>NC_087575.1:4336758-4636758 GCF_036250125.1 Pseudopipra pipra
CCGGGGCAGGTGGGACGTGGTGCCCACGAGGACGGGGGGACCCCCGGGTACCTCAGGATGTTCTCGATGCAGCTGCGCTGGCGGAAGAGCGCGTTGACCACGGGGGTGCCCTCGGGCACCAGCGGGGCCTTGCAGAGGAAGGCGAGGATGGAGAGGACGCTGTGGAAGCCCTGGAATTCGGGATCGGCCTCGGTGCAGAAGGTGATGCGCTGGCACAGCTCCGTCAGGATGGCCAGGTCCAGGATGATGGGGCTGGCCAGCAGCGAGTCCTGCGGGCACCGAGGGGTGAGGAGCCACCCCCTGGCACTGAGGGGACACTGCAGGGACACCCCAAGGACACCCCGGCCCCCCCACGCACCTCGCAGGTGTTGTGGATGACGATGGTGTTGGTGCCGCCCATCATGATCTCCGACGTGTACTCGTCCAGCGCCCGCTTGCTGTCCCCCACGTAGGGCACGTACTTGATCACCACCTGCAAAGCCACGTCCCTGTCACCCCCCTGTCACCCCCACGTGTGTGTCACCCCCTGCGCCCCCCAACTCACGCAGTGGTCGGGCTTGTCCTGGGGCCCGTAGAGGATGGGGTTGGCCTGCACCGTGTCGTCCACCACGTTGCTCTTGGAGATCTCCTTGGAGCGGAACTGCTGCGGCGCCGAGAGGTTCTTCCCGTCGTTGTTGCCCAGGTGGTTGTAGCTCACGATGGATTTGGTCTGGGCAGGGGGGTGAGGGCAAAAGTCACCCCCTGCCACCTCCAGGTGCCCGCCCAGGACAGCTCCCTGTCCCCAGCACGTACCTTGAGCCCGGCGCCCACCAGGAAATCCACCAGCACCGACTTGAGCTTGGTCTGACCCGACTTGAAGTCGTCGCCGCCGATGAAGACGCGGCGCTGGGCGGCCAATTCCACGGCCCCCGGCACGAAGGTGTTCTGGGGGGAGCCGTTGATGTAGGCACAGCCCTCCAGGATGCTGGCCACGGCGAAGAGCGTGGACGGGGACACCTCCAGGCCTTTCTGCGGGGGACAGGGGACGGCTCAGCGCCGCCGGGGCGGGGTTGTCACCCTCCCGCTCCCCCTCGCCCGCGGCCCGACCTCGATGGCCCTCAGCAGGTTCTCGGCCGTGTCGTTGAGCCCCGCACGACGTCACAGAACCGCTCGGTGTTGGCCGTCCACAGCACGATGACTTTGTCCAGCCCGGTGATCTCCTTGAAGTCCCGGATGTCCCTGCGGATCTGCTCCACCTGGGGACGCGGCCGAGGAGGGGACGTGTCACCACCGCCGTGGTCACACCTCCCTCGTGTCCCCGTGTCCCCCCCTCCACCCTGTGCCACGCCTGGTCCAGCCCTCCGCCCGCCGCATGCACTCCGCCATTAGGACGTTGTCCGCCCGCTCCTCCTGGTTGGCGGCGATGACCTCCTCTCACCTCCCCCTTACCGTGTATCCGCCGCTCCCCCCTTCTCAGCCGCCACCTATCCTCATCCAACCTCCGCCCGCCGCATGGCCTCCGCCATGTTCAGCGAGGAGATGTCCCAGCCTGGGGGACACGGTGACACAAGCGCTCAGGGTGACCCCCACACCCCCCCCCGGTGTCCCACCTACCGTCGAAGATGATGTCGTTGGGGTGCACCATCAATGTCGGAAGGCACGTACGTCCCCGTGCCGGTGCCCAGAGCACCACGGTGGCCGTCCCCCCCCCCCCCCCCCCCCCGATCTCCTCCGACCCTCTGCCCTTTCTTTATTCTCGGGACTGGGGGGTCCCAGCACCCTCCCCAGGGGAGCCCCTGGCTTGAGGGGGGCTGCAGAGCCATATGAGGGGGCAGGGAGGAGATTGGGGTGCAGGACACAGGTGCAGCTGAGCTCTGTGTCCCCATCCCTGTGGGACAGCCCCTGGGGCCCAGGAACTTGCTGGGGTCACACTGGGGACACCCAGCCCACTGAGGTCACACAGGGGACACCCCCTTTGCTGGGATCCCACTGGGGACACCTCCCTTCACTGGGTCCTGCTGGGGACACCCACCCTGCTGATCCACACTGGTGGACACCCCCTGGGACACCCACCTCTGGGTCACACTGGGGACACCCACCCTCCTGAGGTCCCACTGGGGACACCCACCCCACTGGGGTCACACTGGGGACACCCACCTCACTGGGGTCTCACTGGGGACACCCACCCTGCTGAGGTCACACTGGGGACACCCACCTTACTGGGGTCTCACTGGGGACACCCACCTCACTGGGGTCTCACTGGGGACACCCACCCCACTGGGGTCACAATGAGGACACCCACCTCACTGGGGTCACACTGGGGACACCCACCTTGCTGAGGTCTCACTGGGGACACCCACCCCACTGGGGTCACACTGGGGACACCCACCCTGCTGAGGACACAATGGGGACACCCACCCTGCTGAGGACATACTGGGGACACCCACCTCACTGGGGTCACACTGGGGACACCCACCCTGCTGAGGACACAATGGGGACACTTCCCTTGTTGGGGGCACACTGGGAACACCCACCCTGCTGAGGACACACTGGGGACACCTCCCTTGTTGGGGGCACACTGGGGACACCCACCCTGCTGAGGTCACACTGGGGACACCCACTTTGTTGGGGGCACACTGGGGACACCACCTCACCAGGGTCCAGCCGGGGACACCCACCCCGCTGAGGTCACACTGAGGACACCCCCCCCACACACACTTTCTGGGGTCACACTGGGGACACCCACCTTGCACCCGGTCTTGGTCATCCAGGACAGCCCCAGCCTGTTGGCCAGCACCGCCGCCGTCACCGTGGTGCCGTTGTTGCCCCCCCAGCCCACCAGCATCACCCCCAGGCGCGGGACCTGCCGCGCCGTGCGGAAGGTGAAGCGGGTGGAGCACGGCCGCACCTGGGGACACACAGACACGGGGGACAGACAGCTGGGGACGAGCAGAGAGCCCCCCCAGCCCCCTCCATGAGCCCTCCCCCCCTGCCCACCTTGGTGACGCCGTTCTCCTTGCAGACGTGCACGGTGCTGTACGTGTACTTGGCCTCGATGAAGTCCTTGCTGTAGGTGACGTTGGGGCTCTCCACAAGGAATGGCTCTGCCATTGTTCCTGGAGCTGGAATAGGAGGAAATGGGTGTCAGCGCCGCTGGCCTGGCACGCCGGGCCCACCCCCCCCCCCGAATTCCACCCTCTCCACCCGCCCCCCCGGGCCCTCCGCCCTGCCGGGACGTGGCTGTGTGGCCAGTGGGGACTCTTGGCTCCCCGCCCTCCCAGCGTGGTGGTGGCACTGGGACGGCCACCGCAGCCCCTCCCCACCCGTGTCCCGGCACCGGCTGCTGCCCACGGGACAGGCGGGGAGCAAAGGGGGTGAGACCCCCGCCCCGGGACTTCCTGGAGCCCCCAGCGAGCCGAGGGATGCAGGGTCCCCTCAGGGCTGTCCCTCCTGTCCCCTCCCTGGGGGTGGCAGGGGCCACAGGAGGGCGTGGGGGACCAGGGGTGTTCCCAGGGTATCCCTGCACGCCGGGGTGTCCGGGGGTGTGGGGGACACGGGGACCAGGGCTGTGCTCACTCCCTGGGGGTGACAGAGGTGGCTCCCAGGTGACACGGGGACCCCCTGCACCCTGGGGTGGCACAGGGGGCACGGGGACCAGGGCTGTCCCTGCTTCTGGGGGTGCCAAGGGGTGCAGGGGATGTGGGGACGGGGGGTGTCTCTACACCCTGGAGTGCGGAGGGTGCAGGGACATGGGGACAGGGGCTGTCCCAGCTCCCGGGAGTGCAGGGAACTGGGGAACAGGGGCTGTCCCTACGCCCTGACAGATGGGTCAGGGGACACGGGAACCAGGGCTGATCCCACTCCAAGGGTTGTCCCAGGGGCCATGGGGACCAGGGCTGTCCCTGCTCCTGGGGGTGGCAGAGGGGGCACGGGGACAGCGGCTGTCCCGGGATGGCACAAGGGACAGGGGCACCGGGGCTGTCCGCGCTTCCACGGGGAAAGGGGATCTGGGGACAGGAGATGTCCCAGCACCCGGGGGTGCCGGAGGACACGGCGACCCTCCCGAGGGCACGGGAGGACACGGATCGGGGCCTGCCCCCGCCCCCGGGGGGTCGCAAACCCGAACCTCTCCGGGGGCCACTCCCGCCGCCCCCGCGGGCACTCACCGGGCCGGGCCGCGCTGGAGGCGGCGGAGCCGGAGCCGGTGTCCGTGTCAGTGTCTGTGCCGGTGTCCGGTGCCCGCGCCCGGTGTTCGATGCCCGGTGCCGGTGTTCGATGCCCGGTGCCGGTGGCCGTGCCCGGTGTCGGGTGCCCCGGTGTCCGTTACCCGGTGTCCGGTGCCGGTACCCGGTGTCCGGTGCTGCCCCGCGGGGACGATGCGATCGCGCTGCGGCCGCTCCCGCTCCCGCCGCTTAATCGGCTCCGCGGCCCCGCCCCGGCCCCGCCCGCGCCCGGCCCCGCCCCCCCCGCACGTGCCCACCGGCACCGGCAGCCCCGGACCCCCCCCGAGCCCCCCGGACCCCCCCGAGCCCGCTCCCGCCGCACGTGCGGGGCTCCGGTACCGGGCACGGCACCGGAGGGGGGGCGGCGGGAGGTGTCGGGGGGGTGTCGGGGGGGTGTCGGGGAGGGGGGAGCGGCCGCTGACCCGGGAAGGGGAAGTGTCGCCGGGGCCGGTCCCGGGCCGGGGCCGGGGGTCCCGCCGTCGCCTTCCGGCCATTGACAGCCCCGGGCCGGCGGCTTCCTGCGCCCGGGAATCGCGGGCGCCTTCCCACGGCGCTGCTCCCACGGGGCTGCCAGCCCGGCACCCCACAGCCCCCCGGCACCCTGCTGCTGCCAGCACCGGCACCCCGGCACGGGCACCCCAAAAGTCATGGCATCCTGGGACCCCCTGGCGTGGGCACCCCAAAAGTCATGGCACCCCGGGACCCCCTGGCATGGGCACCCCAAAAGTCATGGCACCCCACAGCCCCCCCCAGTATGGGCACCCCAAAGGTCATGGCACCCTGGGATCCCTGGTATGGGCAACCTAAAGGTCACAGCACCCTGCACCCCCTGGTGTGGACATCCCAAAAGCCATGGCACCCCAAAGGTCACGGCACTCCAGAACCCCTGGTCTGGGCACCCCAAAAGTCATGGCACCCCAGAACCCCTGGTCTGGGCACCTCAGAAGTCATGGCACCCCAAAGGTCACGGCACCCCAAAGGTCACGGCACCCCAAAGGTCACGGCACTCCAGATCCCCTGGTCTGGGCACCCCAAAAGCCATGGCACCCCAAAGGTCACGGCACTCCAGATCCCCTGATATGGGCACCCCAAAAGCCATGGCACCCTGCACCCCCCGGCACGGGCCCCCTGGAGGCCCCAGCACGGGCACCCCCCACCCCTGCAGCCCCCACCCCGGGTCCCCACCGGCGATGCCCGGGGGGCACCGGGCCCCGTGTGCGGCCGCACCCCCCTCCAACCCCCCCATGTGTGCCCGGGGAGCGTGGGGGGTGCCCGGGGGGGGTGGCACAGAGAAAGGGGCCGTGTCCGGCCCCCCGCTGGCGGCCCCCGGGGTCCCGCTGCCTTTCAATGGGCCGCCCCGCTTCAAAGGGACCCCCGGAGCCGGAGCAACGCCCCGGCCCCCTCCCCACCCTCGCTCCCCGCAGACACGGCGAGGACAGCTCTGCCCTCCTCCGCCACCCACCCCGCTCCCCGGGCTCGCTGCCATCGCCACCCACCCTCCGGCACGGCACAGCGGGACGGGACCCACCGGGGCCGACCCCGGAGGGCACCTGCGGCCGGGCGGGCGGTGGTGGAGGGCACGGCGGTGCCGGGGGGGGCCGCGTCCGGCCCCCTTTGGCCGTGGAGGAACAATGATCCCTTGGTGCCGGGGCTGGAGGAACAAAACGAGCCCCGCGCTGGAATGCCAGTGCCTCAGCAAATTATTGAAACAAAAATAACATTTCTTTGTACAATAATCCTGGGGCGGGGAGGGTCCGGGGCAGCGCTGCCAGGGGCCCAGAACTGGTATTTTTCCACTGCTTTTCCTTTTTTTTTTTTTTTTTTTAGCCCTTAAAATTTTTTTTTTTTCTCCTCGCCCCCCTCCCAATAACTCCCACCATTGTTCCTTCCCCCCTCCACCCCCCCCCCTCACACACACACACTCCCTTCCCACTCCTCCCACGCTCGGCACCGCAGAAAGCGGGGCTCCCTTGTTCCCGCTCGCCCAACGCGTCCATGGGCCGGGAGCCCGGGCCGGTCGCCCAAGCGCCTTCGCTGCCCAGCTGCCGGGGGCTGGCCGGGGGCCAGCGCGGCCACGGCGGAGCCATAGCGACCGGCCCGCTCCCCCAGCAATGGTGCCCTTAAACCCCCCCCTTCTCCCGCCAGACCCCCCGCTCCAGCCCCCCGGGATGGGCTTTCCAGGCCACGCAGCCCCTCCTTCCCCCTTAAAACCCCGTGCCCTTAAAACCCCGCGGTGGTTCATTATAAGCAGGTTAAGGGGCTGATCCCGCAGCAGCCGGGGATGCTCCGTGCGAAGTGTCCTCCCCCCCCCTCCTCTGCCCCGCTGTCAGCCCCGGATTGACGCCCTACAAACAGCCCCAGCATTCCCTTGCCACGTTTTCCTCCCTGCACAGTTGGGTTTTTTCCCCTCGTGTAACACAATCCCAGGCTCTGACCCTTCATTATCCCTGCTGGCAGCTCCTCATCCTCCTCCCTATCCCTGTGCCATCACCCTCCGGGCTGCCCAAGGCCGGGCCCACGCCTGGAAGGGAGGGAGGGAGGGAGGAGGGGGTGATTTGGGGTGTTGTGCTCGGCGCTGGAGGTGCAGCAGCTGCTCTGGGAGAGGGACCAGCACCATCGGACCGTGACAAGGACAAATTATTCTAATGAGCTTCCTCCTGTAAACGAGCCGCCAGCAGAAGGTGCACAGGGAAAAAAACCACGGGGGGGGGGGAAATCCACAGGGGAAAAAACCCATAGGGAAAAAAAACCCACAGGGAAAATACCACAGGGGAAAAAAAACCCCACACAGTGCTGTCCCCGTGTTTCCAGCATCACTCAAACCTGGCCGGGGCCTTCCCACACGTGCACGACCCCGATTTAAGGGCGGCTTGTGCCCGATATCACGTAAAGTGACACTTTTCCCAGGTGTGACCTGGATTAATAGTGAATTACTGGAGTCCAAGGCTCCTCCTGAGCCTGCCCCCGGCTTGGCTTCGGCGGTCGGGAGGGACACCTGAAACAGGAGATGCTCCCGGAGCTCCTGCCGCGCTCCCGGCCCGGTGCCGATAAGGAGGCGGCCGCAGGAGCCCGCCTGGCTCTGGCACAGCGAACGCAGCCAGTAAATTTCCACTGGGGCAGCTCCGAGTTAATGAGCTCAGTGCGTGACCCCGGGAGCTGCCAGCGGTTGGGAGGAATTCCCCAGGAAAGCCGGGAGGGGATGGGGACCCTTCCTGTGTGAGCGTCCCCGCAGGACAGGAGCCGGCCTTCTATCCGCTTCGAGATGGGGAAGGGAGGGCTGGGAGGCACAGCTTGGCTCGGAGGCAACATCCAGAACTAAAACTGGAGGATTTCGGGATTTGCAAGAGCATCAAGCCCAGCTCCTGCTCCGTGAGCGAGTCCCACCGGCCCTGGGAGCATCGTCTCCGTCTCCCTGTGTGGGTGCTGCTGCTGCTGCTGTGTCCACCCCAAGGTCAAGGACAGAGCACAGACCTCCCCGTTCCCCCCACCTTGAAAAAATAAGCCAAGGCTGTGTAAGATGTCATTTGAGCCCTGGATTATTTTCACCTTCTCCACAGTTTGCTATTTTGGAGGTAGAATCCTGAGTTGGGCACTAAATCCAAGTGAACACAGGCTCGTTAGGAACATGGGGGGATCCGGTGCCATCACTGTCGTCTCTGGCCCTGTCACCTGCTGTTTGAGGGAGCCCCCAAAGCAAGAAAACAGCAGCTATTCCAAGGATTTTACGCTCCTGAGTGGTTTTGTCCTTGATTTTATTCTGCCTGCTCCGGCCCCGGGGATGCTGCTGGAGGCAGGAGCAGAGCAAGGCACGGAGACAGCAGGGGAAGGGGCAGCCTGGCCACACCGGAGGTGCTGTTTGTGTCCCGAGGTTTTGCTGGATGATTCACGCGGGTGGGCGGAGGTGGGAGCTCCGGCAGCGTGGACAGGCAGTGCCTGTGCCAGGCTCATCCCCCCCTCCAGCCCTGCCATTGCTGCTCCAGCTCCTGCTCCCCGGGGATGTGACTCACTCCCCACGTCAGACCCAGCTGGGCTCCCGGGGAGGGGAAGGGAGAGCCCCCTCCATGGACTGGGAGCATCCCTGAGCCTCCTGCTGCTCCAGGGCCACGGACTGCCCGGGCTCTGTGCTCCCCTCCAACCCTCTGCGCTGACACAGCCCCAAAAGCAGCTTTTCCTCCAAAAATAAACCCCAGTGGTGCTGCAGTGGGAAGATCCCCAGCTCCTGCCAGGGCTGGAGGCCGATCCCACCGGAGCAGGGCAGCGTTCCAAGGAGTTGGCCCACTCCAAGCACCTCTTCCCTCTCCTCTTTCTTACCTACTCCCTGCTCTGACACTTCCAACTCACTCAAGTGACCCGGTTCCTTCCCGTTTCCTGCTTCCAAAACTCCACGCCAGCCATTTATCACCTTTCCCTTTTTTGAGTTTCCTTGCAGGGAGAAGCACTGAAAAGAAATCCACAACCTTATTGTCTGCTTGTTTTCCAATACAGTGAATTTATTATATGTTGCAAAATCAGCATTCAGCTTTTTTAGTGTACAAAAAAAAAAAAAAAAGGACACTAGCTCTTAAGAAAAAAAAAAAAAAAGATTAGGAAAGCTGAAGACTATGCTGCCTTGAAATTGTAACATTTTGGCAAAGTGAAAAGCTCTTTTTTGTAAACTCCAACTCCATGGCTCAATATAGTTTTTATCCACAGTACAATATTACAAAGTAAAACACAGTATCAATAAGTTAAGATCATACTTAATCACCTAGAACTGGTTTCTATTAACCCAAAAAGCACAAAATTTTGCCTAAGCTTCGTCATCTCTAAAAAGGAAAAAAATAAAATAAAATAAAATAAAAATAAAAAGGCAGATTCGACTACAATTCTTTTAACACAGTCCAAAAGAAAAGTGAAGCAGGAAGTTGGTGGATGCTAATTGGGTCTCACAGTTTGGATATTCATTAAATATTTTCAGGTTTTTTTTCTTTCTTTTTAATATTCAAATTTTTTAGAAGTTCCAGAATATACATGTAAATGTACACAATACATCTTTGTATACAACTCTGTTTGCAAAAATATCTTATAGCAGATGTATAAAGATTGAGATCCATCTCTATCCCCCCCCACGAGCAACAAAAAACCCCCCCCAAAAAACCAAAACAAAACAAAAAAAAAAAACCCTTTTGAAATTAAGGATCAGGAGAAGTGTTTTCCACGGAAGAATTTGCTCATCCTGGGTTTGTAGCTGCTGCCTCTTCGGCCATCCCGAGTTTCTTTGCTCCTCCACAGCCAGAACGAAGCCCCCACCGAGCCCCAGCACTGGGAAATTCCGCCTTGCCCCCAAAAAACCTGGAATTTGGAAGGTCTGGCAGCGACGGTGTCACGGCAGCTCCGGGGGTTGTGGCATCCCCGGCCCTCCTAAAGGCCCCCCCTCTTCTCCCAGATCCCCACGGCTCCACCTGGGAGCAGGAATTCCCAGCTGGGATCCTCCCCGCTCCGGAAACTCGGGGTGAGACCCCCCCGGAGCAGGAGGACAGAAGTTTTCCAGAGAAAAGCTCCCTGCCTTTGGAATTCCCGGGGGTTTCCCAGCTCTCCCTGAGCAGCAGAAGCAACACCAACACCCCCCTGAGCTCCAGGTGTGATTTGGGGAGGGAGGGAGGGATGGGAGCAAAGCATTCCCCGAGATTCCCACTGGGAATGCCCTGGGGAGGGTTTCTGGGCTGCTGGTCCCCCCCTCCTGACCAGGGCTGGGTTTGGGGACCAGTGGCTGCCCCAGTGGCTCCCCGAGGGCCACGGCCACCCTGGGCCTTCCTGTCACCTTTTCCTTGGAAAAAAAGGGGATGGCAAAGTCCCAGGGAGAGCTGGATGCCCAGGGAGAGACCTCAGTGACAAAGCAAAGCAGTGGCCTTGGCTGTGTGACAATAATGGAATTATTATTGGTATTATTATTGTTGTTAATTTTTTCTTCTTTTTTTTTGTAATACAGATGGACCCACTTTGGTTTCTCTGGGGGCAGGAAAAACTCCCAATACTCCTCGTGCAAGACATGTTTCCCCCCTCAACTCTGCCATTCTGCTCCTTCAAAGGGTGAAAAAGGCTCTTCAGTGCAACCTCCAAGGGAAGGAGACTCCCCAGGGAAGGAATCCTTTACTTTGAGATAAACGGAAGCGGGAAGAAGTCAAATCCCCCAGGCTGGCAGGATTAAAAAGGGGAGAGGGGAGAGAAAGGAAGGAATGGCAGAGTTAAAGGACACCTTTGTGCTTTTTGGAGTGTTTCTCACACCCTGGCCATACTCTAAAATGTTCCCTTCAATCCAAAATAAGGCAGGGGGGGAAAAAAAAAATCAGGAAGCAAGACTGCTGGCTGGATAAAAGCACACCAGTGGAAGGGATCTGTGTGGGAAAACAGCACCTTACTGCTCTCACACTGCTCTGAGAAGGGTTTGCTGCTGCTCCTTTGGAAGGACACACAAACAACAACAAAAAAATAATCCCAGGAGAAAGCAAGGCAACCCCCCACCCCCTCCTCTCAGGGATCAGGAATAAAATAACTCCCTCTGGGTGACTATTTGATAAGTTTTAGTAACACTGCAAGGAAAAGTTCCCAAACACTTGGCCTAAGAGGGAAAGGGAGGCACAGTTTTAGAAAAAGATGCTTATGCTTTTTTTTTTTCCCCCCTCTTTTTTTTTTTTTTGTTACAAAAATAGACCAGAGAGTCTCGTTAAGCAATTAATAAAACCTTGGCTGCCTCGGTAGAAAATTATAAAAGTCAAAAAGACAGAACAGGAGCTGGAGACAGGTCTCCATCTCCCCAGCTACTGGGGCAGGTGGAGGAGAACCGGGCGGGCTGGGGGGAAATCACGCACGAGCAGGGCGAAAAAATGGGATTTTGGGGTAATTTTGGGGTAATTTTGGGGGGAAAGGGGGATCCACCTGTGCCCTGGCCGAGGGGGGACCCCCCTGAGCTGCCACAACCACCCCCACCCACCTTCCCAGAGATGACAAAGCAGGGACAGACAAGGAGAGCTCTGGGTACGTGGTGTATTTACGCGGTGCCGGGAGCAGGCGCAGCCCTCGTTCCGACGGGCACTCGGAGCAGCAATTCCAGTTCCTCACCATCTGCAGGACACTTTGTAACCCCAAGTGGAGCTGGGGAGTTACACTTCATGCCAAAAACTTAATTTTAATTCCATGAAAAAAAAAACAAACAACCAAGAAACAAAAAAACTACAGGTTCTTAACCTCTTTGGGAGCTTCGGTCGCTTTTTTAGGTGAGTTGTTTTTTTTTTTGGTGTGTTTTTCTGTTTTTTGTTGTGTTGTTTTTTTTTTCTTCCCTTAAGTGTCTGTAGCAGTTTGAGCAGGGAAGGAAAAAAAAAAATCCACAACAAAAAAAAACCAGTGTCAAACCCAAATAAGCAGATTAATTTCGTTTTATCTGTTGGTTACATTCTCAGAGGCTTTAAAAAAAAAAACAAAACAAAAAAAAACAAAACAACAAAAAAAAAAACAACCCAAAACTCGGGAGGAGCGTGCTGGACGTGGACACCACAAGATTCAGCATCTTAAGTCATCCCCAAAAAGTTCTTTGACCACGAGGAATAATTAATGCTCGTCTCTGAAAGGGATTTTTGGGTGTATAAAAGGGAAAAAAAAAAAACAAAAACAAAAAAAAGGAACGTCCAGGTGACTGGATTTTTTTTTTTTTGTTGTTTTGCCCTACCCAGTCCAGGGGGGAGGAGGAGGAGGGGGATGGTGGCAGCTAAAACTGCTGCTGGTCATACTCTGCTATGAGTTTTTTGATGTGAGCCAGTTTGTTGTGGAGGTATTCGCAGCGGTTCTTCTCTTGGCTGTAGTTGGGGTTAGTCTGGAAAAGAGAAAGGAAAAGGCAGAGGTGGGAGGTGATTCTTCACGAAGCCCAGGGGGGGTCAAAACAACCACAGAGAAACGTAGGGAATTGTGGAAGGGTTTGGGTTGGAGGGGCCTTAAAGGCCATCCAGGGACACCTCCCACTATCCCAGGGTGCTCCAACCTGGCCTTGGGCACTTCCAGGGATGGGGCAGCCACAGCTGCTCTGGGAATTCCATCCCAGCCCCTCCCACCCTCACAGGAAGGAATTCCTTCCCAATATCCCATCTCACCCTGCCCTCTGGCAGTGGGAAGCCCTTCCCTGTGTCCTGTCCCTCCATCCCTGGTCCCACGTCCCTCTCCTGTTCTCCTGGAGCCCCTTTTTAGGCCCTGGAAGGGGTTTAAGGTCTCCCTGGAGCCTTCCCTTCTCCAACCTGGCCTTGGACACTTCCAGGGATGGGGCAGCCACAGCTTCTCTGCCCAACCTGGGCCTGGGCCTCTCCACCCTCCCAGGGAAGAATTCCTTCCCAACATCCCATCTAAAAACTTCCTTTCTTTCAGCTTGAAGCCACTGACATGACCAAGGAATGAAGCCCCATCTAAAAACCTCCTTTCTTTCAGTTTGAAGCCACTGACATGACCAAGGAATGAAGCTTTTTTTCGGATACTCAACTTAAAATGGACCTACTCCTGTATTCCTCAACACCCTGATCGAACAAAACAAGGAATAAAATCCCTCTTCAGCATTATCCAGCTCCAGGAGCCTCATCCCAGGGAATGAGCTCACCTGAGTGAGGCTCAGCCTAACTGGGAGCAGTTCCAACAAGCCCTCTGCCCCCACCTGGGAGCTCTGGATCAAAGCTGAACATCCAACACCCAGGGAATCTCCTCAAAAAAGCTCCTAAATCCCTCAGGACAACTGGGCTCAGGATCATATCAACAGATTTAAAAGGAAAACCCCAAACCCCTGCTGGTGTGTGGGTGGTTTTTTTTTTGCATAAACAGAGAGAAATTTAATGTTTTTCAGTGCCCCAGACATTGATCCCAGCCTGGACCTCGTGTACCAGCCCCCCCCCAAAAAAATCCTGGAGGATCCTGTTATCCCTCAGCCTGTGCATCTGAAAACACAAACTGTTCTTTCCCTGGAGAGATAAAGGCCCTGATTTCACCCAGCCATTGTGCCACGGCCACGGCTGAGCGCTCCCTGGGATCCCAGCTCCCCCCCAAACCCTTCCTGAGCTGCTTTCTGGACGGGCTGGAGCTGAACAAAGATCTGCTGGAATGCCTCAGAGCCTGGGTTTGCACTTGGCAGGGGCCCATCTCTTTCAGTCACACCAGGGGCACCACCCAAAAGCCTTTTTGTGGCCAAGCACATTCGCTTACCTTTTTAATTTTCCGATATTCCTGTAAAATTTGATCATGGATGGTCTAAAAAAAAAACAAAGGGGGGGGAGGAATAGGTTTATTATTTTCAGTTCTGCAACCTCCTGCAGCAGGAGATATTTCCTGATGGCTCAATGTACACGATTCCTCTGAATTCCAAGGGGAATCTGCTCCCTCCACGACTTCCCTGGTGGCTACAGCCAGTCTCTGATTCCATGAATATACTGGAGCTGACTCCAGAGGCACTGGGAGGATCAGGCCGCACTCCCCAGCTGTGAGAACTACCTGTGACAGGCACCTCAGTTCTGGGATAACTGACATTCCCAAAGCTCCAGCTGATCTTTCCCCCCCCCCCTCCCCCAAGATATTAAAATTTGGATCCCCGAATTTTGCAAGGAGGGAGGGGAGGGATGTCTGAGGGAGCTTCAGCACAATAGGTGCTCTGTAAAAATCTGTTTATTACCCTCAACCAGGCTTAACTTTTTCAAGCTAATGAATAGCTAAAACTCTTTAAAAATCACCCTGACAAGTCCAATAATGGTGCCTTGGGAAGATCAAAGATTCCAGAGGAGCAGATGACCCCGTGCTAACTCCCCTTCCAGCCCCGATACGCTCCCATATGTGCAAATATGAGTTTTTCTGGCTGGGATACACTAATAGCTTCCAGCAGCTTTTGGCTGAGGACGCCAATTGTCTCACTGAGGCCTTTCCTTGTCAACAAGTCCCATGATGTGGCTCCAGCCTGAAAAGGGAGCAGCACAGAGCTGGGAGAAGGGCAGCCCCCAAAGCTGTCGGCTGCGCGCACGTTCCCCACCGGCTCCGGGTGGAATTCCGGCACCGACCCGCCCAAAAAAAGGGGGTTTTCACGTATATTTAACACGTATTTAATGTGTTTTAATGTGTATCCTGCCCCTTTGTACCTTATATTCTTCAGAGCCCTGCAAAAGCTGCTTGAGCTTGGCGTCCAGCTGCGTGAAGCGCCGGGTTATCCGCTCTATCCGGGCGTGCAAGTCCCTGTACTCGTTGTACTCCGCGTTGAAGTCGTTCTTGTAGCTCTGACGCTGCTCCGAGGAGGAAATGGCCGCGTATTTTCTGCAGGAAAAGGGGGTTTGGGGGGAATGGGGTTAGGGGGAGCCCCCTCTGGTGGATTGGAAAACGAGTTGTGTGTGATTTGGAATCGTGGAATGGTTTCGGTGGGATGTTGGGAAGGAATCGTCGGCTGCAAGGGTGGGGAGGCACTGGAATGGTTTTCCCAGAGAAGCTGTGGCTGCCCCGGCCCTGGATGTGCTCCAGGTCAGCCTGGATGGTGCTTGGAGCGACCTGGGATAGGGGAAGGTGTCCCTGGATCCACTTTAAGCTTTAAGGTCTCTTCCCACCCCAACGGGATTCTGGGATTAAGGTTGGAAAAGCCCTCCAAGCTCAAACCCAACCACTCCCCCAGCACTGCCAAGCCCACCACTAACCCACGTTCCCAAGTGCCACATCCACATGTCTTAACTCCCCTGGGGATGGTGATTCCCTGTTCCAGTGCCTGACCACCTTCCAGCAAAGGAATTTTCCCTCACAGCCAACCTAAACCTCCCCTGGTGCAACTCTGAGGCTGTTTCCTCTCATCCTGATTTTGCACCACAGTAGCAACTTTGGGAGGTGTAACTGTCAGGATTATTGCCTTGACCTCCCTGTAAAACAAAAACACTGTTTTGCTCCCAAAACTTCCTATCTCTGCCAGATAAGTGTGGGATACACAGGTACACAACCAGCCTGGGAGCAGCTGTGGGTGGAGGAAGACACTCAGATAGTGCTGCTACAGCTTTTCTAACTCCTGCTGTCCTGCAGAACATGGAGTTCTGCCTCTGTGCCAGGCACTGGAACAGCAGGAATACGATGCTTCCAGTGCTGAGTCTTTAAAGGAACACAAAAAGCATTGAGCCATCGTTGCAAAACGCTCACAGGGGTGATTATGTGGCAAGAGCACGACAAGAAGCCACGGTGAGGAGCTGGACTCCGTTTCCAGCACCTTCTGGAGACACCCTAAGTTGCTCAGGGTGAGCAGATGTGCCTCTGGGGCCCTTTGGAAGTGATTCAGCTCAACAAAAAAGCCATTAAACCTGACATTTACAGCCCTCTCTGAAGGTAAAAACTCAATTTTTGGGAGGGGATGGCTGTAATTTGCCTCCCTGACTTGGCTGCAGCAGCCCCAGCTCGGTGCTTGAGCAGGTAAAAGGCAATTTAGGCCTCAAATTAAGGGGGAGATTTCACTCTTTTAACCTTTTAAGCACTTTTTAAGTGCTTTAGCCTTCAAGAACTGACTCCTTGCTGCGGGTTGGGATAAAGAAGCATCAACACAGGACAGGAGGAAAGTCCTCTACCAGCACAAAACATTCACCCTCACGATTAAAACAGCTCTTAAAATGTGCCACAGCTCCTGTAATTTAAGGATCTGACCATCAAAACAGTTGGATCCCACCAGAAGGTGAGAGCAGAGAGCTCAGAAACCTCCCACTGATGCTCTGGAGAGGGACCAAGGAGCTGTAATATCCCTTTGTAGGAGGGATCAGCACATCTGGGAAAGAAACCACCCCCCAGCCACCCAAATTCCTCTGAATGGCCCTAAAAGTGTCACCTTGAGGGGGTTGTTTGGGGCTCACACAACCCAGAAAACCACAGGAGAACCCTTTATCTCCTCCAGCCAGCTCCAGGGGATTCCTCCTCCATCCCTTCCCTGCCAGTGATCCCAGCTCTGATGGAATCAAACCCCAGGCTGTGACAGGCACAGGGAACATCCCCCCCAGCTACACTTCCTCCCCATCCCAAAGCTTTGCCTGGAACAGGTTTTGGGGTTTATGCAGATCCTGGGCTTTGTGCACGGGGTTGGTTTTTTTTTTTGGAGTGAGCTGTTTCATGAACCTCGAGGGGATCTCATTAAAGAGTCAAACAACTCACATCCCAACCCAGGGGTTAGAACCTCCCCTTAAAGAATATTTCACTGCTTTATGCTGATGATCTTGGCTCTGGAGAGGGGAAGAATTAGCAAACCTCCCCAAATCCTTCCTCGCCTTGTCTTCCACAACATTAAAGCAGATTATTTCCTCTCCGAGTTTCCAACTGTAACATGGAGATGTTTAATCCTTTCCAACCCCTCCAAGGTATAAAATGTTTCCTGAACTACTTGAACAATCAGTTTATAGGAGATAAACCTGAACACTCCACTCCAGGGAGGTAAAAAACTGATTTGATGCCAAGTTAAGTCTCAGGAACTCTGCAAAGCTGGATTCACTCTTTTTTTTTTTTTTAACCCACCTTACAAAGTTCTATCAAATAACATAAAAATCCAACAAAAATCCCCAGTGCACTGTGATTTTTTTAGCTTGAAACACGATCCCAAAGTGACGAAGCAACCCATAAAAAATACTTACAATAAATAATCTGGCATTTCTGAAGTTGATGTTGGTACACTAGAATTATTGCATGTTCCATTTAAACCTGAAAAAATAAAGGCTTGTTTATAGATGTTCTGAAAACTTCAAAGCTCTCTTTGCAATTCAACTTCAAAACCTCATGAACTGGTCTGCCACATCCAGTTTATGGAATTCTAAAGGATTTCTGTTTTGCTTGGAAGAGACAGAGACAGAAGAGCCACAACAAGGTGGTTGAGAGTTCAAGGCTTCTCTACTATTTGTCTGTCAGCAAAACAACCCCAACATCAGCCAGCCCGAAAAAAAATCTGAATTTAATTGGTGTATAAACATTGCCTGGAGTGGGATAACACTGATAGCACCACTGGGAATGGGAAAAACACGTTCTGAGCCCAGAGAACAGAGCTGAGCAAGGTGAATGTTCTTTTCTCTCACTTCTACACTTCAGAGATTCCCCAGAGGAATATTCCAGGTGCAGATTCCTGATGTTGGCAAATCCAGAGCCCTACAGGGCATCACACAGAGGTTTACAGGGAATGCAGCTCTCTCCTCACACAAATCCAGGTGCTCCCTGCTCCAGGAGGTGGGTTCAGCATCGATAAGGGCTCAGCTGAGGATGTTCAGGAGTTTCAGGGAGGGGAGCAAAGATTTCAGGAGGAACAGGATTGGGAGGGAGCCTAAACCAGACCCATCCTCAGTGTAAGCCAAGCACTGCAGGGTAAATTTGGAGGGAGAAAGCAAGTGGATCCGGGTTTGAGAAGGGATATTTCTCACAAATTGTGTGTCATGCTCCCAAGTCCTCATCAGAGTCAGCAACAACCCAATCAGATCTTTTTAAAAACTGGTTTTCCCCCCCCTGAATTTCTACAGAAAGGCTTTCCTGGGCAGAACTAGAGAATGGCACCAACCCAGGGTTTATAAAACCACCCCAGTCTCAAATTCCCACTGCAGATAAATCCTGGTTTTCCCTCCTTCCCTGCCCACAGTGAGGAAGAGGCAGGATGTGGGCTAAGGAAAGGAGGAGAAAGGGAGACAAGGAGGTTTGTTCTGCCTGTGAGTGCCACCTACTGACGCTGAGAGGACCCCAGAGGTCCCTCTGCAAGAAACTTCCCAGGAGAAACTTCCACTCCTAGTGGAGGGTGTCCCTGCCCACGGCAGGGGTTGGGATGAGATGAGCTTTGAGGTCCCTCCCAACCCAAATTTTCCATGATTCCATCCAACATTTCCCTTCAGCCCCAGGGGGGAATTGGGGAAGGAGCAGGACGAGGCACAAAGGCACAGAAGGAAAAGCTCCAGTGCTGGATGTCCAGGATCCAAGCAGGGCTGACCACATCCTGTTTGTGACTGCTCCCAATCCAGCTCGGATTCGTTCCCTCCCAAGCAGCAGCAGGAACAAAACCCAACTAATTAACAGACACCCAGTCATTAAGCTGTGAGGCCAAGCAGAGAAGGTGGTGAAGGCTCAGCAACTTCAGAATTCGGGGTATTTATAAGAAACAGGGACAAAAAAAATGAAGAGAGGAAAACTTGTGTGTGCCCATCCAGAACCACCCCAGAGGTACCCGGGGAGGAAAACCCACATGGGAGAAAGCCAACACTCCCAGAGAAAAACTGGGATTGACACCAGAGAAGGTTAAAGTAGAAGAATTATCTAAAAAGCTGATCCTGCAGTGCAACACAACCATAAGACCCATGGACTGTCCTTAAAATCACTGCTGAGCCACCAAAATGCTTCTGTAGGTGCTGCAAACACTGTGGGGAAGGTGAGAGCTGACACCAGCTCAGCCCCTGGGCCCTGGGAATGGCTCCCTTTCCAGGAATCCAGCAAATTAAGTTTCCATTTCCAAGATACTGTCCTTTTTCTGAGCCAAAACTGAATGATTTTCATGCCCCAGGCACGAAGGGGAACATGGAAAGCAGGAGCAGGGCAAAGGAAAACGAGATGGATTCAAAAAGAAATTTAAAAGATACTCCCAGAGGCTGCAGGGGAAGTCCCAGCGCTCTGGGGAGCTGGGACAAACAGCAGAAAACATGGAAGCAGCAGGAAAGGCAATGGATGGGATTGGCCAAGAGATATTCTCTGCTCTGGCTTCTAAGAGTTCACAGAACTGACTTTGAAACAGTGGTTTAGGGAAAATGTTTTCTGTACGAGATTCATTCTTGTGTCAGTCCTTGAATAAATAAATTCAGAGTCCTAGCGGGATACAAGGAAGCTCTTCCAGGCTGGAAGAGCTGGTTGGATACTGCTTGGACAGCATTTATCACCAGATTTATCTATCACTTCATTTGTAGCCAATATTAAAAGGTTTTGTGAGTAACTTTTCATTAAAAAAACCCCAAACAAAGCCACCACAACCCCCATGAGGAGCTGCTCTTCCCAGGTCTGGCTCCCTGCCTTTCATCCCCACGGATTATCCCAGCTTTTAATTGAACCAGGAGAGAAACATGACACACTCTGAGGCAGCTCCAAAACAGCACAAAAGGTTAAACAGGAAAAACCTGCTGTCCTCTCTCTGGGGAGGAAGCACCTTTGGTGATTTGGAGGTAGGACAGCGCCGGCATCTCGTCCCCCGCGGTGTCTGGGAGCGGACAGGACGTGCTCCCTCCGTCCTCAAAGGATCCAGAGCGGGATCACACCCCAGCCAACACCAAAATTACCTCTCGGCCCGTCCTTACCTGTGACCTGTTCCTGGGGAACACTACCTAAGTCAGCGTTTTTTATTACTTCACAGTTCTGCTTCTCCTCTTTGCACTTCTCCTCGCCCTTCTTCTCCTTCCTCTCCTTCTCCTTGTCTTTGTGCTTTTTGGATTTTTTCTTGGATTTGACGTAGGAGCCGCAGTTGTGTTTGCTGGTCTGGGGACAGTCTGTGGGCGGGGGGTGGCTCAGCCTGTCCGTGGCCTCGCTGCTCTCACAGTCTCTGCCGTTGTGAGCCAGGTCGTTGCTCACATCCGAGAGGGGGTCGTGGGGCCGGGGCAGCTCCAGCACGGGCAGGTTGGAGCTGGAGGAGCTTCCCGACTCCGGGGGGAGCGCCGGCGGCAGGGCGGGGGGGGGGTTGGGGGTGTCCTTCCCGTTGGAGGAGCTCAGCTTCCCGTTGAAGGTGGGTTGGGTTCTGTGAGCCAAATGCGAGATCCTGGGCTTTTTGTTGGCCAGGGGGTCGATGAACTCCAGAGGCTGGGATCGTTTCTGAGGAGGGAAACGGGGAAAAAAAAAACCTAGGGTCACCACTAGGTGGTGGTGCAAGACAGGGAAGAAGGGAGTGTATTCCCGGGGAAAAGCAGCTGATCCATCCCAAGCTGCTTCCTGACAGCCTTCCGGGAGACTACAGCTTGGTGGAGAGCTTAGAGGATCCCACCATCCCGTCAGGAATCACTGATCTCCCACTCTATCCACACACAGGCTGCTCTCACTGCAGCCTGTTTCAAATCCAGCCCTTTGGAATCCAAACCCCTGTCCCAGCCAATTAGCAGAGACTGGAAACATCCCTGGAAGTGTCCAAGGCCAGGTTGGACAGGGCTTGGAGCAACCTGGGCTAGTGGAAGGTGTCCCTGCCCACGGCAGGGGGTGGCACTGGAGGGGCTTTAAGGTCCCTTCCAACCCAAACCAGCCCAGGATTCCATGATAAAAACACCTGTCCTGGTCATGGCACAACATCCAGAGCACCCCAAATCCCCTGCAAAGGAAAAAAAAACGTGCTCAGACCTGCGGGGCAGGGAAGGGGATTCACCAGTTCTGCATTTTCTTCCCTCCCAGCTCTGTGCTCACCAGCTTCACCCCTGCAACCCACTCCTTCCTCTTCTCGAGAGCATTGCCCGGAAGAGCTGAGGAAGTGCCAACTGCTCAGTTCTCAGAAGTTCAGGCAAGAAAGGGGACGTTTACAGCACTTCAAAAGCCACGTCACAGGGGCCAACGTGACCCCAGTGATCCTTTTTTTTTTTTTTTTGAACAAGTGCAGAGAGGGAAGCTGTTCCCGGCCGTGCCCCTCAGCAGGACGGTCACAGGCAGCCTCTGGAGCAGCTCCACGTGCCCACACCTCCCTGGAGGCAGTTCTCCAGCCTGGAAAAGCTGCTCCATGGAAGAACCCATCCATCAGGCAGCAGAACCCAGAGCCAGACCCACGGCTGTCGGGCTCAGCCCAGCCTGTGCCAGCCAAAATCACCCCGGCCAGCCCTCTGTGTGTGCCCACCTGGCAGCTCCAGGGCTGCAGGAACTCTGAGCAGGGATTATTTAGTGCCCAGAGGAAAACAGGCGATAGTTTTGGGTATTTCTTTTGGATAATTCACTATTTTCTTTCTGTCTCAGGCAGGGCTGTGACGTGTTTGCAAATGGAAACGTTGCTCCATCGCAGAGGCGACGGCTCGAGGAGCCCCTAATTCCCTCCTTTCCCTCCCTGGTTGTTATTCCTCTTTGCTAACTCAGGGGTCTGCAGGGCTCTGCTCCACGCCAGGGATCCTTCCCACCTGTCCAGGGGATTAGGAAGAGGAGCTGCTGGTTCTGCCACTGAGCTCCAGGGGCAAGGCCAGCACGTCCAACCGGCTTTGCAACATCCCCTCCCAGAACACAGTGTCCATCTCGCAGAGGAGGGGCCACCTCTGGCTGCAGCTCTCAGAACAGATCACTAAAAAACCACCAAACTGCCCTATTTTACCACCCTTTCTCTCAACAGACACCAGCTTCACCTCCCTGGTTATGAGGTGGATGTGCATCCCATCCCTGCTCAGCCAGGCTTCCTTAGAATTACCAGACCAATCCTTATTTTTTTTAACATCCTCACTCCACAGCTGAGCTTTCCCAAAATGTTCTGCATTCCTGACTACCAAATCCCAGTCCTCTGCTGGCACTGCACCCATTAGCAGCCACCCCTTTCTAAACAGAAACTACAGCTAGAGAGCATTAAAAAAAGTGACAGCTCACAGTGCTGTGGTTTGGTGTCTGACACAACAGAATCACTACTGGAAACATTTCAATCCCCCATCTGGTTGCCCCTGTTTCACCAGCCTTTTCTAAATCCAAACCAATCAACCACCTTTTCTAAATCCAAACCAATCAACCACCCCAAAGTTTCAAACTCCAGAGACCCACACCATCCCCTACAGGCCTCTGAGTCTTCCAAAACAGGGCCAGCCAGAAGCAAGATTGATTTTTCAACCTTATTTTTTTTCCAGAATCAGTTAAAAAACACACAAGCCCAGCCTGTTAACAGCACTGTGTGTTTCCAAGCTAACTTGAAGGTGATCTTTATTCCCCAGGAACATGCCCACAGCAGAGCAGGAGAGGATTTGGAATTAGCTACCTGGCAAACGAGTTACACAGTCCTTGTTCTCAATAGAGAATTGCCTCCCTCTTACTGCCAGAAAGCACATAATTTCTTTACCTGCTAATATTCTTTGCCACTAATCCTCAGTGCGTCTGTCCAGACAAGTAGGAATTACACATTCCACTGGCAGGAGAAGAATAAATACTCAACTTGTCTGGGCTGACCCACAAGTGGAGAGAGAAGGGAAGGAGACATTTCACAATGTGAGAAACGCCTGTGCTGAGAGGATCCTGGGAAAAGTGGGGACAGACTCTGCCTGACACACACACACACCAAGCACAGCTCCTTTCTTCTTCTCATGGAAAAAACAGGCAAAATGTTCTTTTCACAGCTCCCATCCCAGAGCAGCCCAACCTGCCCCTCCTGGATCTGTCAGGGCCATTAGGCCGCAGAAGGTCAAGGGTTTTAATAACTCTGGAGTGTGTTTGGGAGCTGCTTATTAAAGGCTTCGTTCCACTCAATTATTAGTAACGAGGAAAACACGAGCTCGCCCTCCCAGGAACTCCAGGAGGGATGTGGGCACTGGGGAAAAGAATTCAGCCCTAAAAACTGAATCTGAGACAGGCTGGGAGGGATTCTCCCCACACAGCCAGAGGAGAAACAGATGCCGAGGGAACCCAGGATCAGACTGGAACTTAATAAAACAGAAATAAAACCCCAACGACCTCCTGACCCCCCAGCAGGTGATTATGGGGTGCAGACAGGCAACAGCTCTGCCTGGACACACCTCCAGCAGGCAAATCCATCAGGAGGAGGAGATGGATGCCAGGGATCACTTTGGGATCACCCACCTGAGGGGGAGAGCTGGAGTTCACGGTGTCCTTTGGAGGGCTCAGGGAAGGTGCTTCTCCTTGAAAACCGCTGCTGTTCTGGGGCTGGCAGAGCTTCCTGGAAAACAGGAGGTTGGGGATGGTCAGATCCTGGGCCTTGGCAAGGCAGGAGGGGGCATTTCCCATCTTCCCATGGAGCAAAGAGCCTTTTTTGGGGCTGGGGATGAGATGCCACGGAAGCAGCTCGTTCAGGTACTGCCAGCTTTGATCTCTGACAAAACCCAGGGAGGAGAAAACTACTACAGGAAAACATCAGTGACAAGTGGTAATTCCTTATCTCCTTCCTGCTTTCCCATTCTGTTTGATGATTCTCTGGGAATGGAGGGACCAGCACTGCCAGGGAGGGAGGAGGCAAGGCTGAGCTCTCAGACACAGGAGAGGATTCCCTGCTGAGGATGGAACTGATTTTCCAACATTTTTTACCTCTTTCCTCTTGGACTTGTGATGTAAGAATTGCAACAAATTTAATGACGGCCTCAGAAACACGATCCATGTGGAGATGAGTAAAACTGGCATTGAATTTTGAAGTGTAAAGGATATAATAGATTGTTCTTCTGACTGAAATACAGCTCAGTAAGACACTAATTGAACAAATTTCTGCTGAGTTTTTGCTTTACCCAGTTAAAACTGACTTCAGCAGACAACTCAGAAAGCAAAGCTCACTGAAGAGGGGCTGAAACTCAAGGTCAGATGTTAAGGAATAAGTTCTCCCACTCATCAGCATCATTAAAACAACATTTTATGGGAACAGCAGTCCTTTCAGCAGCGAGCCCCTCTGGGTCCAGGAAAAACAGGATTATAACAGGAACTGCTGAGGTATTATTGGTCCACTAGGATTTACATTTAGGGCTTCACAATAACACTTTTAAGTTGCATCATGCAAAACAAAGCTTCTCTGGGCTGTATCTGTGGCGTTTGACAAATAATAGAAACCTCTCATAGCAAAAAAAAAATTACAACTATTATCATTTAAGTGCCTTAATTCCCCTTCAGGCCAGGTCTCTGCTCCTCCCCAGATCTTGGAGTGCTTTCCCAGCCCACCAGCTTTGCCCAGACTGTCCCTGTACTAATCACCCAGAAAAAAACCCACTACTGTTGCATCAAGTTGTAGCTGACAAACTGAAAAAAAAAAGAAAAAAAAAAAGGAAGAATTCGGGGTTAAAGGTCTTTAATAAAGTAGCTCTGCAGTCAGTTTGTCACCAGCTGTGGAGCCCAAATAACCCAGGTCTAAATTCTTCCACGAGAAAACTACAGTCAGCATTAAAGCCCATATTTTTTAAACATTAGGAAGATTATTTCAGAGATAACGCCCATGACTTAACAAGATTTTGCTTTTAACCTGAGCTTGAACCTTGGGCTGTGTTGCAGCAATATTTAGACATCATTTAGTCACAGCCAGCTCGGCTTTGTTTAATTTTATTTAGAACAAACTCAGCAGCTCAAGGAAAGTGCTTGGGGATTGTGAAAATGGGAAAGGGACGGTGACATTGCACCAACACCCCGGGGAAAGTGGCTTTTTTGGGGGCTGGGTCATCAGCCAGAGCAACCTGGTCATGTCTCCTAATTGTTAAGTGTGGATTTAAGAAGGGAACGAAAGACAAATGGGTTCAGTTCAGGATCTTTGTAACAGCTGAAGGTTCCATGGAATCCTGGAATGGCTTGGGTTGGAAGGACCTTAAGGCCCATCCAGTGGGAAAAGAACCATCCAGTGGGAAAAGAACCATCCAGTGGGAAAAGAACCACCCAGTGCCACCCCCTGCCATGGGCAGGGACACCTCCCATCACCCCAGGTCACTCAGGGGCCCGTTTTACACCCGCAGGAGGAGGGAAAACACAAAAACAGGAGGAAGAACGCGACGAGCAGGGTTAGTTACAGCTCCAACATTTGCAGATGTTCCAATTATTGCAGCTGCTGAACCGTCCAGTGGCCACTGGCCCTGAAAACCAGGAGGACACGGAACAATTGGTTGGCTCCAGGCAACGCCGGCGACGTAAATCCAACGTCTGCCGCTGCCTGTGCCCTTTTCGTGGCTGTTTTTCTCCTGCCTTCAAGCCCTACATGTTTTTTTTCCATTTTGGAGCTTCATTACCTGCATGGGCCGAGCGGGGCTTTGTTTGTACAGTTGAATACATCCTTTCCAAGGTCTATTTTTAGACCTCCTCCTAACTGAGCACCACGATTCAAGAAAAAAAAAAAAAGCAGCAAACGTTGCTTTCTACGGGGAGAAATTCGCTGGGTTTTTGGAAAGCCATAAAGATTGCATGGCAGTTATGGCTCTCCTTTTAATTATAATTTAACATCAAGGCCACTTAAAGGAGTTTGATTTTACTTCAGCACACCAAAAGCACTCAGAGTGCAACTTTCTGTTGTTGGTTTAGCAAAGTCTCATCTCCAAGTCCGTTGTGCTTTTAAATCATGGGAGCTGCTCAAACAGAGCACACTCTGCTTCATCTCAACCAAAAGTGCAATAAAATAAGGCACAAGTAAAAGCTCTGTCTGCATTACAAAGGCACTGAAAACCCAGAGAGGGAAATATAAACACTCAGAGAAGAATTCTCCTGGAGAAACCCGGGAGATTTGGGCTCTTTCCCTGCTGCCCTTCCAAGCTTGGAGGCTTCACTTAAGGAAAAATATCTGTAGAGGAAAAATATCTTTAGCAACCAAGGATCAAGTGAGTGTGTTAAGGGCTGTTTTCAGGGAGGAACAGGGGAACAGGTATCCCTTGGACACAGAGGATCAGCAGCAGAACACCCAGAACGTGTTTTAGGGGATTTATCCCTATGGAACTGCCTCTGCTTTTCCATGCATCCCTTCTTCCAGTCAGATCTGAACCCCAGGGATGTGGCTGCCTGGTGACATCTTCTCCTTGCCTTTAAAACACGGGCAGACACGTGCAAGGAGATGTGGGCAAAGGGAAGGAGACTTTCAGTGGAGAGTTGAGCTGGACACGTTTAATCCACTGGAACTTCCCTCTGCCAGCTCTGCTCCCTATCCAGGTTTTCCTCAAGCTTTCAGCAGAGTGGTGTAAAGGCAACCCAGGACCACCTGAAGAGTGGATCCACTTGGATATTCAAGTTTGGTCAACTCCTCCATCTGCCTGATGTTAAAACGAGTCAAACACTCAACTTTCAGCCCTCGGTTACCCTGATTTCCAAGCTCCGGGTGAAATTAGGGAGAACATGGGATAATTACCTAACCAGGATCCTCTTCAGCAACTGCTGATCTCCTTCTGAGTAGCCAGGCCAGTCCTTCTGCACTTCTTTGTACACACAATCCTTCAGTGTGAAAGTGCTGTCCTTGGCACTCAAATTTGCCACCTGAAATGGAAGCAATCCGTAAAAACATCATTAGGGTTTAATTTTCTCACTTATTTTAACAAACAAGAGCTAAGACAAAGGCAAATTCTGAGCAGACTTAGCAGTTAGCAGTGTCAGAGAACAAGGACTTCAATATTTCACTTCCTAATCATTAAGATTATTTAATCAAACTGTGCCTTTCCTTCTGCCTTGTCACTGCAATAATTCATAGCGAGTTCCTAAAGCACATCCAGTTTAGTGGGGAAATAAGTCATATCTAAAAAGATTATTCAGCTTGGGTAGCCTGGACCAGCACAACAGCAGTTTATGGGAACACCTGGAAATAAAGCCTAATGGGAACAGGCAGTTCTCTTATCACACCTGTGCCACAGCCAAAACAGGGCAGTTCATGGCTGAGAGAGGAACTCTCGTGGCAATAATTTAGTTAACAATTGCCAGGAGATATTTCCTCACTGAATGAGCCAGGAAAAGAGGTGACAGAGAGCTGCTTTCTCGGGGAGCAGAGAGGAGAATGCAGATCCACTGGATTGCACAGAGAACTCTTCCAAGGGTACTTCAGGGCAAGAGCAGAACCTGTGATTTGCAGCCCGGGCACCGCGGGGAGCTCAGCACGCGCTGCCTGACATTTTATCCAGTTCCACCCCGTGGAGTTTCCCCCACAAAACCCTGCCTGGGTAGGAAACACTGCTGGAACAGGCAGGGTTAGGATTAGGATGGAAACAACTGGTTCAGAGTTATCCCACTCGGATCAGTCTTTCCACAGCTCGACTGAAAATTCAGCTTCTCGCTGCTGCTGGTTCCACATCTGAAAAATCCAGTGTTGGAACAAGGCAAAGAGCCCAAATCAGGCTGTCACTGACAGTGAACCTCTCTCAGGTGATTCACCTGAGAGTCATGGAATGGTTTGGGTGGGAAAGGAACTTAAAGCTCATCTCATTCCATGGGCAGGGACACCTTCCACTAGCCCAGGTTGCTCCAACCTGGCCTTGGACACTCCCAGGGATGGGGTAGCCCCAGCTTCTCTGGGAAAACCTGTGCTTGCAGAGCACTGCAAGTTTAAGAAGAAAATAAAGCCTTAAATGTGTGTTTGAGGAGGGACACAGAGGCCCAGGTGCCAAAAGCTCTGCCACAGCCAGGCTGATCCACTGGCCAAGCCAGCAGCTGCATCCCAAAATTCCCTGCCTGAGCCCCTGAGCTTGAGGGACTGTTACACCCCTGAAACTGGGAGATGTTTTTACTCAGTCCATGGAGTCCCTGTGCATCTGCTCTGGGATTACTGTTCTCCAGGGCTCCCTCTGTTCAGGAGATGGCTGTGCTTAGGGATTCCTATTATCCACACAGCAGTAAAATGCCTCAAAAACAAGAGGAGGAGTGGAAAGTCTCGAATGAACTGAAGATGCTGCTGATTCCTCTGCTTTTGCTTCAGGGAGGCTACGACCAAAAGTGAAAAAAATATTAAAAATCTAGGCAGTTCAAAGCAAAAAAAAAGCTGCACAAGTAACACAGCAAACTCTCCTGATAAGAGAAAAATAGAAAGCCCAGTTATCAGTTTACACGACCAACACTTTGTTTTTCCTTTCAAGTTCCTGTCAGCTTTCCAAAATCCTGAGCCAAAATACAAGAAGAATTTGAGCCGTGTTCTTACACCGAGGTGTCCCTGTAAACACACCCCAGAGACAAAAGCAAAGCCAGGGTTCCTTTTCCAAGAAGTTCTCCCAGAATTTCTCCTGCTTCTCCTGCCTGTTTCTGGAGCCCGGGAAGAACCAACTCAGGGATTTTTCCTTCTCTCCACGGAGCCTGAGAGCTGCTGCTACCTCCTTGTTTTGCTCTTGTGTGGGACTCTGGAAGCTCCACCCCGGCCCTCCCAAAAATAGAAACCTTGCAAAACGAGGCAAAAAGGCCGTCAGGAACACGGAGTCCTGCGAGAGATGCAAGAGGCCCAACGAAACCCACACCTCGACGGATTTAGACGTGTGGAGCTTTTAACACAGCCTGTAATTTTTAGCTTATCTTGTGTCTGCTGGTGGATGGGAGGGGAGCCCTGGGAGGGCTGAGAGGGATTAACTTTTATGAGCCACACACAGGTTTCCAGCCAAATCAGCATTTAGGCCGATCCGGGGCCGCACGCGCCGCTTCCCCGCCGGGGCTCCGGGGGAGCATCAGGTCCAGAGGGATCCTCAGGAAGAGAGTTTCTAGTCTGAAAACCTATTTATAGCAACTCAAAAAGGTGCTCCAAAAGAATCCCAGCGCTGCTAGAGAAAAAAAAAAAATTAAGGGGTTCCAGGATTAAACGTCTTAAAGGAAGGAGCGAGTTGTGCCAGCTGGAAACTGCCCGGGTTTAATGGGACCTGCCCTGTGCCCTGGAGGCAAAGTGAGTCCTGTCTCAGGGTTTTTTCAGCTCTGGAAAGGAGTAGAATGAAAAAAAAAAACCAAACAAACATCAGAATATTTTCCAGGATATATTCCAATACAGAAGAGGGCAGCTGCAGCACTTAAATAAATAGCCATGATGTGTTTAAGAAAGCAATAAAGGGATTTACTGCAAGGCCTAAAATGGCACCTTCAACGTGACTCCCAAGTGTTAGGAACTGATTCAGCTTGGAGACAGCTTTCACACTTGACATACAAATAATGTGCTTGGCAAGAAGCTGCATGATCTTCACACCTAACCAGTGGCACTTCCAAGCAGGAAAGGCTCAGAGCAATACAAAAAAAAAAACAAAAAGAGAGGGGACATCTTTTCCTTCACATAGAAAAAACCCATGTACCAACACACAGAGTTGCTCCTTTAGGTCCACGAGGATAAAAATACAGACATTGACAGGTTATAACAAATCAAGGAAGTTGTAGATCCTCTGTCAGACCAAGCAGAAGTGTTCCTCTGACAGGACTGATCTGGTGAGCCAAAATCATCCAGCTTGGTTGCAAACCCCCCTGACCCTGCTATCTCTGCAACAGCACCCTGAGCTGGGAACTGTGTCACCCACGGCCTTTAGAGACACACTGAGCTGCAGTTTGGAGATAACAGGTTAAGACTGACAAGGGAGGGGTTCTGAGAAGACATTTCCCTTTACCTAAAAATCGTCGCCTCCGTCAAAAGAGTACAAACCTGTTGCAGAAGGTTATCCAGCAAATCCTTGTCCTGCTGAGAAAGTCCATCCTTCTGCAATCTGAGAATAAGTTCAGGTTTCTTATAAGGCTTTAGTGCCAGTAAGTGCACAACCCTATCTTTGAAGGGTCTCTGAGAAATGGCACTATTGCCTCTCTTTATTGCACTGGCAAGGTTGACTGGCGTTGGGCGCTTCCTGGAGGGAACAGCATCGGAAGCTCCTGGTGCAGGTTTACGCACCTGAACCTTTTTGCCTAAAATGAGATGAGAACAGTGAACTGCAGCAGCCACCTTGCAAGAGGCCAGTGGGCTGTCAACAACGTACAAAAGGAGTTCAGCAGGCCCTCTGAAAGTGCCACAAGATGACAAGGAAGGACAAAACACAACCAGCACAACCCCCTCCGCTCCGACACGGAACGAGCATCCCAGGAGTTTTATGGTTCATGACAAGCTCGTAACAAGTAAACAGCAACACCAAGCTCTGGAAACCTGAGTGTTATTGGCCACCAGCTCACATAAAGCTCCCTTTGTTTGCCAGCTTTTCGTTTATCCCAAGTGCACGTATCCCCACGGTTAATCTAACTATTTTTTTTCCCCCCCCTCCTCCCCTATGAGAAGAAAATTCTGCATTATTATGCAGAAGAGTGGAAATACGGGAGTGGAAAGACCAGAACTGGTCAACGAGCGGCTCCCCGCTGCTGAGCTCAGCAAAAACGCTCCTCCAGCAGATGTTTCTGCTTTTAGAACAATAGGAACTTTATGGGGCTGGGTCCACTTCCCTTCCCCCTCCAAACACGGCCCCATGAATGGGGCTGACACTGGGCCATCAGCCTATTCATCAGGGTGCTGTCTGTGCTCATAGAATAACCCCTTCTGCCCTGGGCTAAGAGCTGCTTCAACCCTCCAGTTGAGTTTTCAGAGAGCTGAGAACGTAAAGCTGCCTCCAAAGTGCACCTGGGCTTCCTCGGTGTGGTTCCTGGATGCCCACAGCACGATCCAAGAGTTCGTTTTTCCCATTCCCACCGACAGACAGACCCTCACAGCAGCCCCAAATCGAAGACCTGGGCTCTTCTGAACACAGAAGCAGGTGCCACAGCCAGCTTCCTGCCACCAAACCAAGCAAAATCTGGGAAGAAAAGGGGCAGGTTCCAAGGTCTGGAGGCCGTGGAGGCCCAACCAATAATCCCTTGGGCTGGAGGGAAAGTGACCTTCGCCGGGACAAACAACCCCCGGCGCTTCCTGCGAGCGTCTCTCTCGGAGGTTTATTCCAGGATGGCACTTCTCCACTGCTAGGAAGCCACGTTCCCAACTGAGTCATCTCAAGATACTGGGGATTGTCTGCACTGTTTGTTTGGCTGAGCTCGGGTTGCGTAACCCAGGCCCCATTTCCTGGCTTTTTTTTTAATCACACACCACCACGGGGTTGCTCTGAGCAAACCAACCTCCTGTCAGGGCTGAGCTAAGGTGAGAGAGGCAGGACAGCAACGATTCCTGCAGTTTAGAACATCCCCCAAAATCCAGAGGTCAACTGGGTTTTTTTTTTTGTTTCCAGCAACGGGGACGAGAGAAGATTCGTCAGCTTTCTAGAGCTCCCTGAACTGTTTGCCAGGTCACGGACAGTAAAAACACACATTGGGAGGTTTCCACTTGAGGCTGCAGCCAAAATGTGCAGTGATAGGAAAAGAAAAAAAAAACAAAACCAAACAAAACAAAACAACTGAGTTAAGCCAGAACACAAAGGATCTTAAAATATTTATGCAGGTGCATGGATATGGATGCACACACACGTTTAGTGTGGATGTTAAGCACACACATCCCCTGCAGCTTTACCTGCAGGCATCTATTTACACATGGATTTATCCAAGTGCCAGTTCACATCTGCGAGTTCTTGCCGCTCTCCAATTTCAACATTTCCTATAAATTTTTCCACATCTGAGCTGCCTGGAATGACTCCACTGCCGCTGAAGTGCTGAGCTCCGTGTTCTCATGGAAATGTGAGAGCCAGTGCTGCCCCTCCAGCCCGGCCTGCCGGGAATGGGAATCAGCTGATGGTGCTGGCACACCGGGAATGTGCGTATCCCACACCAGGACTGGCCTTTCCAGGCTCTTCCTTCTTGGACCAGTGCTCCCCTCCTCCTGTCTTCAACGCTGACATCTTATCTAGGAGCGGCCACTGCTTTTACACAGCTCCATTTCCAGGGCAGTAAAAGGTTTTAGCAAGGGGTATTTTTAAATCAAAGAAGTTCTGCTCCGGCTCCCCGGGAAGCAATTTGCTTTTGAGAAGCTTCTCCCTCACGAGCCTTAACTTCATGCACTTACTGTAATGTTCTCAAAGAGGAGCTAAACAAAATAATCTTCTAGCCTACAGGAAATCAATGCATTTCCTTCCTGATTATTATCTCGTTTCTCAGCCTTTGAGCACTCTGCCAGTGAGTCAGGGTCAGTTCTACATTTTGCAACTTCACCCTTCTCATCACAGATCCTCTGAGCAGAGACTGGCTACAGATCACATGGGCTGCAGGAAAAACAGCTGCCTCAGAAAGAAAAAAATAACCAAACTCTGCTTTCTGCTTCGTGTTTGTGCCCTGAGTTTGTGACCTGAGATTAAGCAGCCTAAAGCTGGGTCTCTGCAGGTTCCTTGTGATATTTGCCACGGTTTTACTTCCTCTCCTCAGGTTTTCCTCCTGCTGTCCTGAGATGGTCTGTCCAGGCTGCAGCACTGCTGTGGTCTCTCTGTTCATTAACACGACCCGTGGCACGTTCTGCTCTGGAGTGGGCACACACCCCAGCTGTGTGGCACGTTTTAGCTGAGCTGGCCATGGGCACAGACACTGTGATGGGTCAGCAGGGTGCTCCCAGCGTGACAGACGTGACCTGCAGCCAGCCAGGGATGTCACTGCACACACACGGCCCCGACAGCGCCGCGCGCAGAGTCCCACCATGGTTTGGCTGGAAAGGGACCTTAAAGATCACCCAGTTCCACCCCCTGCCGTGGGCAGGGACACCTTCCACTAAGACCAGATTGCTCTGAGTCCCATCCAACCTGGCCTGGGACACTTGCAGGGACAGGGAAGCCACAGCTGCTCTGGGCAGAGCCCTGAGGCGATGATGGAACCGTGAAGGCGACACAACAAGGAGAGCAACACCTTAAACCAGACACCCCTAAGGAACCACCAGAGACTGCCATGGGCAAGCAAACAACGTCAGCAATGGCTCCAGAACCTGGAGAAGAGCCCCCAGAATGGAGAGGGGGGCTTACCTACGTATCTCCCCCCGGGTTTGATGACGATGGCGCTCCGGCTGCGCGTCTCCTCCTCGGCCTGGGCCATGCTCTGCCTCGCCTTCTGGTAGGAATCATCAGTAGCACACACGGTGATTTTGTCCTGTATGCTCCCAAGGCAATCCAGGTGGATATTGCCATTGCTGAGAAAAAAATAAAACCATGGAAAAGATCCTTCTGACACTGCAAATGACACCGGGGGACAACTGGGGTTGTGCCAGTTAAATATTAGTGGGGGACGCAGAGGAGCTGAGGGGGAACTCAAATGCTTCCAAAACTCAGGGAGCTCAGGAGGGAACTCAGATGCTTCCCAAAACCACGCTCAGACAGATGAGAAAGACCCTAAAAATGAAGAGCACCTATTGAGCTTTGTCCAGGTTTGTCAGGGAAAAGATGCCACGGAAGGTAAGTTAAAAAAAAAAAAGGCTGGGTTTTTTTTTTTTTTTTTGGAGGTACCACTCACCTGGATACATACTGCTGGATGCAGTCAAAGCTCCCCTGGGGGCTGTCCTTGCCAATATTTGAAAGGTAAAACGTGAAGGTCCTCACTTCCGTCGGTCGGTCGGGCCTCGGGATCGCGATGTGCTGTTGGGGAGAGGGAAACCATCGGTCACCTGGGTGCCCCAGGCTGACACAGAACCCTGCTCTCCTGCAGCCACGGTGCTTTTAGGCATTTTGCCACCCACTGTGCAAGTAAAGCACCTGGATTTCTGCACAGGAGGGAGAGGAGGGCAAGAGGCTGCGAGGAGAATTCGAGTTATCCCACTGTGTGTGGGGCAGCCACAGACAGCACAGAGATGCGAGCAGGGGACTTGCTGCCTCTCTAGCAGAGCCCACAATAACCTTGCTCTAGGAATCTGACCCAATTCTATTGATTCAGGCTCAAAACAGACTGTTTATATTCAATTTAGAACACTCAGGGCTTGTTTCTTTCGAATTAGTGAGCCAGCACTAAACATAGCACCAGCCAGGTCACTAGGTAGCACCCTTCTTCTTTTTTAAGATATTATAATTCCATAACAAGATTTCATGGCTCACAGTAGAGTGTGACGCTGCTGCTAAATTAAATATTTAATCAAGCATTAACTGTGCTCCTCAGACAACTCCACAGCCATCCCTGCATTGTTTTTTCCTTCTTCCCCCTCACCCCGAGCCATTCATTTTTCAAAAGGGAAACTCTCTCTCCCCCCCCTGCATTTGGAGATCCAACATAAATGTCAGCCTCTGAGCTCTACTATCACATCAATATTTGATAATTAAGATGGCTCCCAGAAAAACCAGACAGAAGGAACATCAGTTGCAACCTATTTTGGGCTGCACTCAACCGCACGGGTTTATATTTACCCGGATTGCCACATAAATGCAGAAAATACACACTGCCAGCAAAACCATCCCCATCTGACTGTGCTCAGGAAGGATTGCTGCCGGGACAGGAGGGGTTTTTGGGTGGTTTCCTTTTGACCTCAGATGTCTCCAGCAGCCTGGAAGGCGACCCAGAGCATCTGTGCCCCTCTGCTAAACCACAGGGACGTTCTCGGGCTGAGCCCCCGCAGCGTCTCCCTGCCCTCAAACAGAGCTCCCTTCTTCCAAAGGCAAGCCCAGAAACCCCCAGTTGAGCCTTGTTTTATACAGAGGGACGAGTTATCCCCAGGATCCGGGGCTAAAAGTACTTGGGAGCAGATTTGGGGGGGATGTGGGTGCTGCTGGGCCCTCCCTGAGGAGCCCCGTTATCTCCCCTGCCAAACGTGCAGCACCGGCCTGGAGCCCTTTTAATCTGGCCCTGCACCCTCTGCCCCCACCCAGGGCAGGGGAAATAAAATTCCCTTCTGCTTTACAAGAAGAAAAGTCCTGGAACCAGCAGATTGGGGGTATTTTTGCAGATTAATTCAATGGGAACGGGGAGAAAAGTGAATTCAAGGGGGTTGTTCCCCTTCCGGAGCTCTCGGTCGGGGGGATCGAGTTGTGCCCCAAACAATTTGAGTTTGTAAAAGAAAAGCTTTCCTTCCCCTGTGAGAGGGGAATATTTGCCCAGAAAATTCCCACCATTAGAACCTCGTAATTCCAACTGCTAAGATCTCACACCACTGGCTTTAAAAAAACCCCACTGCACACCAAAGTTAACGGGATTCCCCGGAGGAAGCAAAATAGGAAAGCAACCAAACCATATATTCACACACCACAGAACTTTCTCCTCGCTCCTGATTTTACCATTGGGGGGGAAAAAAAAAAAATCAGCTGCTCCAGGAGCCCCAATTTGGGCATTTTTGTAGGTTTTTTGCAGCTTTTTCCGAGGATGGAAAAGGAGGCAGGAGGCAGAGTCACTCCAGTACTGAAAAGTGGAGTGTACGAAACCCGGGGCCGTTATCTAGGAATTATTTTTAGCTGAAAACAGAAGGTTTCTCAAGCCACCAAATCAGCATGGGGACTGCTTTGAGGGAGCCCTAATTTTGGTGCTGAGCGCTGCACCAGTAACCAGAGACACTTAAAAATAGCTCGGTACAGATGTGACTTCTGTTTCCCCTCTTTCAAGTAACATTCAGCTGGGCAGGGAGGGCTCTGAATGGAGATTTTTCACCCCCCTCTATTAACACCAGCACAACTTCAGGCCCAGAAATTGGGAGAAACGTTGTGTTTTCCCATCACAAAGCAATGGGATTTTTTCCCCCAACAGTCACGTTAAAAAGCTCCACAACACACGTGGTTTTGGCACCTGAAGGGGTTTTTTTTTACCCCCCTCCCAGTTCAGTTCCTTCTCTTCTCTCCCCACTGAGCACCTGCAAATTTCACCCAACCTGAGCTCTGACTCTGAATGTCTTTTTGACCAAAATAGAAGCTTTTTCAGCCTTTCCTTGCCCAGTTGTGCATAACTATCACTGCTCCTAACTCAGGCTCTGAAATTCTAATTTATGTGCACGTTGAAACGAGCGAAATGCTCAAGAAACGGGCATAAAACCTTAAAAACCACCCAAAATAACTCACTTTGTGATGAAAAACTACCAACCAGGTGCTGTTCTCAAGGCATGTCCACAGTCCCATTTTAGCAGCTGAAAGCAGAGCAACACTCTGCTCGTTACAAGCTGGTTACCAGGACTGAAATTGTGATTATTCCACGGAATATTGCCCTGCAAAAGCCATTAACAAGACCAGCACTGCTGCAGAGAAATACATCCCAGCTTTTTATAAACTCCTGAGAGATTCCATCCAGACCAGGGCCCGTGCAGGAGGTTTTTGTGCCTTGCCACTGGAAGAGCTGTTTTATTTTGGGCTGGAACCCAAATCCTCCTTTTCTAAAACACCTTCCCGACCTGCTGTTTCATTCCCAACAATTCCCTCCCCTGGTTAATTAGTGTATCAAACATGAAAGCTGCTTTTCTGTCTATTAGCAACTGAAAGTATCCCTGACACTGGAAGAGGTAAAAAGACATGGACACAGTAATTTAAAGGCTTCTGGAGAATTAAAGAAGAAGCACATTCCTATATATAAAATGAATGAATGAATGAATAAATAAATAAATAAATAAATATATATATATATATATATATATAAAACACATTCTTATTTTATGCCCTGCCTCCCCTAATCATCAAGTAAAGCTTTCCCTTCTTGTGAGGGGGACATTTGCACAGAAAATTCCCACTATTAAAACCTCATAATTACTAAAATCCCACACCACTTTGAAATCCCATGTACAAAAGGTAATGGGATTCCCCCAGAGCCACGTTTTTTTGGGAAGCAAAACAGGAAGGCAACAAATGGGGGAATCAAGGAATAGTGGAAGAAATGATTTAAAAAATAAGCAGCTAAACAAAATATGTTTTAATGGCATCATCTGGATCTGAGAGCCTGTGAAATTCCTGGAATTCTCTCCGGAGTCCAGCTGATGGAGGATCCCTGGAAAGCATTTCAAGCCTCAGTTCCTAAAAGCAGGAGAATCCTGAGAGTCCTACCCTTAAAAGCAGATGGTTCCCCAGCTGCCAGCTCCTTGTCATACCCAGGAAAAATAATCCTGAAGGGACAAAGAGCTCTTTTTCCTCTCTCTGCTCCCTTCAAAGCTCTACCTTTGGCCTTTAACTCGTCAGGGCAATTAATTAACGAGCTGAGGTCAGCCCTGGGTGCCACATCCTCCTCCCACCCCCTTTTCCAGGGGCTCACACAGGTAACTGGCAGCTCTCCCAACTCCCCCCCAAAAAAAAATCCTCTCTGGAAGTTAAGGGCTCCAATACAATAAATATTGATTTTTGTGAGGACCACGTCATCCGAAAATATTACTTGCAATTTGAAAATATCCCACATAATTTGAAAATATTCTGAATTACAATAAGAAACCACAGCCTTCTCAAACAGTGGTTTTTTTGTTAAGCCTTGTCCACCTCGGATCCACGTGGAACCCAAAGAGCCTCAGGGCAGGGGAGTGTTTTAAAGCTGTTCTCCCCTTCCTTTTGCTACTTCTCAAGTTAAAAAAAAATATATATATCAAGGGGAGGCATTTCCAAAACTTAAGCAGCTTTACAGGAAAAGTCAGGGGCAGATCCTCACGAGGTGCTGCTCTCCAAAGGGAAAGCATTCCCAGTTTTTTATTCTTTAGGACGTGCAAAGCTGTTTTTCTTCTAATAAAGACAAATCCACACGTCTTTAAAATAATTTTCCCCCCACTCACTTTTGATTTTGATCTCGACTTTCAGGGAAGTTTAATTCTAAATAAAGTAAAAAAAAAAAACCCAAAAAACCAAACCTGGAAATTGCTCCTTTCTGTATTTCCCAGGACGAGGAGCTCTGTATTTTAATTCTGAACTTACAATAACAATCATGTCTTTCCTGCTGTATTTTCTGTGTGCTATTAGTGAGAATAATGTCACAAAGTGGTATGTGGGCAAGGCCAAGGTGCTGGATTTAGTGCCTGCTTAATTCAAGCAACTTTCTGAAAGTTTTAACGTGCCAGTGGCATAAAAATAAAAACGAGAAGCTGTTCACAGCTGAGTCCAGATTCTTGGGGGGGGAAAGAAAAAAAATATATTTAAAAATTAAAATTCCCCTTCTTTATGCAAAGCCTAAAGCTGAACGCAGAGAGAGGGGTTTTTTTTATAAATGAAAGGTATTTAAATGACATTTTTCAAGCTCACTGAAGAGCTGCATGGCTTTACCAGCAACACCAGCACGTAAATCTCAACGTTGTCAGCAACTGGCACCACGGAGCCTTTCCAGGGGCTAAAAATACCCTGGAGTTCAGGCATCAGAGCAGAAGTTGGAGAAATAAAACTCCTAAACAGAAAATAACTGCTGGTACTCACAGGAATGGCACAGGGATGTTAAACAAAGCTCCAAAAACTCGGAATTTTTGCTGCTGGAAATAAGTGGGAGCCACAAAGTCCTGCTCTGACTCTACCAGGTGTTGTTCCCTTGGGATACAGGTGAGGTTTCCATGGATTGCTGTGCTCTTTTCCTTGTCCTACCCATCAGCACGGCCTTCCAAAGCTGGATTTCACCTTCCAAAGCTGGATTTCATGTGGGTTTAGCGAGGTAAGGGAACAAAGGGGGGGAAAAAAAAGCTTTCTTTGGACCTCTCAACCTCCCCCTTTCAGCACTCAGAGCATCATCATTCCTTGAGCTGGAACAAATTCCTGCCATCAGCTGTGGAATTCCCAAGGCAATCCAGGTACACAAACTTACCCCTTGGCTTCCTTGAAACTGGATGACTGGTTTTGACGTCACAGCATCCTATAGAAAACAAAAAAAAAACAAATGAAAAACCAAAAATTACCTCAGAGAAACATAAAAGCTCCAACATTCACCACCAAAAAACATCTCAGCTTGATTTTTTCCACCTGTATTTTTTTTTTTCTTAGTTTATAACGTTTTTTAAAGGTAAATTTAGGGAAATACAGAGCAAGAAAAGACAAAAACTCCTGAGATAAGAGATTTATACCTAGAAAAGGGATAAAATCGAGGTGACCTTTGGTGCAGAACAGCTCAGAGGTGACACTTCATTCCTCCCTACACCACATTTCGGGCACAGAACAGCTCAGCTGAGTCTCTCTCTGGTGTTTTATATAAGTTTTGAGTTAAAAAAATGGACACTTGAAGGGAAAATTTATTACAGATCTCGGCCCGAGGAGACGCGAAGCAGATTTTTTCCAAGAGAAAGCTTGGAAAAGCAAACTGTTGTTACGTTGCCTGTTTCAACCATCAGCCTCTTCCTCCAGATCCATTTGCTTACATTTAAAAAGTCATATTCCTGTGAGCTCTAAAACCCCCTCAAATCTGCCCCAAACCGCCCAATTTCGGCCTTTTTTTGCCCCGTGGTGGCTCTTTTTGTTTCGCTGGGATTTTAGAGATCACGAAGGCTTTTGGGTTCCAACCCTCACCTGAGGTTTTACCTACAGGGAAAGAAAGAACAGACCCAATTCAAGCCAGGCTAAGTTTTGTTTCCTTCCAATTTCAGCAGGATTGGGGCTTTATTGTAGGTTTTATTTTCTAAATACCACCCGACATCCCAAGACAGAGGTTGTGCTCCACTGGGCTCCCAGCTGGGAAGGCCCTTTTTCCAAAGGGATAAAAGAATTTACAAAGAGGTCGAGGGATCATTTAGGAGTGAAAATGTTGCCACATACACATGGGAGACACAAAATAATCCCCAGGAAGAGCTTTAGGATCCCAAGTTCAAAGGGCGTGTGTGTTGGACTGTTTGTGTCACAGGGATTGATCCCCAATGGATCAATCCCCAATGGATCAATCCCCAATGGATCAATCCCCAATGGATCACAGAAGCAGACATTTAGACTTAAGCAGCAAAAGAGTTAAACAGCTCGAAACCCCTGAAGTTCATCATCGTCTCTCACAAAACCTTTCCGAGCGTTTTCAGCCCGGAATCTCAGCCAGGATACGCTGATATCAACACAAAAAGGGATCAATTCACCAGGAAAAAAAATATCCTTTGAGCCCAGATGGATAAACCCCGGCCCAAGACAGAGTCTGAGCCTGCCCAGAGCCCCTCCAACCCCGTTCAGCAGATGTGCCTCACACCCAGGACATTTATGATTCGCTCGGAGCCGACAGCGCCGGGGAACGAGTTTTATAGACCCGAAACAACCTTTATAAAGCAACAATAAACAACATCTTGCTCTTGGTCCAGAGATCAGTGGATTCCTCGAGTGCCACGACACTGCATTCCACAGCAGGCTGCTCATGGCCAGCCTGGCCAGCTCTGCGTGCTCGCCCCGTGCTCTGCAGCGTGGCCAGAAAGCTCCAGGAGGAACAGAGAACTCCAGGCATTGGAAACACGAAAAAAAACTGGGCATTTTTGAGAAAGCAACAACCTCCCATGTGGTTCTCGTGCAGCAAATTACAGATTGGTGAAGTTTTCTGCTGGTCCTTCTGGGAAGTGAAGTGGAACAGAAAGGTGGTGAGCAGCAGGGAAGTGGGGTGAGGAGGCAGGAACCAAAGTCCTGCTGCACAAATCAGGATGAGCTTTAATTGTGGAACTTATAAATTCCCCAACCTGCAAAGGAACCGGTTTGAAGTTGGGGGATGTCAAGCTTGGAGTGTTTGTGCAATGGCAAAGTTGGGATGTGTTTCCCAAGGTTCAGCACTTTGAGGCTCCTGAGCTGTCCTGTCTGGGAGCCCCAGTGTAGGAATATCACTGGAACTCCCTGCCACGCTCCACACAAGGGATCCCACGGAAGAGATGGATACTGGAAAGACACTGCTCCATTCCAGCTTCCCTTTTTAGGCAGGGAAGGGAATCATAGAATCACAGAATCAGCTGGGTTGGAAGGGACCTCCGAGATCATCAATCCAAGCCTTGATCCAACCCCGCTGTGGTTCCCAGCCCATGGCACTGATGCCACATCCAGTCTCAGCTTAAAAACCTCCAGGGATGAAGAATCCACCCCTTCCCTGGGCAGCCCATTCCAATGGCTGAGCACCCTCTCTGCAAAGAAATTCTTCCTGATATCCAACCTAAACCTCCCCTGGCACAGCTTCAGACCCAGCCCTCTTGTCTTGCTGATGGTTGCCTGGGAAAAGAGACCAACCCCCCCTGGCTCCCCCCTCCTGTCAGGGAGTTGTAGAGAGTGAGGAGGTCTCCCCTGAGCCTCCTCTTCTCCAGGCTGAGCCCCCCCAGCTCCCTCAGCCTCTCCTCCCAGCACTTGTGCTCCAGTTCCTTCCCCAGCCTCGTTGCTCTCCTCTGCACCTGCACCAGGCTCCAGCTCCAGTCCTTCCTGAGCTGAGGGCCCAGAACTGGACACAGCACTCCAGGTGTCTTGGCTTCTCAGCAACACCATCCCTGTACCTACATGGGCATCACTTCCCTGGTGTCCAGTTCCTTGGCTACAGGTCGTTTGAAAACGCTCGTGGAAGAAGAGAACACGTGCACACCCTAAACTAATTAAGGATATGAACCCAAGTACTCTTATTAGATGAAATTAAATCCCTGTGTGAACACCTTCCTCCAGAACACAAGCAAACAGAGGAATTAAGTTAAACCAAATTAAAACCGTATTTGGGTTTATATCTTCATTTGGATTAACCTTCTTGGATGCTCTTGTGTGGAGGAACCCCAATTTTAATGAGTTTTTGCTGCCACTTCCAAAATCCCTGTGTCATCTCCTAAAGAGTCACCAAAGAGTCACCTGATCCTTCTTCCTTGGTGATGCCATGAGTGAACTTCCTGCCTTGCAGTTCCTAGAAATGTCATTCCATCCACCTCTGGAGGGAACAAGCTCCTTCCCTCTTGTCTTTCCAGTGAAAACGAGTCACCCCCTGAGCCCCGGGGCGGGACCACGGCACCGCTGTGGGGACAGCCCTGCCCTTCCCAGAGCACACCAGCTCCCAGGATGCAGTAAATCCTGGCTAAATCAAGGATGCTGGTGAGACCTCACCCTTGTGGAGGGAAAACAAGCCACATCTGCCCAAGCAACGGGGCCACTGCACAACCTCCCCCCTTGGATTCCTGCTCTACCCCCCCACGAGACCCGCGGGGACCGGCAGCTGGTGAGAGACAAAACTCCAAGCAAGGAAAACACAGTTCAGGTCCCTTTCCAGCAGCCACCTGCCAGCTCAGCAGCTTTTCTGCTGTGCCAGGGACCAGCTGTTCCAACCCCACAGCCCTGGAGAGGTGCAGGTGGGAAGCAGCACAATTCCTGGGATGCGTGGGAGCGATCGAAGCCCCTTTAAACACCCCTCAGAGGCAGGAATTCCACTCCTGCTCCCCACTACTGTTCCAGCCAAAGGCTTCCTGAAGCAGGGCTGGAAGGTTGGCACAGCATCCCCGGGGCTCTGCTGGTTGCCAGGTCCCACAAGGAGCTGCCTGGAGTTTCCTCCCCGGTTACCGGAACGGCAAAGGAGCTGCTGGAACAAACCAAAGTCCTTCCTGCAGCTCAACTCACTGGTGCCCCAAAGCTCTGCAGGAACAACTTCCAAAGGAACATCCAAACCACAGCTTTCCCCCAGATCTACCCAAACTGGAATTACCAGCCCTGCCTGACTGGAAAGCAGACCCTCAAGAAGGGGTCTGAGCAGACCCCGTGTTCTACTCCGTAAAATTTCACTTATTTCCTATCTGGAAAGAGCATTTCCACACTTCCATGCCCAATTCCCTGCCTCCCACAGCTCCTCCTGGATTCTCTGGGAAAGGTGGAGAAATAAAGCAGCAAGTTTTCCAACACCAGAGCTCTGCTCTGGGATGCCAACAAGAACCAAACCCCAACAGGCCCAAGTGCTTTTTGTAAGATTATTTCCAAAGTCATGAGATTCAACCAAAAAAAACCCCACAGCTCATCCCCAGAGCTCCCACAAGATATTTGGCTTTTATTATCATGGTTTTACGCTCGTCCTCTGGTTTCCCTGGGACAGAGGGGAGACAGCAAACCTTTACAGAGACTCTGAAAGCTCTCAGAGGTGGTGGCAGCACACAGAGAGCTCCTCACACTTTAAATACTCCACATCTGGCACGTGGAAGCTGAGGAAAGAGTAGGAGGAACAAGAGAGCGTCAATAAAACACAGAAGAATTGAATTAAAAGTTAATAAAACACTCTATTAGGGATGATTTCCTACACAGGACACTGGAAATCCTCAGGTCAAGTAACCAGCTGGAAACCTTCCCGTTTCTTCAGGGAAATACAGATAATTAAAGGAGATGTTGTTTTGGGAAGTTCTGTCATGTATTTACTGGAATTCATACTGGAGGCAGCGTTCTATGGAAAATATTTGCCTAAACTTAGTATTGGTGTGTTTTTGTCCTGCTTTGTGGAACCTTCAGAGGCACAAATGCCCAGAGTGCAACTGAAAATTTACCCTTATTTATGTTGGGATTGGGGAGGGGAGGGGGGTTATTTTCAGAACCTAAAAACTTCTTGCAAACAGTTAAAATTAGCAGCAAGAATTCCAATAAACAGAAACTATAAAATCCTGTTAACCAAGGCTGGCATTAAGGGGGTATTTTGAACCCTCACGTGCAATTCCAGGTAAAACAAGTGCCCGGGTAAAGCTGCTGCACCTCAGAAACCAGTGACAAAAATGAGAACAAAATGCACAAATTTCAGGCTCTTAATACCCCAAACTCCAAGTTCCTCTTTAATTCTTTGGTTATGGCCAGGTTATGTTTCTTTTGGCCAAGCAGGGAGGTCCAAATTTAGGAAAAAAAAAGTCCCTCCTTTGCTTCCTCTGGGAATAAAAGAGGTCAGATCAGGAATCTGGGAGGATTCCTGGGTTGAGCACACCTGGATACTTGGGAAAAGCTCCTGCAGGGCTGAACAGAACCTCCAGATCTCGTTTTCCACTCCCATTTTTGCTTCAAACACACCCCCCAGGCCCTGCAGAGCAAATCTCCCCAGTGACAGACTCCCAGGAGACCCCTCCGAGTTCATTAACAGAGAGAAATGTGAAATCCCAGGGGGGAAAAAAAAAAATACCCTGGAATACACCCACAACTTCTGGGTGAAGTTTCCTGGCAGTCAATTAGACAAGGCTGGCCCAGGAGAGAGCCACTGAATATTAGGGAGAGACAAAAGGCTTCTCTCCCAAGACATTCCACTATTCCAGGGCTTCTCTTTGCCTCCTACCACAACCACAGCAGTAAAAAGCCTCCTGAATGTCCTTTTTTTTTTTAATGTCCCATCTATTACTCACAGAATTCAAAGGCAACACGATTTCCAGCTGCAATTTAAGGCCTCCCAAGGATCCCATTTGGAAGTTGAGGCCATGGACAGATGGGACTGAGTCTGCTGAGGCTCCAAAATTACAGCTTTGCCATTCAAATCCAACAAAGAGCCTTGGAAATTCCATGTAAATCCACCACCATGGAGTAAAAAGCCCAACTTTTGCTTCAGGGGGAGAAGGGCAGTCACAGGGATGCTGGGGGAGGAGTTGGGATTCACCTGCACCCTTCCAGGAGCTTTTCAAACAGATAATTTTTTTTAAAAAAGGTGCTTTAGATGGAGTTTTAGGAGCTGGAGGCTCCCCAATTACTCTGAGCTGTAGTTTGTGTTTATTATCATTTATCATTTGCCTAATATGCATTAATGGGCACATTATCACTGGTAACATTAAAGCAAATCCTGCCCAGAAGTGCAAAAAGTAGCAATAAAATGCTCCAGAGCTTTTTATGCCAGCCAAAAATGGCAGGCTGTGCATCTGAAAGTTTTTAATTGCTAAAACTGCAAAAAGACACACCAGTTGTGACTGCATCATTTGAAGTGGGCTGTTACAGCACAAATGTTGCTGCCTCAGTACTTTTAACTTTCCAGGCTCAAAAATCAAGTGTTTCTATAAGATAGAAAATAAGGGGGTTTAAGGTGTCACCTCAACAACCCCCCCCAAGTTGATATTACTGAAATCATTGGTTAAGTTACATAATTTCCCCATTCCCAGCTCTTTAAAATTACAGAATTCACCATTCCAGCTCCCTGAAGTTACAGAATTTCACCATTCCCAGCTCAAAGTTACAGAATTCACCATTCCCAGCTCCTTCAGGTTACAGATTTTCACCATTCCCATCACTCTGAAGTTACAGAATTCACCACTCCCAGGTCCTTAAAACAGAGAATTCACCATTCCCAGCTCCTTAAAATACAGAATTCAATATTCCCAGCTCCTTAAAGCCACAGAATTCACCATTCCCAGCTCCTTAAAATACAGAATTCAATATTCCCAGCTCTTCCAGGTTACAGAATTCACCATTCCCAGCTCCTTCAAGCCACAGAATTCACCATTCCCAGCTCCTTAAAATACAGAATTCAATATTCCCAGCTCCTTAAAGCCATAGAATTCACCATTCCCAGCTCCTTAAAATACAGGATTCAATATTCCCAGCTCTTCCAGGTTACAAAATTCACCATTCCCAGCTCCTTAAAATACAGATTTCAATATTCCCAGCTCTTCCAGGTTACAGAATTCACCATTCCCAGCTCCTTAAAGCCACAGAATTGACCATTCCCAGCTCCTTAAAATACAGAATTCAATATTCCCAGCTCCTTAAAATACAGAATTCAATATTCCCAGCTCTTCCAGGTTACAGAATCCACCATTCCCAGCTCCTTAAAATACAGAATCCACCATTCCCAGCTCCTCAAGATACAGAATCCACCATTCCCAGCTCCTCAAAATACAGAATCCACCATTCCCAGCTCCTTAAAATACAGAATCCACCATTCCCAGCTCCTTAAAATACAGAATCCACCACTCCCAGCTCCTCAGGCAGGAAGCACCACGAGCAGACCTCCTCCCCACCACACACCCGAGCATCTAAAGCACTGAAACACAGGAAAACTCAACCTTTGAGTAAGTTCAGAGAGGGGAAGACACCCCTGATTAAGTTCAAACCCCAACCATGGCCTAATGGGAGTGCTTTGTGCTGTCCCTACATGGACACAGCCTGGATCAGCAAAGCAGAGAGCAATTAAAGTCCCCTGTCATCAAGATGTCACCCCACAGGCACGAGAGCTGAGCCAGCCGTGCAGCCCGGGCCCTCTCGCGTGCCTGCAGCTCCTGAGCTCAGCTAATCCACCTTCAAAAGATCCTCTGGGATGAAAGGCAGCGGGTTTGGGGGGGCTTGGCTGCGGGATCCAGCGGGGAACTCGAATCCAGCGGGGAACTCGAATCCAGCGGGGAACTCGAATCCAGCGGGGAACTCGAATCCAGCCAGTGGGAGCTGCACTGGAATCAAACCAGTGAAGTGACCCCCTCACACCTCCCTGGCAACCCCCTCACACCTCCCTGCCAACCCCCTCACACCTCCCTGGCAACCCCCTGACACCTCCCTGGCAACCCCCTCACACCCCCTCACACCTCCCTGGCAACCCCCCCACACCTCCCTGCCAGGGCCTCCTTGGGACACGGCTCAGGGAAGGAGGGGCAGGGAGAAATGGGACACACAGACCAGCCTGGCTACCCCAGCAGCCAGTCTGGCTACCAGAACACCCGGCCTGGCTACCAGAACACCCGGCCTGGCTACCAGAACACCCGGCCTGGCTACCCCAACACCTGGCCTGGCTACCAAAACACCCGGCCTGGGTACCAGAACACCCGGCCTGGCTACCAGAATACCCAGCCTGGCTACCAGAATACCCAGCCTGGCTACCAAAATACCCGGCCTGGCTACCAAAATACCTGGCCTGGCTACCAAAATACCCGGCCTGGCTACCTCAACACCCGGCCTGGCTACCCCAACACCCGGCCTGGCTACCAAAATACCCGGCCTGGCTACCAAAACACCCGGTCTGGTTACCAGAACATGCAGCCTGGCCAACAAAACACCCAGCCTGGCTACCCCAACACCTGGCCTGGCTACCAGAACTCAGCACAGGGATGGAGGGGACATTCAGCAGCCTCGGGTCAGCTCAGTGCCCCCTTTCTACTTCTTTTTTCCACAGAATCGTGGAATGGGTTGGAAGGGATCACAAAGAGCATCCAGTGGCACCCCCTGCCATGGGCAGGGACACCTTCCACCAGCCCAGGGTGCTCCAGCCTGGCCTTGGACACTTCCAGGGATGGGGCAGCCACAGCTGCTCTGGGAATTCCATCCCAGCCCCTCACCACCCTCACAGGGAAGAATTCCTTCCCAACACCACATCTATCCCTGCCCTCTGGCAGTGGGAAGCCATTCCCTGTGTCCTGGCACTCCAGGCCTTTCTCCAAAGTCTCTCTCCATCCTTCCTGTTGGCTCCTTCACCTCAAAGCTTCTCTTCTCCAGGCTGAACAATCCCAATCCTCCCAGCCTTTCCTCCCAGGAAAGGTCTTCCATCCCTCTGACGATCTCGGTGGCCTCCTCTGGACTAGTTTTTAAACGTTTCTGATTTGATTTTTCAGGAGAGCCATCACCCAGCTTCCCAAACCCCTCTCGCTTCCTCATTTCTCCCACGTACGAAGCTCCTCAGTGGGTCTCACCTTCCAAACCCTCCCCAGCACCAACCAATTCCACCAAAACTCACCCCCAGCCACGGTTTATGTCCGAGATGGTTTAAGTCTTATGCTCAAGCCCAGTAAAACTGTTTTGTTTCAGGTTGGTACCTCCGAGTGAAGTGCTCCAAAGGCCTCTTTTGCTTCCTAGCGCAGAACTAAGCCATGTTTTTTCTGACCCTCTATTTGCAAAAATAAAGCTTTCAACTCCCAAAGAACAGATGCCTCTGACACAGTCTGATGCTCTCTGGTCATCTTTAGCACCAGAGCACAAACCTTGGGAAAGGTGGCTTTGGGAAGGAAGCTCCAACTCGCCAAGAGACTGAAAAATCCCAGGATGGTCGAGCCAAGATGTTTGGCCAGCACAAGGTACAGTAGTTTTCCACTAGAAAGGAAAAAGCTGGGCACAGATGCAGTTCAGGCAATGCCTTTCAGGAAGAAAATTAAAAGGAGGTTTGAATCCTTAGAGAAATAATTAAAGTATTGTGGATTGGTCTTGAGTTTAGTCGGATCGCAGCAGAGCAGGAGGCCTTGTTTGGCTGGAGAACGTGGCTCTGGCAAACAGAGCAGCCCATCGACTGGGCTGAGCCCTTCCCAAGAGCAGGAACCACCAAATGAACTCCTGCAAGCCCTGCTCCTCAGTTTCTGGGGCAGTGGAGACAGTGAGAGTAACAGGGTAACACCCCAAAACAGAGAGGGGGCTGTAAATCCATCCCAGAACAGAGGGGGGACTGTAAATCCACCCCAAAACAGAGGGGGGGCTGCAAATCCATCCCAGAACAGAGGGGGGACTGTAAATCCACCCCAAAACAGAGGGGGGGCTGCAAACCCACCCCAAAATAGAGGAGGCTCCAATCCCACCCCGAAACGAAGGGGGGGAGCTCCCAACACACCCCAAAGCAGACAGGACTCGTGGTGTGAGGAACATGTAAGGCCAGAAACAGGAAAAGCTCAAGGAGGGGGGTTGTGGCTCCCAATTAACTCTGGCACAGCCCCGGATCCTCAGCGGAGCCCGGAGTTGGTTTCCCTTGGGAATCCAAGTTTGGAGACTAAAGGCACATTTCCCAATGGGATAAAGCTGCTTTTTTTAATTCCCTGTTTTTCCTCTTTGCTTTTCTGGGGAGGGAAGGGAGATCTGCTCGTTAAGGAGCAATAATTGTGAGGTCTCATCTCCTGAAATGCTGATTTATCCGCCATTTAATCGGGACAAACTCCCACCCAAATTCACAATTAACCCTTCCCTACTCAGGGGGGGTTTAATTGCCACAGGGCCAAGAGCCAACTCCCACCATTTCCAAAGGTTTGGGAAGGAAAAGCTGCTTTTTCCAGGGGGGAAAAAAAAACAAAACAACCCTTTGCATCCCTGTGCAACTTTCAGCCCCCAGAACTGATCAAAAGCAGTCGGGTAATCAATTAAAAATGTCTTGTAATGAAAGAACACCATGCCCAGTTTTTAGTGTAATAACCCAGGAGGGCTTCCTTCCTTCAAGTAAAAAAAAAAAAAACAACAAAAAACCTCCCCCAGTTTTGATACAATTCCTGCATCTCTCTGAAAAGGAAGTTTCAGTTTGTGTTAATGGATTTTCTGCATCCGTGACTTGTTCCAGGAGGGTGTTCCAGCCCCTTCCCTGCCACAGAACCCTCAGAGCTATTTTAATTTTATTAGTCACTGCTGGACTGAATCTAAACTGCCCATTCATTTAAACACCTTCACCTTTATCTCAGGGACAGAAGTTGGAATATCCCTTTCCCTTCTCCACCAGCACAACAGGAATCAGCAAAACCCAGCCCTCAACTCTTTATTTTTTTTTATCACCATTTTTTCCTGAAGGGGATTTTCCTCCTCTAAACTCAGACTAAAAGCAATAAAAGGTAAAAAACTCGGGAAAGCATAAAACAAGTTGCAACAGCATTTCCCAAAGCTCTCCTACAAAGATAATGCTGTGCTGGCAGATTCACAGCGAGGAAAAAAAATAAATTTAAGCACAAAACTTGAAAAATAAAAGTTTTACCGTTTTATCACTCGCAGGTAATTTGGGGGGAGAGTTAAATCAGCACATCCCAAAGCTCATCCCTTATTAAAAACAGCAAATTGCTCGCTCATGCAGGAGGGAAAAAGGTGTTTTAATCAAAATTAAGGCAGAATTTGAGCCTGCTCATATCTGGCCCTCTCTCTTGCAGAGCTGCACTGCGTATCTTTTAGCAGCTACAGTAAATTAAAGACAAAAAAAAAACAAAAAAAGGAAGGCAAATATTGGCATTTCTAAAGTGCAGGCAAAGGAAAGCAAACCTTCAGATTTGTTTTTTGAACACGTGGATTTGCTTTGAAACACTTGTTTTTTTTCAACAGTATTCCACAGAAAGAAGCTTCCTGTTCTGCCTCCACACACTGGAAACACTAATGATGTTAAATATAATATTAAATGCTCCTCTAAGGGAAGTTCAGCAGTGTCTGCAGCACCTGCACACATTTGCATTATGAGACAATTCAGAGAGACCTCAGCCTGGCAAGAATCCCACTGAGACATCCATGCCCAAAATTCCCTGGGCAATCACCTCTTCCATGCAACACTGCTTTTTTTTGCAGCAGATGATCTTGTTAAATTGGGAGAGGACTGAGGAGAATGAAAAAAACCACAACAAACCCAACAAAACTGGCAGAAGGAAAGGGAATCATCCCAAATTCCCAACTCTGCTAAAGGGGAACAGCAGCTCTGCTTTTCCCTGGAGGATTCACTCAAACAGCTTTACAAGCCAAGAATTAAGGGGGGGGCAGGTTTTCTCAGATTAATATTTTAAGGGTCATTCCTCCAGCACAAGGCACCTCAAATAAAGGCTTCTTTGCTCCTTCTGCAAGGAGAGAAAGGTTTGTTGTTCACCAGATGCTGGAGATGTGGCCACCTCTCCAACAAAGCCAAAAAAAGCTCGTGAAAATGCTGAGAAAAACAACTTCCAGCATGGAATTCGCTGGGATTGCTGCTGCCTGCCTTGGAGATGGCACTTTTCCCCCATTAGCCTTTCTGAAGCAATGCAGCAAAGCAGCTTTGGGGCTGTTTTGACAACGAGCCTGTGAAAGAGGAAAATAAAGAGGCATTTTGGGGCTTGGTTGCCCAAAAAGAATCACAGCAACTGCCCGGGGTTTCTATTCCTGGCCATTCCCACCCTCAACAGGCTCTGACCTGACCTGTGGACACAACTAAAAAGTAATGATTTTCATCAACTTCACTGAAAAGATTGAGAATTAGTTATTAAACCCCGGGAAGAGCCAAGATTTGCTTCCCTTCCCTGGGGAATGGGAAGCAGGAGTTGGCTGATGACCCCCAATTCCACGGGGTGAACCCTCCCTGTCTGTGCTGCTCAGAGCACAACACCCACCATGAGCACTCCCCCACCCTTCTGGCCTGTTATATTCTCTTTGAATCCCCTCTTGTTTCAAACTCCACACGTTATTCTGCTCTCCTGAACTGCTCTGGGGGTCAGCAACTGAATTCAGGGAGAGCTTATCCCACTGCACAACTCACCTTCAGTCCCACAGAAACAGAACACTGAAGTTTTCCAGCCAAGCACCTTCCATGAGAGTCATAAAAATCATAATTATTATCCCAAGATGAGTTCATGTGGTTGTTTTTGTTTTTTTTTATTTTTTTTTATTTTTCCTGAACTGCTACTTTACAAAAGCTGTTATGGACAATTCTTTACCTCTAATAAAGCACAAACATTCCCACTGCAGATGTGGATGAAAAACTCACCCTCACATTTGGAGGGTTAAAGAGTTAAAAGCTTTCCCACAACCAGCTGTATCAAGTGCATCTGCTCACAGGCATTTTGGATTTTTACACTGCACAAAACCCCCAACTGCCAGGAGAAAAAACGTTTCCCAAATTAATAGAGAAAAAGTGTGTCACGATAGCACATCTTCAAACAACTCCCCCTCATCCCCACCACGTATAAATAAAGTTTCCATGACTGATTAAAGACACCCAAGCTCCTCCACGCTCTGCAAGTCACGTGAAGTGACTACAAAACCAGATTTAGGGGTGAAATTTGGTTGGTTTGCCCTCCATCAGTAGTTTTCCTTGAGTAAAGTGTTTCACCTCTGGGTTCAAACTCCTCCACCTGTCAAGCACAGGTAGGAATTCCCATTTTCCCATATTTTGTGGAGAGCATTCAGGTGTGTCAGGAAGAGCTGGATCACCCTTGGTGATCCAAACCCAAGGGTTTCCAGCCCAGGGATCCTTCAATCCTAGAAAATCACAGTCATTGAACATCCTCAGCTGGAAAAGACCCACCAGGATCATCAAAATCCAACTCCTGGCCCTGCAAAGGACATCCCAGGAATTCCACCACGTGCCTGGACCAGGATCCTTTTCAAGGAGCAGCAGGAAACACACAGAACCAAGAAAATTAAGTGTATTAAGAACAGCTTAATAAACAACTTGCCATTCTGGAAAGCTTGTCAGAGACAACAGCTCGGGCAGAATTTTAAATCCACAGCCCCTAAGTTATAGTGAAAAGTAAGAATTCATTTAAATCCCATTTATGCCAGAATGCCCAAGTATTCCAATACTGCTGGCTAGCTCAAAGTCTGCCCAAAGGAAGAGTAAGGATACTCTTGAATTACACCAGGTGGATTTTACTGCACACTGAGGCACCACTTCAAGCACCAGTCCAAGAAAAGTCTTATAAAAACGCTGAATGGGCCCAGTCAGCTACAACTCAGTTAAAAATAAGTATTTTAAATGACTTGCAGCACACCTGCATTGCTGCTTTCCTCGCCAGTCTGTGGCTTTCCAATTATTATTATTATTGTTTTTAAGCTATTTTCTTTCACCCATCAGGTTCAAAAGCCACCCAGACTCAAAGAGAAGGTGGCTGATTACAGCTAAAAAACTGCCAGCAAATAGTTAAGAAAGAGAGAGCTGGTGAGGGAAGAAAAAAATCTGTCAGTTTGGCATCTTTGGCATTATATTTAACAAACAGATAATTCACCTTTTCAGACCCCATGGAGGTAAGGTGGCTCTTCCATCCAAGATGTTATTTGGAGCAGTTTTACTGTGTCAGGCTGAGCCAGAGGAGACATTTGAACGTGTCAAAATTAAAGCGAGCGATTAAACGCGGCACAACAGCGGGTTACAACTTAGAAAAACAGGAGCAGTGAAATATCAGAAGCTGACAGTTTGGTTCCTGACCTAGTTTTTAACTGGAGAACAGTCAAAGAGCCGAGGCTGAAGGTGCTGAAATTCCAGTAGTGCTGGGGAACAGGATTAGAGGAAAAGCCTTCAGACATTCAAACTACCCAGGGAGCGTCAGCAGAACAAGGAGCCCGAGGTTCAGGAGCTTTGGTTCAATGGCAAGTGACAACCTGAGGAGGAGGAGGAGGAGGATGGGAGGGTTTCAAAGGTGGGGATGAAGTAAGAGGTGTCGCAGGACCTCCTGGTCACAGCAAGAAGCCAAGGTCAGGGAGAAAACCTCGAGCTGTGAAACTCAAGGGGAGGGGGAAAAAAGAAAGAAAGGAAAAAAAAAAATCGTTTTAAACCAGAATTTCTGAAGGTATTTTAGTTGCTTTTCTTCTGAGAGCACAAATGTGCTCATTTGAATAACAAGATGGAAAAATTAAAGCCCCTTCAGCCAGAGAACTGCAAGTACCAAAAGGGCACCGGGACTGGAGAGATCCAGGGGGGGCTGGTGCAAGGAAAGCCAGGTGATCCCATCCCAGTAAGCTGTTCACATGTCTCCCTGTGCTCTGCAGCTCCAAATTTATTTCCACCAGGCAGCTACACGCTGGTTTAAGCCTCATTAAGAAGCAGTATGTTCCTGGGCTGACATGTCAGATTTTTAAATGACCTTTGTACCGACAACGGCATTACCAAGCTGCTAAGAACAGGGGGGGGAAAGATAAAAAAAACGTGGTTTTCCATGATTAGGAGAGGTACAACTTGTGGCTGTTTGCATTTATTTGAGTTCTAAAAAAACCCACCTGTCAGTAAAGCAAGCCATAAAAAAAAATAAATAAAAAAAAAGGGCAATTCTCTCTCTCTGAAGGGCAGCTGTGACATCAGCACTGCTGGCCACTCTTAATTGGGACTTATCACCCAAGGTAAACAGGAGTGACTATCAGTTAATGAACAACACAACCCCCCAGGCTGAATTTTAAAGAGCGTTTTCTCCTGCTGCAATCTCCTAATGAAAACACAGCAGTTCAAACCCACCGAATTCGCTTACGAAAGTCTCCTTTATTTTAGGATGTATTAAGACACCGGGGCTGATTCACTTGCCTATGTGCTCATAAAGGTGGCTTAAAGGAGCTGCTGAAACATCACAACGATCCTTATCTTCCACAGGGCTTTTCTTTTCAGTCCTTTTCTCGCCAGAGAAAAATATAGAAAGGCAATTGAGAGATCAGATCCACAAACTAGTTCAGCCATCCCGGAACACATCTCGCCTCACAAACACACTGCTGAGCCCAGGAAAACAAGCCTGGACCAGTTTTGGGGTTTTTTTTCCCTTGTGCCCAGCTATATCCTATTGACACTTGAAGGGAAGAGTAATTACTGGTCTGACAAAGTCGTGCTGAAGATGATCTTCAGACCTTCCTCACCCAGCCAGAGGCAGCGCCTGGATCCCGCAGGAATCCCAAGGGAATCCCACCACCAACACCCCAAGAGCCAGAGCAGCCTCAAAAGGTAAAGCAGGATGCTCAGACAGCTGCTTCTGGCAAACAGAGGTGCTCCAACACCGACAGGACACTGGGAACACAACCTGACAGACCCCAGGAATTCAGCAGGGATGTCACCGAAATTTCCTACCATCTCCAGGGGGGAGAAAGCAATAAAATAATCCATAATTCCAGGGGGTTCTTTTCCTATCACCCACAAAAAATCCAGCTGACAATATTGAGCAAGACAACCCCACTAGATTTGCTACCATGATAGAACCTTGTGTTACATACCCTCTGCTAACACAGCACTAACAGCCTCCTCCAGCTTCCAGGGGTGCTTTCTCCGGGAAAAATAGTGAAGGCAGCTGCCTGATGAAGTTAAATTAGGTGCTCCCTCTCCTTCAGCAAGCAGCACAGAACCCATACTGTTCCAGCTACCTCTTTATTTGCACTGCCAGGCTGGTTGGTAACAAACCTGCTCCAAAAATAAAGTGACAAACAGTAAAAAAGAAAGAACATACTCTTCCTTAAACTGGCCAAAAAAAAAAAATCTGCCTAAAAAGTAAGTCAGATGTTCCTCTGCTCCCCACGAGGACACCTGAGAAAGTTCAGGTTACGACAAATTCCAAAAATAAACACGAAAAACGTTCAGATAAGAGGAGGAAAAACATAACCCACGTCTGCTGACTGAACACAGCGCTGCGAGAACGCTCCCCGGGTGGGGGTCCAAAAACCCCCCGAGATTTCAGGCATTCAGACAGAGAATCTCTCTTGCCTGACAGAGGCAGCCCAGCTAATTCACACATGCAAAAGAAGTGGTGTGGCCACTGAGCCGGCACTTCATTGTCTGACCAGAATTTGGGGTCTAAATATAACGATCCGTAGGTGGCCGGAGCTTTTTGCTTTCTCAGCCGAGTGGGGATAAATGTGTTTCTTCCTGCTGTCAGCCTCCATAAATTCAGTCTTAATGACAAGTAAAAGGCCTTTAGATGGAGTTAAATGGCTCTAATTGTACGAGAGAGCTCAAACTTGCAGCGCAGTGCAGGCAGCTCCCACATTAGGTCCAGCTCCAGCGCAAATTGCTGCGGAGAGGTCGTGGAAACACGCCTGGAACTGCAATAATCAAACCTTCCAGGTAATAAATCTGGGGTTTTTTTCCACCCCCTTCGTGTTAAGAAACCCCCAAAGTGTCCTAGATTTTAATGCCTTAAGAACAAAGTCCTTAATTCATAAGCAATTTGTGACTCCAGAAAAATGTTTGCCGTCGGTTTTAATCGCCGCTAACGTTCCGGGTCGACCGATTTCCAAACGGATCCAAGATATCCCCGGAAAGGTTAAATATGTTTTACTTCATGCATTATCCATTACTACCTCCCTCTTCCCATTTCCACACTTGCAAAGATTAAACACCCGAGCCGCTTCCTCAGCAGAGCTGTGTGTTTTGGGACTCTCCAAATCAGCACTGGGAGAACTGGTTTATGACAACGCGCTCGCTCACCTGCATCACTCTCCTTTGGAAAACCAGGCTTTATATCTGGAATAAAAACAGGGATTGGTAGCCATTACATGTGTCAGGAACACAGCAGCTTTCAGGCACTGTCCTTTAGCCATCATCCTCTTTTAGTGGCATTAGGGAACGGGGATCTCAAGGAGGCAGGAAGCGTTTTGGATTTACAGCAGGAAAAGCACCAGCAGCTTCCCACGAGGCAGAGCACACAGATGACTAAAGGTTCTTTTTATTATTGATTACCTAATGGGAGAGAAGGAAGCAGAGCTCGTGGCAGGGACCACCACGCTCCCATCAAAACACAGCTGCCCTGCCAAGGACACGGAGTGGGAAGAGTGACCAAGGTCACGGCCACAGGTGTCACTGAGAGCACTTTTCAAAAGAAATTGGCCCCGGAGCTCCTACGCACTTCTTAAGGGACTATTTATGGGAGCAGAAGTTGTTCTTAATTCTGCAAGAAGCAGCAGCAGCAGAGGTCACAGATTGGAGCTTCAGCAGCTCTGAGGGCTCAACATCCCTGGGAGTGGGAACAGGCGTCACCAGGCTTTTCAAAAACCTGTTTTAACGCCGCAGGAACCGGCGTTCCGGAGCGACGTCCCGCGAAACGAAGACATCCCGTGGCAGAGGCTGCTCCTCTCTCCAACGAAGCCAACCCTGTGACAGAGGCTGCTCCTCTCCAGCCTTCCCAGCTCCGTCGCTCCGCGGCGGTTTCGCTCTGAATCACCGATTTCCGCCTCCGTTTTCGGGGCCGTGCCGGAGGAGCCCCACAAGTCAGGGAGTTAATGAGCTGCTGCGACCTAATCAGGGCGGCCACACCACGCCACACCTCCGGCGAGTGGCAGAGCACTTCAAAGGCCCCAGCAGTCCTTAAACTCTCCCTGTGAGCAAGGGCTGCTCCCTTCCCCAGCATCCTGGTGGAAAGGTGAGCCCAGCCAGAGCTGGCTGACTCGCCTTATATGGCTTCCAAGGCACAGTTTCCGCTTGCCCAAGCTCGGGCAGGGCGGAAAAATTTGCTTCCTCGCTACTACTCCGCCCATGCCAGGGTCTGAAAAGCATCCACTGAGTGCTGGAGCTGAGAGGAATGGAAGGAAGGAGTGGAAGAAGTTACACTCGGCTTCCTGGAAGAGGTAAAGCCACGGCTTTGGCAATGACCTGGATCACCTCAAGCACCGGGATGGGGGGAGAAGCGGGAGCTGAAGAGCTGACACAGGCAGGGATGCAGAGGGAAGCTGTAACCACAGCTTTTATTCTTTGCATTCCATATGAAAAAAATCCCGATTTTTCCTGCTATTCAGATGCACTTCAGCCTCTCACATTTGATGGCAGCGAGCTTTCCAAGTCAGGAGCGTTATTTCCTTTCACTGATTTAACCATCACACACTTTGGTTACACCAGGAGGTGGAAAACGGCCTCGGCTCAGGTTTGCACACTTATTTTCTGCACAAGCTGATATTGCTGCCAACAATTCCAAAGCCAGTTCTACCTTCTGGTCACAGTGAGGTTCATGTCATCCAGCTCTGTGTCATTATCAGCTTCTCTGAGCATCACAAACAGCCCAACCCTCCTGCTCACTGAACAAACAGCCACCTTCATCATCCTGAATATCCACAAGTGCAAGAAAACCGCTGGCTAGAAATGAAGCCCAGTGGATGCAGGCAATTAAAAAGCTGCCTCATCTTCAATAAATGCTCTTACTTTGTGGATGACAAAGTTGTTTCATTTCTAAAAATGTGTGCACACTCACTTTTTCTAGCCTTGCTGGCCTGTATCAAGATCATCCCTTTTTCCCCCCCCAGCAGATTTCCCTCAGTGCAGGGAACCAGGGAGAGATTTATCTCCAACCATCAGTGGTTTGTCTTTGCTCTCATCTGCTGGTCACCAAATGGCAGCACCCGGCTCGTCCACGCACAGATTCTCTCAGAAGAGAGAGAAATGGTGGCAAAGGAGCTTATAAAACTAAGTTCTTGCCAATTCCCTTGTTCCTCTCTTTTTTTTTTTTTGGGGGGGGGAACTGGGAAAGGCAGAAACACAGCCCGTTTGATTTTCTCATAGAAACCAGGAGCCAAAACCAACTGAAATCAGCGCCGGAGCTGGAAAGGTACAACAAAACTCACACAAACATAAAGTCTAGACACTGAAATGTGGAAATATGATTCAAATAACCACAACTGGCACTCACAAGGCACTGATTGCAGCCCATGGCAGGACGGGCCCTCAGTGGGGAGGAATACAGAACAAAGATTAAATTAGCTCTTGCACCTCAGTAGTAGAAAATATGGATCCTGTGGGCACAGTGATATGGATTGAGCCGGAGCTCCTTCCTTCCTGCTGGGCTTTTTGCTGGGATTTAAGTAACACACGTCTGCTCTTGCTAAATAATGACAATTAGCTTAAACTGGCACAGAATGGTTTGGGTTGGAAGGGACCTTAAAGCTCATCTCGTTCCATGGGCAGGGACACCTTCCACTAGCCCAGGTTGTTCCAAGCCCTGTCCAACCTTGCCTTGGACAATTCCAGGGATGGGGCAGCCACAGCTTCTCTGGGCAACCTGTTCCTGCCCTCCCATCCCTGATCCCGTAGGAACAAACCCGCCCCGGGTGTCAGGTGGCTGCTCTTACCAAAGCACGGCTGAACCACACGGGGCTCAAAATATACAAGCCCAGGAGTCAAGAGAGGATGTTTGTGCTGATGAAATCTAAACACTGCAAAGATTTGGGCAACCAGTGGCTTTCAGGAAGTTTCACGGTCCCCGCTGAACCCACGTCATGCGGGGACACGAACCCGAAGGACAAAGTCTGCGTCTGCCACGGAACCCAACGGCCCAGAACGGGGCTGAAAACATCTGTTTTCCAGGAAAACATCTCGGTTTTCCAGGAAAACCCTGGCTGAAGTGTTCTCTCCTGAAGTGTTCACTCCAGGGAAGTGCTGCCCAGAGGGAGAGCGGAGGGTTAACTGCGATCAGGCCGGACCAGATCAGGGAAGACTCCAGGTGGGTGGAGGTGGGCAGTTCAGTCAAGTCCTGCTGGCCAGCAGTGACCTCTTTTCGAGTTAAACAAATGCTGGTTTCTTTAAATTAGAAAAAGGCTCTAGTCCAATGTAAAGAAAAGAGAGACCAAGTGCACGGAGCAGTGTTTTTTCTAGGCTGTAATGCAAGAAAGGATCGGGTTTTGGAAGCCTGCTTTTCCCAGTGCAGCAGGGACACACACCCCTCCTCTGCAAACCAGCTGCTGAGGGGTTCAGCATGCTCTGTGAGTATATAAATGCTTGAAAAAAAACAACCAAAAACCACACCAAAATCCCCAGTCAGAAGGCAACACCAGGTTACCATGGTGTGCAAAAGTTGCCTCACGTACATGGGATGTTTCTAAGCAACACATGAGCCACTATAGAAAACTCTTATCAGCAAATCCAAGCTCCTTTCCTGGGTAATGCATCTAGGTCAAGCCAAGGCACACGGAGCACTGAAGCCCAGTTCTGGTGATGCCTCCTCTGTATCCACCCTGGATAAAATATTAGCATAGTTCAGGTTATCAGGCTTTATCTTCATCAGCATTAAGCTCACTGCAGAAACAGCAATAACCTTAATTATTCACAGGTAACTCGATCCCAGCCTTCCTGGTGTTGTGATGCTGAGTGACAACCACTTCTTCCCCTCCCTCAGCTTCAACTCTCCTCACCCCAAAAACCTCAATAAACCTAAATAAAAATATTGCACAACTGTGACCCCCAAACGAGGGTGTCCAGCACGGGACCCCAGACACAGGGTATCTCTTCAAAGTCTACCTAAACCCGGGCAGCCACTCCATCCATTCGAATGCATTCTCCTGTGCATTAGCAGCAAAACCACTAAGTCAGCCAAACTGTATTCTTCTCCCATGGATTAGCTGGCACAAATTAGTGCGGGAGTGACGCATGCAGTCTGTCCCTTCCCATTTTCCAACGTGCACAAACACCAGGGATTTGGAGACGCTTCACAAGTTTCTGCTTACAAGTCGCGGGCAGAGTTTAAATTGTCTGAAATGTGCAAATTGTTTGGGAGATAACACACGTTCATTTACCGACGAGACCTCAAATGCTCTTTTCAAACCACGTTTTCCCCTCCCCTCGGCGGCGATAGAGGCTCTGCTGCTGTCCCAGCACGGCGAGGGAACTGTTTCAACAGCCACCAGCCCTCTCTGCCAGGCAGCACCACAACAAAAACCAACTGAACAGGGGCAGAGCACTTCAGACAGGCTCAGAAAAGCCCTGATGTTGGAGGATCACTCTGAGCTGACCAGCAAGTGCAGGGGCCACTCGAGGCAGGACACGCTGGCCGGGTCCCCGGGAGACACATTGCTCTGAAGAGACTCTTCAGATCGGTTACATTTCAGAGAGAAATAAAAAAAATATTGTAGCAGCTTTCCTTTCTCCCTTTGCTGCTGTTCAAGTGGAATAAGAAATCAGCTACAGGATATGCTGAAAAGGAGCAAGGGTTTAGTCTTGACACAGTCACCAGAATCCAACCACGAGAGCCATGGACACAAGTCACCACCTATTCCACTTAAATCACCTTAAATTAAAAAAGGAGCAACCCAGCCCCATAGAAATAACCTAAAGGGTTAATGCTCAAGCTTGTTTCCCCCAGTACTGCCAGAGAGCAAAAAGTTATTAATTCAAATTCAACCTCTCTGATTAATGGTGGTGTACGATTTGCTGATAAAAAGCAGATCTCATTTGATAAAAACAAAAAAAAAAAGGCACCATCGGTCACAAGAATCCTGTCACAAACTTTTCTGCTTTCCCCTTGGCACGTCACCAATTAGACCTACTCCTTCAGCCTGCTACCACCAGCACGAGAAAAAAAATAAAAAAATAAAAGCATAATGGGTTTATAATTTGCCACCGAATCCCATAGCAACTGTACGTCACTTCAGATGTAAATTACAGACAATTCCTTCCAATGCCGTTCGAAAACTATAGAGTTGAATCTATAATTTGAGCAGATCCAAGCAGCGGAGGGTTCAGAGAGAGAGAGAGAGAAAAAGCTACCCTAAATAATTGAAAGGAAACTGCCACGGGCCAAAACATTCAGTGTCTCTTTGTCCCCCTTCGCTTTCGAACGGGAGGTGCCACACTGGGGTCAGCGTGGAGAACACTGAGCAGGGGCTGAGCAGTTCAGGGCGTTCTGCAGAGCCTGTCCCATTTTTGCTGATGAGGAGGAGACGTACGTGTGCGATGAGCTTCCTCTCCAGCCTCCTCTGATTCATTTGGTCGTGTCACCGACTCATGTTCCCGATGTCGTAAGAGCCTCAATTTTGACGGACTACAGCATCAGTGAATTAATAGGGCAGGAAAAAACAGGTTACAGGGGAGGAGGGATGATGCAAAAAAGCTTTAAAGATAATTCAATGAATTTTGATTCGAAAGCCGGATTGTTCTTCTCCTCCTGACACCTGCAAGCAGCTTTCAATTCCCAAGTCAGCATGAATACGCATTACCCTAAAGACCCTGTAATGACAGCACAGCCTTCATTTTGTGTTTCAGTGCTTTGAACACAGCAAGATGAAGGCATCTCCACCAACTGCTCCAAAAGGCAAGGCTGAGAAGTTCTTTCAATAAGCAGCCACTGCGAGGGGTCGGGTTAACCCTGATCTTCACGGAATCGCTTCTCTCGCAGGCAGGGAAGGTGACTCGGGAAGCCACATCTATCAGACCACGGCTCCAAAACTCAGCTCAGCTAGCTGAGCACGGGGACAACGTGCTTTGGTTATCTCAGCTCAGTCCCCAATAAATATTTGTGCATCTGCCAAAGTTCACCAGTGAATCAACCAATGGCTTCAGTTCAAAACACTCCGGGGTAGCCGGGGCAGAGAGGAACAACCGGAGCAGGAGGTGCTGCTCAGCTGCATCACACACGGACCAAGGGATGCTACAACCTACTCTACATCCTCCTAAAACCACCAGGCAAGCCAGCACCAGGGCTGGGAGCTGAGGTGAGCCTGGCCTCCATCATTAGGTCAACACATAAGCTCCAGATAACAGGGAAAGGTGTGGAATTGTGTCACTTCGCTCGTTATCAAGTGCCCACCCCTCACACAAGCTCCAGCCGCAAAGAGAGGTTTTAAATAACGACGTGAAAGTTGGGGAATTCCCAGGTAAGGGTTCCAGGAACAGCCCTAACGCTGTTTGCCTGCTGTCAGCACCTTCAGCACAAGAGAGACAGACCCACTGCCAAGGGGCACTCGGGTCTGCCCTGTGGCATTTTCAACCGGGCACCAAGAGCTGGACTTACCCAGAAACCCCTCGTGATGCTGCTAAAAAACAGGTGTGAACATCAAAGGATGAGTGCTATGGATGGAGATGTATCTAAGGGTAGCAGGTGGGGATGGATAAAACATCTTGTCATCAAGGATGGGGTTCAGGAGAAGGAATGAAAGAAGAAAACAAGGAGGGGCAGAAGGAGTTCCCTTGTACCTTGACACGGGCAGCAAGAAAGCTGGAGACAAACCAGAACAGATGTGAAAAAGCCACAGAATCATCTAATCCCAGAGTGGTTTGGGTTGGAAGGACATTAAAGCCCATCTTGTTCCACCCCCTGCCACGAGCAGCGACACCTTCCACTATCCCAGGTTGCTCCAAGCCCCGTCCAACCTGGCCTTGGCCACGTCCTGCTTTTTTGGGAAGGCCCAAACACGTACACAACCCGGAAGGAAAGGCAGCAAACTGAAGGCTGGTCTAGAATTACACTCCTGGGAGAACCCAGAGTTGTTTTAGGTGAACACACCGGACCAGTTCCATTTCACCAGCGGACAAACCGACCCGGGACAGCCTCGCCACCGCTCGGCCCTCGCGCTTTCACAACCCCGGGGAAGCGCTTCCAGGGACAGCAAGTTTCACAAGGGGCAGCCAGGTGACATCTCACAGTGTCCCCTGTGAAGCCAGTGTTATCTCTTTTTTTTTTTTTCTTCAAGACTCCTATTTCTGTCAGGTGAGCTACTGGAGAAAGAAAGAAACCCTTTTCAGGATCGGGAAAAGCCGGAGCCCTGTGGAGCTCCTCAGCAGCAGCTCCTCAGCAGCAGCTCCACATCCTCTGAACACAACACTGGAACACAAGAGCTGGGCATCAACAGCACTGGTTTGGGTTGGGAGGGACCTCAAAGCTCAGCTCATTCCACCCCCTTCCATGGGGCAGGGACACCTTCCACTAGACCAGGTTGCTCCAAGCCCCGTGCAACACGTGGGCCCACGACCGTTTTCTTCCCCGGGACACAGAGAATTCCAGCAGAGACCCAAGAAGACAAAATATCTGCTTCTCCACAGCCCTGCTGCCTGATGCACACATGGTGCAGCTCCACACCAAGCCTGCAACTGCTCTGGCACAAGGGACGCTCCAAACAAATGGCAGCTCGCCCGGCTGGGTGATCATTTTTGGATTATGTAATCCCAATACATTATTATTAGACCAAGAACAAACTCAAGCAAGGAACTGAAGACATTTCCCTGCCCGTCCTGGCAGAGGGACAGAGCCTTGTCGCAGGAATCGCACGGACGTGCTCCCCCGGTGCCCAAAACAGGTCAGACTGCACACGCTGGACTCCAGGTAACACAAACAGCAGGATTGGATTCCAGGCCATTATCCATATTACACAACGCCGCCGTCAGTTCCACCACGTTTCAAACCAAACCGAGCAGAAGGAGAGCCTGAGCAAATTTTTTCCATTTAACTGCTGCGGCCCAAAAATTACAAGCGGAGCTGGGCTGGACAAACACACACTGCAAAGGTGTGTTGGAGGCGGTTCCCGGCGTGGCCGTGGCCCGAGCGCTTCCGAGGAAGCCGAGACGTTCCCCAAGCTGGAGAAACTGTTTATAGAACCCATGCAGAAGGAGCATATGTGTTTAATAGCCCACTAATTGTTGCGTTATTCACTACACAAACAAGCAGCTCTTCTGCCCTTATCCCTTCCTGCCCAGTTAATCACCAGGAGCCTCTGACTATTTCTCTTTTGGGTGGCGGTGAAGGAAGCAAAGTTCATTAGTGGCCGTTGGCCACCAAACAATCCAGAGCCCAGGCTTCATTTAGAAAATAAACACCACTATTCATGTGTGACACGGACTTGGAATAGCTTCCCAAAATATTTAATGCAGCTGCCTGTAGCCTTCCTACTCTCCCTCCCCCCCCCCCCCAAAAAAAGGCTTTCCTAATATATAGGAAAGACTTATATGGATTATTTGTTTCATTTTCAGACCAAAAAAAAGCTACTAATTCAGTCTACCCAAGTCACTTATTGCTACTGACTTCTCATAATGCTGATAAACACTCATTAAAATATAAGTTGATAAACCCTGGTACAGTCATTACCTTCGTCCTCATACAGAGATTGCCCAATTCAGTGATGTGATGTAACCAACACCCTAAATTAAAAATAGTGTTGTGACAACATATGGTTTATCCTACAGAAGCTGGCAGGCAGGACGCTCCTAATGACAAACGGGTTTAGGCTCCCAGCTTCCCCCAGCAAGGTGAGGAGACAGAAATGCTCGTCGCAGGATCAGAGGCGGAAAGGGAAAAATAAAATAAAATAAAATAAAATGAGACCGAAAGCGACAGTTTTGAACCCCTCTCCGGTCCATCCCCACGCCTGCCGCTGCCGCCGAGCACTGCCATCGTTCTTTATTTACATGACTAATAAGCTCTCTGGATGCATTTCAGGGAAATCGCTCGGAAAAGACAATCTGGAAATTTCAAAATACAGCCCCGGCCTGAACGTGCCTCCCCCCCTTCCCGGGGAGGGAAGTACCGGGCTATGCGGGGTCTGGGGGGGTACAACCGGGTGCCCCGGGGAAGGGGCAGCGAAGGAGGGGACCCCCCCCCCAGTCCGGGATGGCAGCACCGGGGGTGGGCCCCCCTTTTTCCCCCCTCCCTGGTCCTGGAAACCCACGTCATGTTCACCGGGGGAAGGGGGAGGGGGGCGGGGGGGCATCGACGTCCCTCCATCCCCCCTCCCCAGACACTCCCGGGCACTGACGGCAGTTCCCGGCACCTCCCGGGGGGGACACCGAGTGCCCACCCCCGCACCGAGACTGCGGGGCCCCGTCACCCACCGGGGGGGCACATTGGGGTCCCTCCTTTACCCACCGGGGGGGCACATTGGGGTCCCCGTCACCCACCGGGGGGGCACATTGGGGTCCCTCCTTTACCCACTGGGGGGGCACATTGGGGTCCCCGTCAGCCACCGGGGGGGCACATTGGGGTCCCCGTCAGCCACCGGGGGGGCACATTGGGGTCCCCGTCAGCCACCGGGGGGGCACATTGGGGTCCCCGTCACCCACCGGGGGGGCACACTGGGGTCCCCGTCACCCACCGGGGGGGCACACTGGGGTCCCCGTCACCCACCGGGGGGGCACATTGGGGTCCTCGTCACCCACCGGGGGGCACATTGGGGTCCCCGTCACCCACCGGGGGGGCACATTGGGGTCCCCATCACCCACGGGGGGGGCACATTGAGGTCCCCCCTTTACCCACCGGGGGGGGCACATTGGGGTCCCCATCACCCACCGGGGGGGCACATTGGGGTCCTTCCTTTACCCACCGAGGGGACACATTGGGGTCTCCCCTTTACCCACCGGGGGGGCACATTGGGGTCCCCCTTTACCCATCGGGGGGGTCACATTGGGGTCTCCCCAGGAGCTACCGGGAGGTGTGGGGGGGTACAACACACATCCCCCGACCCCTCCCGGTGCCCCTCGGGCACTTACCGGAGGATCACGATCCCTCCCCGGTTACCCACCGGGGGGCCCACAGGGACCCCTTAAACGCCGGTGGAGGGACACACACACACACACACACACACACACACACACGACACCGGGGGGCGTTCCGAGCCCCCTCCGTCTCCCTCAACCCCCTGGCATCGGGATCGCCCCCCACCCCCCTCCCGCCTTCCCCGCTCACTCACGGAGGGGGGGGTTGGGGCAGCAGCTCCCGCACCCCCCCAGTGTCTCACCGCGGAGCCCCCACCACCACCGACCCACCTCCCCTCTCACCCCCGCGGGGGGCTCCCTCCCTCCGGGGGCCTCGTGGCGACCGCCCGCCCTCTGCCTCCCTCCCTCCCCTCCGCGGGGCCGTGCCCGGGGCCCCGCAGCCCCCTCCGTACCTTACAAGCCTGGTAGCTCTCGAAGGCGCGCAGGGCGCTCTCCGTGAGCTTGACGTGGAAGACGGAGACGCGGGTGCCGCGGCCGAGGCGGCCGCAGGACAGCCCGTACCCGCGCTCCGCCTGCAGCGCCGCCATCTTGGGACCGTCTCCCCCTCCGCGCCTGGGCCGCCGGGGCCGCCCGCCGCCGGCCACGCCCCCCTTATGAATTATTCATGAGCCTTTCCCGCGCCGCCGGCCACGCCCCCTCCCGGGGCGCCTGTTGCTGGGGCGAGGCGGCGGGCAGCGCGCGCGCCCATTGGCTGAGGGGAGGAGGGCGCCGCGCCGGATTGGGTGGTGCGGAGGGGGAGGCGGGGATATGTAAATGACGGGGAGCGGGGCATGCTGGGGAGGGTGGTCTGGCGCGCTGGGGGAGCGCGGGGAGGGGGCGGCGGGGGGGGAACCCCCGGCATGGGACCCTCCGGGTATGAACCCCCCGACCCTTGACGTGAGCCCCCCCCGGAGTATGAACCCCCCTGGGAACACCCTGCAGCTCCCTCCCAGCAGGATTTGGGGTCCCACACCTCCCCCTGGGCATCCCCCCAGGCCCAGCCCGTGGGCTCCATGTGCCCCCCACCCAAGCAGGGACCACAGGTCCCCTGGTTCCCCCTCGCCCTCCAGCAGGACCCCCAGGCAGAGCTCTGTGCTCTCCAGGCCTCTCCAGGGCCAGGCATCCCCAGCCATAGTAGCTGCTCCCTCCTGCCTTACAGCTGTGTGGGGGCCATAAAAATTTGCCCCCCCAAATGAAACAGAGCCACTCCTGGCCCCCACTGCAGCCACGAGTGTGTGTGGCAAGAGGGGGGACAGCGAAGATGAATGTCTGCGTGGCAATAAAAAGGCCTGGACATGAAGGAATTGTCCTTTATTTGGGAAGTTCACAGTCAGTTTGGGGTGGGAGGACAGTGCTACAACCCCCCCTGCGAGCAGAGCTGAGGCAGCAGCAGGGCAGGGAGGGACCCCCAAAAGCTTGGACCCACAGGAGACAGCCCGGACAGGGGGTCTCCGACGCTCCCCTCCTGCCATCCCTCCCGCTGCGGGTTTCTTTGGCTTCCTTTGGACATTGCACGCTCTGGGGATGTGCTGGGGAGGAGAGCGGGAGCCTCTGGGAGGGCTGAGTCCCCCAGGACACAGGGAATGTCGCTGCATCTGCCCCTGGGCACATCCACATGGCTTCCCTTCCCTTCCCACAGCTGGGCCCAGCTTCCTTCCACGTGCCTCCCCCAGCTGAGGGGGGACAGGACCCCCCAGGATGGGGATGGCCATGACCGTACCGCTGTGTGGGAGCTCCCACTCCCCCCGACACGCTCGGGGCCGGGGGCTGAGCCCCTGATTGCCGGGAGGGTGCCTGGGGGTCTCCGCTCTGCCCGCGGCTCCATCCCCGCAGCTGCACCCGCCTGTGCCGGGAGGGATACGGGGAATGTCGGGAGGGAGACCCGGCACCTCCGGCAGAGAAAGCATCCGTGTTCCTGCAGCTGCCAGTCCGCGGGAAGGGGTGGGGGAGCCCCTCGGCAGAGAGAGAGAGAAAGAGGCACAGGCCCGGTGCTGGTCCCGTGCCCAGGGGCCGCCCCGGCGGCGCTGCCCTCAGTTCCTCGCCGCGATGACCACGGACAAGGCCACGCCGCCCAGAGCGATGGCCGTCGCGCCGAAGAGCCACTTCCAGGGGATGGACTGCGGAGGAGGGAGCCAGGGAGGTGAGGGGATGTGCCACCCTTGCCTATCCCTGGCTCCTGGCATCCCCGACGGGGGCGTCCCAAAAAGGCAAGCGCTGCGCCGGCACGTGGCCGGAGCGTCCGCGGGGACAGCGTGTGCCGCCGGCTGCCCAGCTGACAGCTCGGGCTCCCGAGCGCAGCAGCTGGGAGCAAAGTCCGGACCCTCCAGCTGGCACCACCGGGATCCGGCGGACGGAGCCAGCACAGCCTGTTATCAGTGTTTTCCTGGCACGGCTCCCGGAGCACGGCCCCCCGTTCCCAGCGGGATCGCTGCCCGGACACAGCCCACCCACGTGGGTCACACTCGCAGCCCGGGAGCAGCGCTGTGTCACCCCCCACCCCAGGGCCTGGGGGACAGTGACACATCCCCTGCGGATCCCCAATCCCCCCGGGATCCCAGCACCAGCCCTTACCCAGGGCAGCTTGTCTTTGCACTTCCTGGGGGTGCCGGAGGCGCTGGGATTCCCGAGCATCTTCCTGTACATCTCGGTCTCCACGTTCCTCTGGTCCGCGTGTTTCTTCACCAGCTTGGAGAGCTCAGCGTGGATGGTCTGGGGAGGAGAGCGAGGTGTCACCAGCCCTGCCTCTGGTGTCACCAAACAGCAGCTCCCACCACCCCTGGGACGTGCAGGGACTTCGTGGAAGAGCTCAGAAGCAGCCAAGGGGGTGATGGCCTCATCCTGCCCCACTGCCCAGAGCCAAGGGACACCCAGGCTGGCATGGGCCACCCTGTGGGTCTGAGTGCCCCTCTGTCCTTTTTGGTCACTCTGTTCCCTGGCAGCAGGGAGCAGAGCCCAGGGCTGATGCCAGACATCAGGGAATGGATTTTTATCCTTCAATCGAGACAGGAAAGTGTCTGCCTTGAGGACAGACGTGCCCAAGCTCTCCCACTTGTGTCTGGAAGCAGGCTGGGAAAGTGGGCTTAAACTCAGCCTGGTCTGAAGTGGGATTGCAGCAAGACCCAGAGCCAGTCTGTACCTGCCCAGCTGGGGCAGGAGAAGGCTCCGAGTCCTGTGTGGGGCTCCCAGAAAAGCCACAGGAAGTGCCAGGGAGCCGAGCACGGCAGGGTGGCAGGAAGGACGGGTGGCAGGAAGGACGCTGAGGTGGCACGGCCGTGCTGTGCCCTCTGCTGGGGGTTCCCCAGGCCGTGCCACGCTGGGAAATGCTGCCTCCAACACGAGAATTTGGACGTCTGGAGGACGGGAAGCTCCTTCTCGGAGCTCCCCAGGGCTGGCACATCACAGCAGGACAAACACCAGCATCCCACCCTGCTCCCCAGAGCGTGCATTTTCCAAGGGGTGGGGAGAAGGGATGCCTGTGACGCCTGGAAGGTGTGACAGCCTCAGAGAACCTGTTTCCTCACGGGAGGCAGGTGGAGCCCAGCATTTCTGGAGCGTTTTCAGCACCGGTAGCCGTGGCCTGTGAGTCACCAGGGCTGCGACTGGAGAGGCCCCACCACTTCCCCGGAGCCCCGGCAGCAGCCGGAGAGCCCAGTAATTTGCTGTCCTTGTGGTTTCACCGGCAACGTCACTGCCGGGCATTTGGATTTTCCAGCCCTCTCCAATTAAAAGCTCCACTGGAACAGGCTGGTGAGCAGCTGCCCTGCCCAGTGACGTGCTGGAGACGTACAGGGAACGGCTCCCGGTGCTGCTCCCTCTCCACCCTGGCCTTGCTGGGAAGTGAAGGGTTTGGGATCCTGCTCGCCCTTCTGTGGGTGCTCTCAGATCACACCCGTGGGTGCTGCTTGTGCCCCATCCAACCCCTCACCTTCAGGCACTGGATCACGACACAAATCCCGACGATCTGGTGAAATTCCCAGAAAAGGGATGGACACAACAACGGACCCAAGCCCACCTGGAGAGCCAAGCCCCCCCCAGCTCGACCCCAAGCAGGCAGCACCTTCTTGTCTCTCCCCAGGCTCGCTCCTGCTGGGAGTCACTTCCTGGCACTGGTTTTTTGATTCCTCCCAAGGCTCCAGTCCTGCAGCTGATCATTAACCGACAGGAAATTCCTGACCCACAGCTCGCCCTGCCCGGGCGCTGGACCGAGGTCTGGCTGCTCCCACCACCCAGTGAATCACACCCGGGGCTGCTGAGCGAGTTTGTGGGGACTCAGCTCTGCCCCACTTCCCGCAGCAGTGGCATGAGCTGCCAGAGCCACCCGGGAAAGCTGGAGTGGCCAGGGCCATCCACAGCTGATAGCTGGAGCAGGGATGGGTTGGTAGGGCATCCTGCCAGTGCCAGGAGCAAAGGTCAACAAGGGAATCTTGCAACATGGAGATAAAGGACCTGCCAGCCCAGCCACGATGTTGCACCTCATGGGGCGTCATTCCCCAGACTCTGAGGCTATTCCCAACCTTCCTTCATGGAGCTGGGCACAGCTGTGGGGGGCTTCAGCCTTCCACGAGGGACACTGAGGCTTGTAGGGACACAGACAAGAGAGGAGCACCCCACAGACCCCCAGCTCAGTGGGATTATGGGCAGCACACACCTGCAGCCTACCTTGTTTGAAGGTTCCAGCTTCAATGCCGCCTTCAAGATGGGAATGGCCTCCCTGTATTCACCCTGCTGAGCCAGGACCTGGAGAGTGAGACATGGGTTGAGCAGGATGGCTGAGGTCTGTCTGAGTTCTGTCCCTTGATCCCCTGCCTGAGATCTGTCCCTCTGTCCCCTGGCTGAGATCTGTCCCTTGATCCTCTGCCTGAGGTTTGTTCCTCTGTCCTCTGCCTGAGTTCTGTCCCTTGATCCCCTGCCTGAGGTCTGTCCCCTGGCTGAGATCTGTCCCTTGATCCCCTGGTTGAACCCTGTCCCTCTCTCCCCTTACTGAGATCTGTCCCTCGGTCCCCTGTCACGCCATGGACAAGGGACTCCAGCCTCACCTTTCCCTTTCGGAAGAGAGCCTTGATGTTCTCTGGCTGGTGCTCCAGCACGAGGTTACAGGACTTGAGAGCCGCCTTGTAATGGTCCAGTTTCAGCTGCGAGGCCGCCAGGTTGTTGAGACATTTCACCTTCACGTCCAGCAGCTCGGCCTCCTCATCTGGGCTGAAATCCACTGCCAAGAGGAGCCAGGTTAGGGCAGGACAGGAGCCTGGGAGGACCCTCACTGGGGGGGAAACAGGTACCTTTGGAGTTGGAGCCGATGATCCTGAGGGCGATGTCGTAGGAGTTGATGGCCAGCACGTAATCTGCCTGCTGGTAGAAGTAGTTGCCCCGCTCCCGTTTGCGGTTGGCCAACTGGACCTTCTCCTTCCCGCTGAGCAGCTCCAGGTCCGGAGCGTCCCGAGCCGCCAGCAGCTCCACCTCCAGCGTGAGGGACGCGTTGGGTGGGATGTCAGGGCTCCTGCACGGAGACAGGCACAGAGCCACGGGACCACTGTCATCTCTGTCAGCCCCACCAGATGCTGGGCCACACAGATTTAGCGCCGTGGCTCAGAAATCAGAGCCAGGGAAGCTTCCCAATGAAGATCTTTCTTCATGGCAAGTGAGCTGGGTGCCCCTGCCTGTGGAAGCTGAGGTTTGCCAGCTGGGCTGGCACCAGGAGAGCAGGGGCAGCTCCCACAGGCCTGTTTGGGACCACTCTGCTCCACCCCGTGCCCTCCCTGCTCACCTGCCCTGAGCGCCGTAGCAGTACTTGGCGTCCGACACGATCAAAGCCGTCTCCCCCATTTCCAGGAGCTGCACACACAGGTCCAGAGCCTGCAGGGAACAACATGGAATCATGGAATGGTTTGGGTTGGAAGGGACCTCAAAGCCCATCCAGTTCCACCCCCTTAAAGCCCATCCACCTTCCACTGGACCAGGTTGCTCCGAGCCCCACTAACTTGGCCAACATCAGGGAGAGGAGCACGAGGCAAGGGCAGAGGGGCCACTTTGGCCAGCAAAACAGGACATCACTGACCCCCTGAGGTGAGGTCCTGCCCCACAAGGTGCAAACACAGCAGTGATAAAGCCAGACGAGCTCCCTCCCAGCCCTGACCTGCAGGACATCGCAGTCCCCCAGCGTGAAGGTGAGGGCAGGGTCCTCCTCCACCACGGTGCCATCCTCCAGCGTGGCCTTCAGGCGGATTGTCACGTCCTGGCCCTTTCGGGGACGGGTGTCCACCCCCTGGCCCGGCACCAGCGTCTTCTTCTTGAGCAAGCCGCTCCCTGGGCACGGAGAAGGACACGGTGGGGAGGGAAAAGCCCGACCCTCCCCCCCCCGCCTTGGCTCCTGGCCGGCCTTCACGGCACCGGGAGCACCGGGGAAACCCCCGAGGCCTCAGAACCAAGCGCCTTCCCACCCCCGGGGCTCTCACCCAAAACATCGAGCCACTCCTGGGGGTCCCCGGGCGCGTCCCCCCCGCCCCGCTCGGGGGGCTGCGCATCCTCCCGCGGCGGGGCCGGCGGCCGGGCCACGTCCTCCAGCGGCGGCAGCTCGCTCAGGTCATCCTCCTCCTCCTCCTCCTCCTCTTCCTCCTCTTCCAGCACCTCGAAATCCTCCGCCGTGTCCAGCGGAGACGCCTCAGCCGCCGGTGCCGGCTCGGTGCCGGTGCCCACCCGGTCCGGGCAGCCGCTCCCCGGTTCCTCCCCGCTGGACGCCATCGCGGCGGAGCAAGCTGGAGCGGGGAGAGGGGACGGGGGTCGGTGGGGCCTTGCTCTTACCGGGGGGACACGGGGAGCGCCGGGACCCACCGGGAGCAGGGGCTGCGCCAAGGGGGGCAGAGGAGTGCGCGGCGCGCCGGGGAAGGGATCAGGCCCGGGGGTAGGACGGATGGGCCTGGTGGGTTTGGTGGGCCCGGCGGGATCGGGGGGTCGCGGCCCCGGTCCCCGTCCCGGTCCCGGGACTCCCGCGCCCCCCGCCCGCCCCCACGTGACCGCGGCGCGCGCCCCCCGCCCGCTCTCACCTGGCCCGCGAACCCGCGTCCGCCGGGCCCCGCCCCTCCTCTCCCATTGGTCCGGCACCGCCCACCGCGTGACGCCATTGGGCGGGGAGCACGCCCGTCAGCGCGGCCCGGCGCCGCCTTAAAGGGGCCGCTACACGCGCGGCCGCCGCGCCCCCGGCGGCGCGGGAAGGGGGGATCTCCGCCGGTCCCATCAGTCCCGCCACCGGTATCAGCGCGGCCCCGTGATGCCCGCGGGGGGCCCGAGCCCCCTTCCCCCCCCCGCCGCTGTCCGGCACTTCCGTCCCTTCGCGGTGACGCCGCGAGGTCGCGCCCCCACGTGACGCCGCGGCCGCCGCACCCGGAAGCGGCGCGGAGCGGCCGCCGGTGCCGCCCCCGGTGCCGCTGCCCCGTCATGTGAGAGCGGCGGGACGGGCCCCCCCAGGTGCGTGGGGTGGGCTCCGGGAGGGGCTCAGCCTCGCGTGTCCCCGGGGGAGCCGCGGGAGCGGCGGCGCTACCGGGCGCGGGGGGGGGGCGGGCGGGCGGGGATCCCCCGGTATCCCCCGGTATCCCCCGGTACCGGCGTGCGGAGCCGCCCCGGGAGCGGGCAGGGCGGTAACTCCGGTGCTGGTTGCATGGAGGGGCGGAAGGGGCCCCGGTGTCGCGGGTGTGGAGGGGATGGGAGGTGTGTCTCCGTTACCGGGGGGTCGCGGGGGTCTCCCGCCCCCCCCCCCGGCTGAGCCGCCCCCCGCGATCCCGCAGGCCACGATGGAGCCCACGGCCTCGCAGGTGTTCTGCGGGCGGGTGCTGGGCATGGTGAACGCCGAGGACGTGAATGCCATCATCCTGGCCCAGAAAAACATGTGAGTGCCGGGGGGGGGGGGGGGGGAACCAGCCCGGGGGGGCCCTGACACCGGGAGCCTCCCCCGGGAGAGGGTTGGGGGTCTTTGCCGAGCTCCGTGTGCTTCCCCACCCCCCCTACAGGTTGGATCGGTTCGAGAAGACCAACGAGATGCTGCTCAACTTCAACAACCTGTCGAGTGTGAGGATGCAGCAGATGAACGAGCGGTTCCTGCACCACACCAGGACCCTGGTGGAGATGAAGAAGGACCTGGACAGCATCTTCCGAAGGATCCGGTGGGGAACGGGGCGGGAAGGGGCAGGGACACGGCTCGGCGGGGCTGGGGGGGGTGTGGGGGTGTTAAAGCAGGGCACCAGTCGGAGTTTGGGGGGATACTGGGAGTGGAATTTGTTGGAGAAGGGAAAACACGTGGCGAGGAGCTGCGAAGGCTGGAGCTTTGGGATTCTGTGATTCTGGTCTAGCCAGGATGGGCTGTGCTCCCTGGGGTGGTCACAAAACCACTCAGAAACACCCCGTGTGGAGGGAGAGGGGGATGGGGGTGATCAGGGAGGGTGGGGAGGGAGCCCTGAGGAACCCCCTGGGATTGTCCATAAATGCTGGAGAGTGGAGGGAGCTGGTGGGGCAGCTCAGCCCTGGATCCCTCAGCTCCCCACGGACTCAGCTCAATCTCTCCTCCCCAGGACACTCAAAGGGAAGCTGGCGAAGCAGTACCCCGAGGCTTTCAGCAGTGAGTGATTCCTGATGTGTGGATTCATAGAATCATGGAATGGTTTGGGTTGGGAGGGACCTTAAAGCCCTTTCAGTGCCACCTTCCACTATCCCAGGTTGTTCCAACCTGGCCTTGGACACTTCCAGGGATCCAGGGGCAGCCACAGCTTCTCTGGGCAACCTGTGCCAGGGCCTCCCCACCCTCCCAGGGTGGAATTCTTTCCCAATATCCCATCTAACCCTGCTCTCTGGCAGTGGGAAGCCATTCCCCCTTGGCTTGGCACTCTGTGCTCAGTTTTCCTCCCTATTCCAAAGAACACATGAGGTGTCTCTTGGGAATGAGGAGAAACCACTGAGCCATCCAGGCATGTGCTGGCCCGTGGCTGCCGCTCTAAAAGTCTGGAAAACTCCTTGGTTCTATTAAATGCAGTTGCAAGAAGTTACTAATTTACGGGCTGGTGTGTTTTTGATTGGTTCCTACCACGTGCAGAATTAGGGAGTTGCTCTCCTGAGGTCTCTCTCGGCCCCGGTGTCCCAGAACTAACGCCTGCCTCTTCCCTTCCAGACATCCACGAATCTCCCATCCTGGAAGACGACGACGATTTCGACCCCGTCCCCAAAAGCACCACGACCACCATCGCTACCTCTGAGCAGAGCACGGAGTCCTGTGACACCAGCCCTGATGTCATCTCTCCCACCACGAGCCAGGATTTTGAGGATTTATCCCAAGGCCAGTACGACGTGCCGGCCGTGAACGGACAGAGTCTCACAGACGAGGACACGGCCAACGGCCTGGACTAGGAGTCGGGCCCTGCCCCCAGAGAACTTTCTATCCTGTATATTTATATTTGTGTGTTGCTTTTTTTTTTTTTTCTTTTTTTTTTTTTGTTTTTGGGAAGAGGGAAGCGAAGGCTGGGAGAGAAGCCGAGGGAGGAAGAAGGTGCTGCCCTTCCTCCTCTAAACTGCCACTGAGGTGTAAACCCACCACTCGCTTCAGGGGGAATCAGTAAATCCCGGGTTGGAAATGCCTCTTGTCCTTCCTCGTTTCTGCGCTCAGGAGAGCGGCCAAACCCCACCAGCCACGTAGATTTTGGTGCAGGAAAAGCCGTTTTGGGGCACAGCTGGTTGGTTTTTTTTCTTAAGGAATGTGGTCCCACCATCGCTCCAGCTCTCCCGGGGGTCTGTCCGTGCTGCTGATGGACTCGTGCTGTGTTTCACACCTGTGGGAAGAGCCAGAGCGGGGTTTCCCTTTGGCTCTCACAGCTCAGCCCCTCACGTGGTGCTACTGGGCACCACACGGGCGGACCTGCATCTGTTCCCTCCCAGGAAGATGTTGTCCAGGTCCTTCTTCATTTCCACCAGTGTCTTGGTGTGGTGGAGCTTGGGCCTGGGATCTTCGTGGCCTGTGAGGGGCTGAGGGGAGAATGGGGGGCTGGAGCCCTGGGGTTTGGGGCTGCTCCTGGGGCTGTAGGGTCAGTGTGGGGCTGATCCTGTGGTCATGGGGCCGGTTTGGGGCCAGGCTGACGTCCGTGGGGTCGGTGTGGCCCTGGTCCTGGTGCCGTGGGGCTGGTTTGGGGCCAGTCCTGTGGCTGTGGGGTCGGTTTGGGGCAGGCCTTGGGATGGGCCCCGTGGCCACGGGGTCAGTGTGGGGCCAGCCTGGGGTCCATGGGACCAGTCCCTGGGCCTTGTGGTCGGTGTCAGCCCAATCCCGGGCTGGTTTGGGGCCGGTCCGAGGCTGTGGTCGTGGGGTCGGTATGAGGCCGGCCCAGTATCCGTGGGACTGGTCCCGGGGCCACGTGGGGCCGGCGGTACCGGGACAGGCAGTCCCGGTGTCACCCCGGCAGTGACGGGGCGGTCCCGGTGGCCGGGGGCGGTTCCGGTGTCACCGCTGTCACCGCCGGAAGTGACGCACCGGCGGCTTCCGGTCCCGCCTCCCCTTTCGCTTTGCAGCGAGGCCGCGGGTGCGCGCGGGGCGGCGGGGCCTGGCGCGGGGAACGGGATCCCGGGATGGGCCCCGGGTCCAGGGAGGGGGGAGCGGGATCCCGGGATGGGCCCCGGGTCCCGGGAGGGGGGAGCGGGATCCCGGGATGGGCCCCGGGTCCCTGGAGGGGGGAGCGGGATCCCACGGTAGGGCCCGGGAGGGGCGGACTGGATCCCGGGATGGGCCTCAGATCCTGGGGTGGGCCCCGGATCCCGGGAGGGGCGGGCTGGATGTCGGGGAAGGGACCGGATCCCGGGATTTGGGGGTATTAGAGCCCGGGGAGGGGACTGGATCTGGAGGGAGGGGAGCCAGGCCTCAGATGAGGGGGACTGGATCCCGGGATGGGATTGGATCCCGGGGAAGGGACCCTGGATCCCGGAATGGGCCCCGGATTCCGCGAGGGGGGAACTGGACCCCGGGATAGGGGCTGAATCCCAGGTGTGGCTGGATCCCGGGGTGGGGGACCGGGGGCTCGGGAATGGGGGTTCAGGGGCTGGGAATGGGGGTTTGAGGGGTCAGTCCTTGCTGGGAGTGGGCACGGGGACACCGGGACCCCCGGGCCCACCCAGAGTGTGACGCAGCCACCACTCCTGCAGACAAAAACGGTGCCAAGATGCAGATCTTCGTGAAAACCCTGACGGGCAAAACCATCACCCTCGAGGTGGAGCCCAATGACACCATCGAGAACGTGAAAGCCAAAATCCAGGACAAGGAAGGTACTGGCAGGGCCAGGGAGCAGTGGGGCAGCCCCTGGGGGTTCCCCCAGTGCCCCCACCACGGTGATTCTCCCCCACAGGGATCCCCCCTGACCAGCAGCGTCTGATCTTCGCGGGGAAGCAGCTGGAGGACGGCCGCACCCTCGCCGACTACAACATCCAGAAAGGTGCTCCCTGGACCCTTGGGGGGGTTTTTGGAGGGGGGGGGGGATGTTTTTGGGGTGCCAGGTGCTCCCTGACCCCACCGTGACACCCGCTCTCTCCTTCCAGAGTCCACCCTTCACCTGGTGCTGCGCCTGCGGGGCGGGATCATCGAGCCCTCCCTGCGCCAGCTCGCCCAGAAGTACAACTGCGACAAGATGATCTGCCGCAAGTACGGCCCCCTGTGTCCCTCTCCCCTTCCCACAGCCCCCCCCTGCTCCCTGTCCCCCTCCCCAGGGACATGGGGCTGTCCTGACCTGTGTCCCCCCCCAGGTGCTACGCCCGCCTGCACCCCCGCGCCGTCAACTGCCGCAAGAAGAAGTGTGGGCACACCAACAACCTGCGCCCCAAGAAGAAGGTCAAGTAGAGCCATGGGCCCTGCCTGTGCTGGCCAATAAAGTGTTGCAGTGCTCAGCCCCGTTTTCTGGTGGTTTTTTACCCAAAGATGTGTGGGTTTGAATAAAGGAGAGGGAGGGGAGCAGGGGGGGATGGAGTGGCGTGGCAGTGGTGCCGGGTGGTGCCTGTAGTCATGGACTGGACTGGCACTGGGACACCCCAGTCACTAGTGCAAGGTCCAGACTGGCACTGGGACTCCAGAAAAACCACTCTGCTCGCCCACTGGGCCACCCCACCATGTGCACACAACACAGATGGGCACTGGGACCCACCCCTGTCCCCGTGTCCAGCTCGGTCCCAGGCCCTCCTCACTCCACGGGCCACACACCAGGAGCCCTCGGGCCACGGACCGGCACCGGGACCCCCCCGTCCACGGACTTGGGCCTTGCCTACCCACCCTTGCCCACCCACCGGGAACCCTGGCCGTGTGCACAGCGCACAGACGAACACCGGGACCCCCCCAGTCCACCGGCTGCACCGGGACCCCATAGAACCCCCTTCCCACCCACCGGGAACCCCCCGCACACAACACAGACGGGCAGCGGGACCCCCGCCGGTGGCGTGCCCACAGACGGGACAGGGCACCGGGCACCGGGGAGGGGGCAGCGGGCAGCGGGGAGGGCCCGGGGAGGGCACGGGCGCTGCCGGCCGGTGCCTGCAGGTGGCGGCGGAGCCGCGCTCCGCCCCGCGGCCCCCGGGCCTGCGCCGTCCAGCCGCCACCGGGCCATGGTGAGCGGCACCGGGAGCGGGCGGGGAGCGGCCCCGGGGCACGGGGGGGGGGCGAGGGGGCTCTGGGGACCGAGCAGTGAACGTGTGGTCTGGGGGGGTCACGGGATGGGGCCGGGCTGTGGGGGGGGGGGGGGTCCTCTGCGTTGTTTAGGAAAGGGCGGGGCTCTCCCGGTGCGCGGGGAGCGGGATGGGGGGTCCCGGTGTCCCTCCGCGTTGTGGGCACATTGGTGGGGGTCCTGGTGCGTGAGCACCGGGATGAGGGGTCCCGGAGCCGGTCCGGGGTGGTCCCGGTGCGTGAGTGCAGCGATGGGGGGGTCTCGGTGCCGGACTGGGCATAGATAGGAGGGGGACTCCTGGTGCACAGGCAGCAAGGTCGGGGGGAGTCGCTGGACCGAGCCCGTCCATGCACGAGTGGAATGGGGGTCCCAGTGCCCGGTTGTATTCCGGGCACGTGTCTGGGGGGTCCCGGTGCGTGGGCAGGATGGGGGGGGGTGGTCCCCGATGCCCGTTTGTGTTGTGTGCTCAAGGCTGGGGATTCCCGGTGTATGAGCAATGGGATGGGGCATTCCTGGTGCTGGTGCTGGGCTGAGCTCAAGAACCGCGGCCGGAATCCACCCGGGTCCCCCCAGGACGGGCACTGGGTAGTGGGGGGGGGGGTGTCTTACCCCAGCACAGGGGGGAGACCCCCGGGCAGTGCCGGCTCTGCCCAGAGCCCCTTACCGGGTCACCGGTGCCATGATGTCCCCGTCACCGTCCCCTTGTGTCCCGCAGACGGGCGAGGCCGTGCAGGCTCTGCTGCGGCGGCTGCAGGAGCTCCAGAGCGAGAGGGTCGAAACCTACCGGCTCTTCGAGGAGTGAGTACCGGCACCACCGCGGGGACGGGCACGTGGGGCGGGCGGGGGGCACACGGGGCACCTCCCAGGGCGGGGGATCCCCGGCAAGGCACTGAATCCCCGGCAAAACGAACTAAATCCCCCATCCTGATTATTTTGCATCCCTCCGGGACCCGGCGGTCGGGGCGGCTGATGAGCTCCAGCTGGCAGCAGGACGCTGTGCTGGACACCTGAATCTTGTTTTAGCATCCAGCAGGAGATGATGGGCTTCACGAGCGAAAAGGATAAAAAAACCCCAACACTCCCTCCAAAAAAAAGCAGTTTCCAACCTTTTCCCTTGCGAGGAGTGAGGCCGCCCGGTCATGGGGGAGCTGCCAAATCCAGGCAGGAGGAGAAGGAAGGAAGGCAGGAGAACCCTCCTGGTGCTGCCCGTGGCGGGTGGCAAAAGGAGCTTTGGCAGAAGGAGGATCTCGGGGTGTTGCCATCCCGGTGGCCCCCGGGTGTGGTGACAGTGGCTTTCCACCCCCCTCCCCTGTCTGCAGGGGCCACCAGGCGTACCTGAGCAGTGCCCCCCACTATGACTTCCCGCGGTACCGGCAGCTGGTGCACGAGGTCACCGTGGCCTTCAGCGGCATCTCCCGGGAGGTGCTGGGCATCGCCGGGCGCCTGCGGGACGAGCTGGGCCGCCCTGACCTGGCCCAGCACCTGGCCCGGCTCCAGGAACGGGAGCAGGAGAAGTTGCAGCTGGTGGGTGCCGGGCTGGGGAGGGTCCCTGGGGCTTGTTTGGGGGGTGTCTCTGGGCTCCCATGGTGTCCCTCCCACAGACGGCGCAGCTCCAGCTGGCCCGGCAGCAGGCACAGGACCAGCCCGAGGTGGATGTCCATCAGCAGGAGGTGCAGGAGCTCAAGCACAAGTAGGTGGTGGCCCCACTGCTGTCCCTGTTCATTTTGGGGTGGCAGCAGCACCCCCCCCAGCCCAGGAGCCCTGCTGCCATCCCCCTTGTCCCCCCACTTCGGGGTGGCAACATCCCCCCAGCCCACGGAATCACGCGATGTCCTGAGTTGGAAGGGACCCATTGGAAGGGACCCGCGCGGATCATGGAGTCCAGCCCGGGAGCCCCTTCCCTGCGTTTCCCCTCCCTCCCTGTGGCCCAGGGGGGCCCAGATGGTGCCTTCGGGGTCTGGCGGTGCTGCGTGGCCGCGTCCCCTCGGCCTCCCCGGGCTGAGTGTTTCATAAACAGCGCGGGGAAGGCGAGGGCGGCCCACATAATACGCTCCATATGGGCTTTATTTATAGTTTCCATCCGCTCTCGTAGGCTAATTAAAACCATTGAGGCAATCAGCGAAATTCTCCAGGACCTCAAGTACGATTCGGAAGAAGTTGAGTGATGGGTGTCCCCGTGGGAACGGCTGGAGGGGCCGGCTGGTGGAATGGGGGGCCCCGCTCGCCCCCCACCCGCTCCCAGTGCAGCCCCCAGGCACCTTGGCAAGGTGGGCATCGCCCTCTCGACCCCTTTTCTTGAGCACGGGCTGGAAGGGGTAGAGAAACCCCCTCCTAGGAGAAGTGGGGTGCCCCTAAATCCTGAGTATCCCTCAGCAGAGGGGTCTGGCACGGGGCTGGTTCCCCTCCACGGGGCTGTGCCAAAGGAAAGCCACGACCTGCGGTGCCAACGGGCTGTCTTGCTTTGACTCCCATCGAGGTGGGCACTGCCTGTGCTGCCCACTGGAAGCCCATGGGCAGCAGCCCCCCCAAACCACATCCTGGGGATCAACTGTGCCCCCAACCCCACGGCAGTTTTGGTTCTCCACAAGCGCCTTTTTTTATGGTCATCCAAAATAAACCTGTCCCCGTGGAGCTGGGCTGAGTGGTGTGATCTGAAGGGGTCATATGGCCCCCCCCTGCCACAGTGCCACCCCTTCCAGCTGGGCTCGGTCCCCTGGGAGCCCCGGGATGGGGTGATGAGGGCCACGGGCCCCATTTGGCTGCCCGCTGCATCCCCGTCCCCGCGCAGCGCTGCCGCTCCGCTGACGCAGACCCCGGTGGGGTTTCAGAGGTTTATTGGCATTAAGCTTAAATCTGTTCCTAATTGACTGAAATGGAACCAAAATAAGGCTGGTTTGAATCAAAATTGGAGCAGGCACTGGGCAAACCCCAGCAGCCTCCAACCAGCCCGCGTGGCTCCCCGAGGATGGAGCCCTCCCCGTGCACCCGCACGCAGATCCCCAGGGAGCAAACGGCCAAAATCGGTTCCCGGGGGGCACTGCGGCGAGGCTGGGGGTCACCCGGGAAGCCCCCACTGCCCCTTTCATCCCAGAGGCTGCCCTGGCTGGCGGTTGAGGAGCAAAGTCCCCGTGTCCCCCCTGGCCGGGCAAGGCCGGGGGGTGCCCTCGCTGCCGCGGGGTGCGGGGGGCTGCGGTCTGGGGCCAGCAGCACGTGAGGGGCTCCCGGGGCTGGGCCAGCCCGGCCCCCCAACCTCACCCCAGCCCGGCCCCCAGGGCTGCGGGGCCGTGCTGCGCCCCGGCCGCCTCCCTGCTCCCCCACGGCGGGGCCGGGGCGGGCGCGGGTGGTCCCGGGTGGGCGCCGGGCGCCCCGTCCCATCCTGCCGGCGCTCGGTCCCCCGCGGGCTACAACTTATCGCCGGGAAGAACCTGCGGAGAGGAGCAGAGCCCCGCGTCGCCCCGGGGTCGGCGTCACCCCCCAGCATCCCTGGGGGGTGAGGGGGGTCACCCCACGTCCCACCCCCCCCCGTTCCCACCCAGCTGTGGAGAAGAAGTGCGAAAAGGCTCCTTACCTACCTGGTTGCGTGTTTTGTGCGATTTCTGCAGCCACACGCGCCACTGGTCGTAGAGCTTGATGCCGAGGTTGGAGCAGCCGTAGGCGTGTTTCTTCACCCACCCGAAGAACTGCTTCAGCTCCCGCCGCAGCGTCGTGTTCTGCTCCCCACCTTTGGGGTCGCAGCCCCCTGCCCCTCGCTCTGCGGGGACAAGGGGGTCAGTGTGGGGACCAGGGGGTCAGTGTGGGGACCAGGGGGTCAGTGCGGGGACCAGGGGGTCAGTGTGGGGACCAGGGGGTCAGTGCAGGGACAAGGGGGTCAGTGCGGGGACCAGGGGGTCAATGCAGGGACCAGGGGGTCAGTGCGGGGACAAGGGGGTCAGTGCGGGGACAAGGGGGTCAGTGCAGGGACCAGGGGGTCAGTGCAGGGACAAGGGGGTCAGTGTGGAGACAAGGGGGTCAGTGCCACGGGGGGAAGAAGTGCCTCAGCCTCCCCCTCGTGAGTAACGAGGGGTGAGAGCAAACGGAGCTGGTTTTGGCTCCCGGCTGGGGAAGCCACGCTCCAAATTGGCTCCTTTGCAAGAAATCCAGGTGCTGGGCACGGAGCAGGGAAGGGCCCCCCTGCACATCCCGGGGGGGGGGAGCACAGCACCATCGGCACCCCCCGAGCAGCGCTGGCGGCACTCACCGCTGCGTGGGGTGGAGGCGGCGGTGGGATTGCTCCAGTCGCTCCAGATCCCGGCTTTCTTGGAGCCGTAGATGCCGAAGGGATTGCAGCGCACCTGGACGAAGTAGACGGTGCCGGGGCGCAGGCCGGCCAGGCGGCAGGACGTCTGGTTGCCCACGTCATCCACCACCTGGGGAGGGAGGAGACCGTGGGAGCACCCGCGCGGGGTCGGCGATCCCGCGCCGGCACCGGCGATGCCGACCCACCTTCCACTCCGAGCTGTCCTCCACCCGGTACTGGATCTGGTACTTGGCTTGGAAGAGGAAATCCTTGAGGGCCGGCGGGGAGCTCCAGCGCACGCTCAGCTGGTCCTCCAGGTCCCCCACGCGGCTGACGTGCACGTCCGACGGCGGGTCGGTGGTGACTGCGGGGACAGGGCAGCGCGAGGGTTAAGGAGCCGCAGATGTAAAACCCACTCGGAGCAAACAGCCTAATTCGATTAGGAGCAATTCTGCTCACATATCGCCCATTTCCTGCTGCCCCCCCCCTTCCGCCCCATCCCGGCGCTGAACCCTCCTCCCGCTCCCCTCCCGCTCCCCGCGGGGTCACCGGTGACACGGTGACGCGCCCGGCGTGGCTCACCCACGTTGAGGATGTCCAACATGACGACGTCGGACACGGCCACCCCCAGCCGGTTGGACGCCTCCACCCAGATCTCGTAGGGCGTGAAGAGGGCCAGGTCCTTGGGGATGCGGCAGGAGTAGGGCCCGGCCGTGTGATATTCCTGGCAGGTGTTGTCCCGGCCGTACCACCTGCGGGCAGGGCGTGAGCACCGGCACCACCGGGAGCTGTGGGTGCTCACCCGTCCCCGGAGGAGCCGCTCCCACGGCCCGTTTATCTGCCATTCCACACTGCTGGAATTGTGTTACCAGCCCCACGGCTCACCCAGCGGTGCCAACTCAACCAGGGCCACGGCGGCTTCTCACCCTCCTCCTCCTCCTCCCCAGCACCGTGAGACCCAAAAAACTCCTCACAGCAGCACCACCCCCAAACAGGGGCCAGCCAGGAGGCCTCGGGCACCACATTCCCTGTTTCCCATTAAATCCCACGCCGGTGTTTTTAACAATAACCGGAATTAAGGTGAACACCCACCTGAGCTTGTACTTGAGGGTGTAGTTGGTGTGCAGGAAGGTCTCTCCTTCTGTCCCCGGTGCCCACTTGCAGGTCAGGTCCTTCATGTTTTTGGACCAGCAAGTGATGTTGACCGGTTTTTCTGGGGGTACTGGGAGACAAAAAAAACAAAACCAAGAATTTCCAGAGCCCGCTTTTTTTTTTCCAGCCACGGCAACCCAAACCCCAAACCCGAGCCGCATTCCCATCTAAGCCTCTGTATTCCCGGGGACGTAGCGACCCAAAAAAAAACAAACCCAAGAGCCGCATTCCCCGTCCCGATCCTGTTCTCCCGGGGCGTCAGCGTCGCCCTTTCATTTTAAAAATAGCCCCGGAGATAAAAATCTTACGATTATTGATTCGGACAAGCGCGGGGGGTTTTTTTTGCCAAAAACAGCCCTCTCTCACGGCGTGGGGAGCTCCGAGTGGAGCGGCTTTGGCGAGAACCAAGGGGGGCATCCCGGGGAGCCCCGCGAGGGGAGCCGGGGGGACGCGAGCGCCGCGCCGACGACGTACGTCCAACATAAAGGCAGGAGCCGGCCAAGATGCCGCCGTCTCTGCTGTGACACACCAGGTTGTCCCCCGACTGCTGCCTGGAGCCGTTGAGGCGGGCGAGGGCCACGCTGAGCGTGGAGGGCCCCAGGGCGGCGTAGGAGGCGGCGGGAAGGCGCCGCCCGTTCAGGGTCCAGTACAGGTCCTCGGCTTTCAGCGGAAAGTCCGGGCTGACCGTGCACGTGGCGACCAGCGAGGAGCCGATCAGCAGGGTGGGGTCTTGGGGGGAAATCACGGCGGGGTCTGCAGCCGGAGAGACAGAGAGCAGGGGGGGGGAATAACGTCAATTATGGAGGTAAATATGGCTTTTTGAATGCCTTTTGGGTCTGTTTTAGGTGATTTAAGGGCGTTTGTTATCCGTCTTAGGTAATTTAAGTACATCTGTGTGTCTCCTGTATTAATTTAAATGCGATTTGTACCTATGTAAATGCATTTTAGACCTATTCAAATGCATTTTATACCAATTTGAATGCATTTTATACCTATTTGAATGCGTTTCATACCCGTTTAAATACACTGTTTATCTATTTAAATGTATTGTTTATCTATTTAAATGCATTGTTTATCTATTTTATGTTTAGCTAGATCATCCTATCTGTTTTATATAGATTTAAACTATTGCATATCTAAGGTCAATTTAAACTATTGCATGTCTATCTTGGGTCAATTTAAACCATTGCTCATCTATCTTGGGTCAATTTGAATCATCACGTGTCCATTTCAGATCAATATCTATTTTATGTTGATTTAAATCATGGCATCTCTATTTTACATCAATTTGAATACATTTATATCTATTTTACATCGATTTAATGATGTTTGTATTGAAGGTTCCAAATTTATATCTGTTTTATGTTGATTTAAATACGTTTTATATCTGTCCTTTGTCTATGTGCATCTTATATCCATTTTATATCTGAAGGCATTTGATATCTCTTTTATATATATTTAAATAGGTTTTATCTCTATTCTACATCTAAACACACATCTAGTCCATATCTAAATACACATCTATTTTTATCTATTTAAATACACTTGATATCTACTCTGATACCTAAATACATTTCCTATCTACCTAAATACTTTTAATATCTATTTTAATATCTATTTTAATATCTATTTTATGCCTTTCTAAGTGCTTTTTATGCCTATTTTAAGCCCTTTTTTTTTTTTTCCCTCCAGGGCTGGGGCAGGACTGGGTTGTGGCTTTGGAAGTTTGTCGGGACAAAAAGATTTCAAAAGCAACTCTGGAAAATCTAAGGGATTTCCCCCCCCCCCCCCCCCCCCCCCCCCTCCTTTCCCGAGGGCCGGCATTCCCACCTGGATCACACCAGCGAGGGCCGGGAAGTTGCTTCATCCCACTCATCCCAACCACGCGCCATCAAACCCCCTCGCCATGGGAAACCCCCCCTCCCCATCCCCCGGTTTATCCCAAAACTTCTCCACCGGGAGGCTTCCAGAGGCTCCCCCGGCCGCGCTCCGGGGTGTTCCGTGTCCGTCAGCCTTATCGGCTCCATCCGCACGCGCCGGGCTAATATTCCCAAATTACCTCCCGGAAAGTGCCGCGACCTCCCCTCCCCTCCGACCTCCCGGCCCCGAGCGGCTTTCAGCGCCCGCCGCCCGCCCCGGCTCCCCCCCCGCATTCCAAGGTCCTTTTGTGCCGGAGGGATCCTAATGAGGGGTCCCCGGGGCTTCCTCCGGCTCCCCCCCCGCATTCCAAGGTCCTTGTTGTGCCGGAGGGATCCCAATGGGGGGTCCCCGGGGCTTCCTCCGGCTCCCCCCCCGCATTCCAAGGTCCTTGTTGTGCCGGAGGGATCCCAATGAGGGGTCCCCGGGGCTTCCTCCGGCTCCCCCCCCGCATTCCAAGGTCCTTCTTGTGCCGGAGGGATCCTGGCGAGGGGTCCCTGCCGCTTCCTCCGGCTCCCACCTGGCACAATTAGTGCTCCAAGAACCTCGTTATGCCCGAGATACTTAATTAGGGGTTCCTGCTCTGCTTGGGGGAGGCTGGGGAGGTGGGAGGAAGGGAATCCAGGGGGAAAAGCATCGGGGAGATGGTGGTGTGGGGTACCCCAATCATCCCTGGGTTGGTGCTGGATACTTCGGGGTACCCCAAACATCCATGGATTGGTGCTGGATACTTTGGGGTACCTCAGGGTACCCCAAACATCCATGGATTGGTGCTGGATACTTTGGGGTACCCCAAACATCCATGGGTTGGTGTTGGATATTCTGGGGTACCCCAAACATCCATGGAGCGGTGCCAGGTACTCCAAGGTGCTCTGAGTCCCCATGGATTGGTACAGGCACCCCAAACATCCAGGGAGTGGTGCCAGGTACCCCATGGGTTGGTGCCGAGTCCCTTGGGGTACCCTGAGTGCCCGTGGGGTGGTCGGGATACCCCGGGCATCCACGGGCAACACGGATCCACCCCCCAAAACAAACCCTTCCCAAGGCCAGCGAGGCCTCCAAAAAATCTCATCCCCCGGCTCTGCCAACGAGCCCATCCTGCTCCAGCTCCTCCACGAGCCGAGCCCGGAGCTGCTCCGGCTCTGCTCCTAACAGATCTGCCACTCCAAGCCCTAATTCTCCCAAATCTTAATCTAAACAGCCCCAGAAACACACACGAGCACCGAAAACCAGACACGTTTCCCGTTCTCCGAGCGGGACCCTCTGGAGGGGCCAATTTTCTCTCTCTATTTCTTTTTTTTTTTTCCTGGAATTTTTCTTTTTTCCCCCCCTCCTTCAAGCAGGAGCCTCTGGAGGGACCAATTATATTTAAATATATATTTATTTTCTTTTCCCCTGGATTTTTTCCCCCCCCTTCCTCTGCTCTGCGCAGCCACGGAGCCGAACATGTGTTTTAAAAGGGAAAAGTGTGAAGTTTTCCGATCGGAGGGGAAAAGGGCCGGGGAGAGAGACACAGGCAGCCTGTGGAATGTGCAAGTTGCAAGGAAAATACCTGCTTGGGGGGTTTTATGGCTTCTCTGTTGCAAAAAAAAAGAAAAAAAAAAAGAAAAAAAAAATTTGCTGATCAGGTGCTAAGTAATGCTATAAAGTAAAACCACATTTCCAAGGTGTCGGGAACGTTTATGCTTTTCTTCCGAAGGGCCGGATTTCATTTCAGTTTTATATCGGAGGGTTTTTTTTTTTAAGGAGTTGGGGAAAGAAAAGGGGAAAAAAAAAAAAAACCGACCCCAATCCTCTCCGATAAGTGTCGGAGATCACGCAGTTAAAAAAGATTTATGGAGCTGTGCAGGGGTCCAAAGAAAAAGAGAAATAATTGCCTTGAAGAACAAAAGGGAATTTGGGAAGCTCTGAATTCCACAGGAAAAATAAATTTAAGTATATATCTCTTTAGAGCTCTTCTAAAGCCCGAGCAACGAGGCAGACACGACACGCAGAAATGCTCTATCCCTCTTTTCCACCCCGTTTTCCACTCTTTTTTTCCCCCCCTTTTCTCATCTCCGACTGGCATTTCTCGTGCCCATCCCTGGGCTCGAGGAGGGATTTATAAAAAGCCCAGGCATTCCAGCGCGGCCGAGCTGCACCGAGGGGAAACTTTCACTCTCTAAAAGGACATTTGGCTTCGCCTTCCCCAGCGCCGCACGTCGAGGGGGCCGCGGGGCGAGCGCTGCCCCGGACCCCCGTGGGGATGGGGGGAACGGGGGGTCCGGGGAGGGCGAATCCGGCACCGGCTGCCCCTGACCGGGAGGAGAAACTTGCGGGGTCACCCCCAACGAGGGGCTGGCCGCGGCCTCGCCTTGTTCCCGGTGGGATTAAACCCTCCGGGCAGCGGGGTGGGCACTGGGGTGGGCACCGCTCCCGGTGGAAACCCACCGGGATTCGGCCGCTGGCGTCAACGGCCCCTGAAGGGATTTTTGGAGCGATTTTCCTCCCCAGCCTCCGTCGCTCCGGCAATTCGTGCCCCAATTAACGCTCTTAAAGACTCCCCCCCTCGAGGAGGGCGCGGGCGGGTCGGGGGGTCCCCCCGCGGTGTCCGGGCCCCCGCGGTGTCGCCGGGGAGGGGACGCGGGAGCCGCGGTGGCTTTTTCTTGGCGGGTCCCGTTTGCGCGTCGGGGCGAGGAACATCCATCGCCTTGAGAAATTCCCATCATAGGGAGGAAGCCAAACTTCCTGCTGCGGGGAGCGGGATCTCGCCTCCCCCCGGCTCGGGGGGGCGACGAGGCGGCGGGTGGTGGGACGGGGGGGGCTCGGTCGCGTTTAGGGCTCCGAGGGGAGGGGGGAACCCCCCCCGTGTGTCCCCTCGTTTGGCGAGGGGGGACCCCGATCCCCGCGGGGCTGAGGCCGCCCACAGCTCAGCCCACAGGTGGCACCTCCCGGACCTGCCACCGCCCGCTGGGACCCCCAAATTGGGCATCGCTGCGGAGCCCCGCCGAGGGACTTATTTTTGGGAGGGGGGCTCGAGGGGTGGTCATTGTTCTCCGTGGGGGAAGGAGGGAGATCCCTATTGTTCTGGGTGGGAAAAGGGGATTCATTGTTCTCTGGGATTGGGAGGGGGGCGGCTCTCGGGGGACGAGGGGGGACCCCGTTGTTTTAAGGAGAAGGAGGGGGGGTCTCAGAGGCTTTGGGGGGAGCAAAAGGGGGGTGACGGCTCCCGGGGGTGGGAGGGGGTCGCGAGGGGAAGGGGTTCGCTATTGTTCTCCGGGCCGAGGCCGGGGGTTTCCATTGTCCTGGGTGGGGAATGGAGCCGCGTTGTTCTGCGGGAGGGGGGGCTGGACGGCGGGGAGGGGGCACAAGGGGGGACCAGCCCTTCCCAGGGAGAGGGGTCCCTCTTCTCCGTGAGGAGAGGGAGCACTCGCTGCTCCGGGGGAGGGGGGTTCCCCCGCTGCTCTCGGGGATGGGGGGGAGCAAAAAAAAACGTTCCTCTATTGTTCTCTGCGGAGAGAAGGGGCGGGGGGGGGTCCCGGCTGGGCTGCGGGGACGGGGAGGAGGGTTGCCGGCTGCCTGTCGGGGGGCGATGGGGGGTCTTGGCTGCCCTCCGCGGGGGGGTCTCCGTTCCCCTCCACAGGAGGCGAAGCGCAGCCCCGAGGTGCGACCGGCGGTGTCCCCGCGGCTCCCGGGACCGCTCCGCATCCCGGGGCCGGGGGGGAACGGGACACGCGGGAGGGAGCGGGGGAGCCCCGGGGGGCTCCGCACGCCGGGGCCGGGGAGGGACGGGCCACACGGAGCGGAACGGGAGAGCCCCGGGGGGCTCCGCGCAGCGCCCGCCTGGCCCCGACGGGACCCCCGCCCGCCCCGCGCCCACCTTGCGAGAGCCGCCCGGTGCTCCCGGTACTCACAGGCGAGCGGGTCGGCGCGGGCGAGGCGCGGGCAGAGCAGGAGCAGCAGCGGGAGCATCGGGAGCAGCGGCGGCGGCGGCATGGCCGGCTCCGGTGCCCGTCGGTGCCCGGGGCGGCGGAGCGCACCGGCACGTCCGGGGAAGTCCCGAGCAAGTCTGAGCAACCCCCGGTTACCAAAGCCCCAACTGCCGCCCTGGCCCCGCCCCGGGACCGCCCCCGGGGGGGCAGAAAGCCACCGGCCCCGCCGCCCCCCCGCCCCGCTCCGGTACCGGCCCCGGGACCGGCCCCGGGACTGGCCCCCGCCCGGTGCCCGCTGCCGCCGGGGGATGCCGGACCCCCCACCCTACCCCGCCCCGGGGCCGGTGTCCCGCTCCCCCCGACCCCCCCGGTAGGTGAGTAAGAGCCTCCCCGGGGCCGCCGGCCCACGGGTGACTCACGCGCGGCCGCCACGGACCCTCCCGCGCCCCCGGGGCCGCTCTCGCCCCTGTACCGGCCCCCCCCTCCCGCGGGCTCCCCCCGCTCGAAGAGTCTCTAAGATCCAAACCCTTGTCATTACTTATTTTTGGGGTGAAAACGGGAATATCATCCCATAAATCCCGGTGTTTTCTATCGAATCCATCATCTCTGTTTTTTCCTCCCCAAAAACCCCCAAAAGCGGAAAAAACCCCCCAAGTGGCTCCAAGTCCCCCCAGACCGTGTCTGCATTTGTCCCCAGGGGTCCCAGGGGTGGTGGCACTTCCGGTTGTGCCACCAGCACCAGGGCAAAGCCACCCACTTGGGCACCCCCCAATGTCCCCTCCTGTCCCCCTGCCCGGGGTCTCGGTGGCACTGAGAGCTTTGCAGACCCCCAGACGGGTCACAGACCCCCAGGACAGCAGGTCCCGGTCCATGGCAAGGCCACTGTCCCCAAGTGTGGCATGTCCCCAGCTGTGAGGACAGGGGACACCATTCCCTGCTGGACACGGAGTGTGGAGGGTGGCAGAGGACACCTGGGTGGCCTTGGATGCCCCACAGACGGGGGCGGGGGGGCTGAGCCCCACTGTCACACGAGGAAGGGGAGGGGTGACACTGCGTGGGGCTCCGAGGTGTTGGGCACCAGCAAGGGATTGCAGGGATTAGGAAACACAATAAAAGAACGAGAGGGGGAGGGAGCCCGAACAATGCCTTTTCCCATCGTCCTGTTTTTTGGAAGCTTCCGAAGTGTTTTTGTTGAAATTTCCCAAAAATGTCAGGCTCCGGGAGCCACCCAGCCTGAGAAACTTCAGCCCCAGCGGCCGCAGTCTGGCCGAGTGAATCACGGCCGCCCCGGGGCTCTGGCGGCCGCCCGCGATCCCGACTCACCGCCCCGATCCCCCCGGGAAGCCACCCCGGGACCGGAGCCAGCGGTGGGTGCTGGGAGCGGGGAGAAGGAGAAATCCCCCTCCCCTGGAGCTGGAATCGGGACCAGCGGCCGCCCCGGCTGCCCACCTGCACTGCCCACCCCCCTTCCCCCATCTGCTTCCTCCAGCCGCTGGCCGAGCTCCTCGCACCCGGAATGTGGGATTGAGCGCGGTGGCTCTGGGAAGCAGGGATGGGTGGGATCCCGGGGAGGGGTGCTGGCAGAGGGGACGTGGCAAAGGCGTCACCAGAGGGTGGCTTGAGGCTGTGCTGGGGGGCAGAGGGGGGCACACTGGCATCAGGAGGGGAGGGGAGCCTCGGATCTCCCCGGTGTCACCTGGGAGGTGCCACAAGTGGCACAGGGACATTTGCTCTCCCCGCCCCACGGCAGCACCTGAGCCTGTGGGATGGGCACAGGGTGGGGGGACAAACCCAGCCCCCCGAAGCCGGGCAGTGCCAGGGGGGTGTCCAGCTCTGTCCGGGAGCAGCCGGAGGTGGCCGAGCCGCTGTCTCTGAGTCAGCGCCTCGGCCGCTCAGTGGCAGCTGTGGTCAGCTCTGCCCTTTGACAGTGACCTTTAAAGCTGCTCCCTCAGCCCACGGGCCAGTCATGCTCACAGGCACCGGCCAGAGGCAGGATCTGTGCCCGACCCCCCCTCGGACCCCCGGCCCGGGCCGTCGGCGTCAGCACGGGGGTCCCGCGGGGCCGGCGCGGTCCGGCTGCCCCCCCGGCGTGGCTCCATTCCCAGGCCCTCCTTGCCCTGTTGTGGTGCAGGATCTGGCCACGGGGACCAACTCCCTGCTCTGCCCAGGCAGGGTGTGACTCCCCTCGGACGGAGCTGGGTGACCCCGGTGACATCCCCAAACCCGCCCGGAGCATCCTCGGTCCAGCTTCCCACCAGCCATCACCTTCCATCATGTGTCACCAGGGCCCTGAATTAATCTAATTACTTGATTTCCCAGCCAGAGCTCGCTCCATAAAATCCTTGGACGGAGACAGCATCTGGCTCAAGGGCCAGGGTGTAAAAAACAAACAAGAAAAACAACCCCAAACCCCGGGAAAAGCGGGAGGAGAGGCTGCCTCGACTGCCTGCATCCTTTTAAAGTGACCTGGGGGAAAAATAAAGAGGCAAGAAATGCAAAGAATCCAGCAGGCAGAGTTTGCTTTCTATTCCTCTCAGTCACATTTCCACATCCATGGGTAATTTATAACCCGCTTAACCCCTTCCCTGCCACCCCCCCCACCCCCTTTCCCTCGGGAGCATCCTCGAGGCGGCCGCACCTTCCCTCCTCTGTTTGCTTTGGGAAGCACAAAAAGTCCCGCGGTGGGGTTTGAGGAGCTCTAGAGGAAGGGGGGGGGAAACGTGGTTGATGTCAAGGGGGTGCTCGAGCACCAGGGATGGGCTCAGCAGGGTCGGGACATGACGTGACAGGTCCCCTGCCAGTGGAGGGGGGACCCTGGGGACATCTCAGCCGGCACGGGGTGGGGGGGGAAGGCTGTGCCTTCCCGAAAGGCTCCGGGAGGGGGGGAAAAATGTAGGTCAGTAGTGATAAATGCAAAAGACATCGAGTGTTTCTGGAGAGGGGAGGAGGGAGGGCAGCAAATATTTGCCAACTTGAGTGGTTTTTTGCCCTGGAAAGGCTTTTTTTTATTATTATTATTTTTTCCCAGGAGGAGGTGAGCGGCCGGAGCGCGGGCCGGTGCCAGGGGCTCAAGGTGCGGGCAGGTGCGGCGGGAGGGAGCGGTGCCCACCGGCCGCTCCACCCGGGGGATTCCCGTTCCCCCCGCGGGGCTCCGGGCTCGGGCTCCATGTCTTTCCCTCGCCAGGGAAACCCCACCTGCGGCGCGGGGCCGTGATTTACGGCGACAGCCCCCAATCTACCCCATTTTCTTGGCCATTCGTCAGCGGTGCCGGACCCGGGGCTGGCGGGGCTCCAGGAGGGGGAAGGGGGAGCGCAGCGCCCTGGCAGCCCCGCCAGCCCCGGCCGCAGCACATTTTCTCCCGGCCCTGCTTTGATTAACAAGATGAATAAGCTGGCGGGGCGAGGAGAGGCCCCGCTCCCCGCTCCCGGGGGGGGAGTGTGGGGGGCACGGGCTGTGCTGCCCCAGCCGCCCCCAACCCCTCTCCCCCTGCCCCAGGGTGTCCAGCACCCCTCAACCCTGAGCTGGGACAGGGAGACAACCCCCCCCTTCCCCCTGCCGGGGTCTTGCCATGTGTTCCCCATTAGGGCTGGAGGTTAACAAAGCCCCCAGCCGCCCTCCTCCTCCCCCCTCCTCCCCCCGGGGCTGCTTTGGGGTGCTGCCATAAATAATGGGCAGGGCAGGGCAGGGGTGAGAGGGGGGCCCGGGGCCCAGGACGGGCCTTTGATGTCCTTTAAACCCTGGGGAATCGCAGCTGTAAATTTGGGGTGTCAGGGAGAGCCCGGTGCCCTGCTGGGGGGCCCTGCAGAGGGAGGGCGAGGTGGAGGGTGGCACAGCTGGCTGGGGACACAGCCCCTTGTCCCCTCCTGATGGGATGGTCCCTGTGTGGGCAGCCCTGTCCCTCTGGGTGCCACCAGTGCCAATGTGCCCCCCTGGTCCCCATGTCGACCCCCCAGTCTCCCTGCTCTCCCCAGTCCCTCTGTGCTGCTGGTGTCAGCATGGCCTCCAGTCCTGATGTGCCCCTCTGATCCCTGGGCATTCCCCTGGTCCCCCTGAACCCTCCTGCATCCCCTGGTGCCCAGGAATCCCCCAATCCCTGTGCATCCCCTGGTCCTTAGGCCTCCTCTCCTCCTGTATCCTGGGGTACCCCTGCATTCTCCGGTGCCTGAGCATCCCCTGTTGCCCAGGCATCCCTCTGTCCTCTTCCACCTCGAGGTACCTCACATCCCCCAGTGCCCGGGCATCCCCCCATCCTGCATCTTGGGGTATCCCACATCCTCCAGTGCCCGGGCATCCCCCCATCCTGCATCTCGGGGTATCCCACATCCTCCAGTGCCCGGGCATCCCCCTTTCCTGCATCCCAGAGTACCCCACATCCCTCAGTGCCCGGGCATCCCCCTGTCCTACATCCTGGGGTGCCCACATCCCCCAGTGCCTGGCATTCCCCCTTCCTGCATCCCAGGGCACCCCACACCCAGTGCCTGGCATTCCCCCCTCCTGCATCCCGGGGTACCCCCATCCCCCAGCGCTCGGGCATCCCCCTGTCCAACATCCCGAGGTGCCCACATCCCCCAGTGCCTGGCATTCCCCCCCTCCTGCTTCCCAGAGTACCCCACATCCCTCAGTGGCCGGGCATCCCCCTGTCCTACATCCCGGGGTGCCCACATCCCCCAGTGCCTGGCATTCCCCCCTCCTGCATCCCGGGGTACCCCCATCCCCCAGTGCCCGGGCATCCCCACGTCCTGCATCCCTGGGTACCCCCGCACCCCCCGCATCCTCCCGCCCCCCGCCGGTGCCGGTGGATCTGCGGCAGGGCTGCGGCGGCTCCCCCCGCCCCCGGCTCCCCCCGCCCGGCGCACGGCGCGTCACGGCGGGGCCGGCGGCGGCGGCGGCGGCGGCGGCGGTGGGTTCGCTCGGCTCCGCTCGGCTCCGCTCCGCTCCGCGCCCGCCATGGCGGCCCCGGCCCGCCGGCCCCGGGCCCTGCTCGCCCCCCTCGGCCTGGCCCTGCTCGCCGCCGCCGCCGTCGCCGCCACCGACCCCTTCTCGCCGCAGCTGGGGGACACCGGCGGCTGCCGCGGGCAGTGCGGCCGCAGCCTCCCGAGTCGGGCCGCCGCCGTGAGTCCGGGGCACCGGGGCACCGGGCCACCGGGGTACCAGGGGCGTGGGGAGCATCAGGAGCATCGGGGGTACCAGGAGCATCGGGACACCGGGGGGTACCGGGGGGTACCGGGGGCGTGGGGAGCATCAGGAGCATCGGGGGTACCAGGAGTATTGGGGCACTGGGGGGTACTGGGGGATACCGGGGGCGTGGGGAGCATCAGGAGCATCGGGGGTACCAGGAGTATCAGGACACTGGGGGGTACTGGGGGCGTGGGGAGCATCAGGAGCATCGGGAGTACCAGGAGTATCGGGGCACTGGGGGGCACCGGGGGGTACTGGGGGCGTGGGGAGCGTCAGGAGCACTGGGGGCACCAGGAGCATCGAGGCACCAGGGGGTACCGGGGGTGTGGGGAGCATCAGGAGCATCGGGGGCACCAGGAGCATCGGGACACTGGGGGGTACCAGGGGGTACCTGGGGTGTAGGGAGCATCAGGACCATCGGGGGTACCAGGAGTATCGGGACACCGGGGGGTACCGGGGGGTACCAGGGGCCACTGGGAGCATGGGGGCCATCAGTAGCGTCAGGGGTACCACGAGCATTAGGGGAGGTACCTGGAGCAACGGGGGTATTGGGGGGCACTGGGGGCATGGGGAGCCTCAGTAGCATGGGGGCACTGGGGGTACCGGGGTTACTGGGGGCTACTGGGAGCACGGGGAGCACCAATAGCATCAGGAGTACCAGGAGCATCGGGGGCACTGGGAGGTACCAGGAGCCGCGTGGGTACTGGGGTGCACAGGGGGCATGGGGAGCATCAGTGGTGTCATGGGAACCAGGAGCATCAGGGGCACTGGGAGCACTGGGGGTACCACGGTCGTGGTGGGTAGGGGGGCATGGGGGGCATCAATAGCATTGGGGGTACCCAGAGCATCAGGGGCACTGTGGGGGTGCCATAAGCACTAGGGGGGCCCAGGGGGTACTGGGGGGCACCATGGGCATGGGGATCATCAGTAGTACCTGGTACACTGGGGGTACCAGGAGTATTGGGGGCACCAGGAGAGGAGGGCACCGGGAGCATTGGGGGGGGGACTGGGAGTAGCAGAGGCAACAGGGGCACCAGGAGCAGTGGGGACACCCTGGACAGGCATCTGCCACACACTGGGTCACCTGGGAGCACTGGGAGTGCCAGGGGGGGCATGGGGGGGTCTCCCCCACCACAGCTTTGGGGTGCCCCCAGTGAGGGCACCCACCCTGGTTTGGGGGGCCTGCAGTGGTTTCACCCATCTCACCGGCTCCCCCTGAGCCTGCACACGCACAGTGACCCCCGTGTGTGCCCCCCATTTCCCCCCCAGCGTGTACCCCCCATGCACACCCCCCAGTGCAGCGCACCCCCCGCCCCTGCCACGGGGCCCAGCTGGTGCCAAGTGCCCCAAAAGAGACGGGGGGACCCTCGACGAGGACAAGGCCACGTACAAACCCACCCCGGGGTGCACTCGGGGGGGGGGGGGGGGCGCAGGGCAGCTCCCCCTCCCCCGGGGATGCCACCCCTTGGGTTTGGGGTGCCCTGGTCGCGGTCCTTGGGGTGGGCAGCGCTTCCCGGTGCCCCCCAGCCGGGCGCGGGGGGCCGTGCAGGGGGAGGGTCCGGCGCGGCCACCGGGCCGAGCTCGGTGCCAGCTCCACGCCGCCCTCCTCCTCCTCGCCGCAGGATGCTGTTCTCAACGCCTGTTACCGGGGCTGCCGGCTGTTCTCCATCTGTCACTTCGTGGATGCGAGCGCCGAGCTCAACACAACCCGGGCCGAGTGTGAAGCAGGTGAGGAGCCGGCGGCCGAGCGGCCCCTGCACCCCAAATGTCCCCCCCCGGGGGGATCCCCCACACCCCCCTGGCACCACCGCGACGCCCCCCACCCTCCCCGCATCGCCCTGTGCCCCTCGGTGAGTGGGGGCAGATGGACACCCCTTGGTGTGAAGGGGGGCCCTGGGGGTGGAGCACCCCCTAACCTGCCCCCCTGCACCCCCTAAGCTGCCCCCCTCTCCCCCCAGCGTGTGCCGAGGCCTACGGCAACGCCGAGGAGCAGTTTGGCTGCGTGACCGGGTGCCACAAGCAGCTGCCCGAGGTGGAGGGGAGCAGGAAGGAGAAGGTGAGGGGCCGGGGAGATGGGGAGACCCCGTCCTCCAGCAGGAGCTCAGCACAGTTCCTCCTCTCCCTGGGGATGGAGGCTGTGACATCCCACATGTGCATCCATCCATCCATCCATGCATTCATCCATCCACCCATCCCTCCATCCCTCTGTCATCCCTATCTCTCCAGCATCCATCCCTCCATCTCTCCAGCATCCATCTGTCCCCACATCCCTCCATCCATGTGGACTGGGGGCTCTGGATGTGCTGGGATGAGCCAAACCACCACTGGCCCAGCGTGTTGCTTTCATCCAAAGCATGAAGAGCAAATTAACTGGGCTGGACTGGGCTGGACTTGGCTTGGGCCAGGCAGGGTGATCCCAGTGAGTTCCCAGGGCGAGAGGACCTGACTGGGAACTGTGGCAGATTCCCCTAGTTTTGATTTGTTATCCTTCCCAGCAATTAGCACCACTTTCCCCTCCGACATTTAATTAATTCAGCTTTTGGCCAATTAATTAAATTAAACTTTGGCCCAAGGAAGAGGCTTTTGGCTTTGTGCACGTGCAGGCAAAGACGAATCTGTGCCGCGAAAAGCTGCGGCTCCTCCGAAAAACCACTTTGCAGCCTGTTTGTAAGACCTTCCCAGGGTCTGATCCCATTTCCCAGCCCCTCTCCAAGGCCAGGGATGAGCATCTGGGGGCAACTGGCTGCCGGGGAGGGCCCTCACCCCCTTCACCCACCCGAAGCATTTTTCCTCGGGTTCCCAGACGAGCCAGGCAAAGCAGATTTAGCATAATAATTAGATACAGAATCTGACCTATTTATTTCCTGTTTGCTGGTTTGACCGTGCAAGGGGCTGTCGGAAAATGTTGGGAGCCAGTGGCAGGGAGCAGCCAAGCGGATTCCAGCAGGGGATGCTTTAAAAATAACAAACCGCCGCGACGGCCAAGAATCCAGGGCACCGAGAGGCTGCCAGGAGAGCAACGCCCTCGGCACCGCGGCCGCTCCGCGCCCGTTTTCCACGGCACTGGTGGGAGCACAGCCTGGCTGAGGGCAATCCCACCCCAGGGGCACGGTCCTGGGGCTGGGTGATGACCCCAGGGACCACCCAGTGACCCTCCTGGGGTTGGACCCTAACATTCCCGTCTGTCCATCCCTGGGAGAAGCAGGATGAGGCCCGGATCTGAGTGCCCGGCTCGGCCCGGCTGTGCCCTCGGGGTGGGATGTTGTCCCACAGGGTGGGTAATGAGGGGACAGCGGTGACACAGTGTCCCTGCTCCTTTGCAGAGCCTGGAGCTGGAGGCACCCCCGTTTTCCCTGTTGGATTTGGTCTCCACCTTCTGCAACGACATCGTCAGCTCCGCCCAGAGCTTCATCTCCTCCACCTGGACCTTCTACCTGCAGGCGGACGACGGCAAAGTCGTGGTGTTCCAGGTGGGGGTGTCCCACGGGCCCTCTCCGGGGGTGCCAAGAGGGGTGGGGACCCCCTCGCTCACCTCCTTCTCCCTCTTTCCCTGCTGATCCAGTCCCAGCCAGAGATGGAGTACCCAGCACCCGAGGCACCGGAGATCCAGCCGGCACAGCCGGCACCGCCGGGATCCAGCCCTCGTGTCCCCCAGCCCCACACAGGTGCAGGGGGGGCCGGGCTGCTGGGGGTGGGGGGCCGGGAGCCTTGGAGCCCTCCTGGCTCCCATCCGAGCCCTCCAGAGCCAAACAAATTACCCGCTTCCCGGGTCTGATTCGCTTCCCACACCCCCACCCACGCAGGGACAGGGCTCGGCACTGGGGACCTGCTCCAGGAAGCTGCTGGGATCCTCTGTGCCCCCTCAGCTGGCAGAGGGTCCCCAGGGGGATGTGCTGGCAAGGGGATGGGGAGCGCTGGGGGTGTCCCCACATGGATGCCTGGGTTCAGCATCGCCTCTCCCCTCCCAGGCCCCTGGGCGAGGGGGGAGAAGCCCCCCGTGAAGGAGCCGAGGGGCAAAGCCAAGGCGCACCCCCCGGAGCCCCCGCAGCAGGAGCACGACTTCCTCGGCTGCATGTCCAAGTAAGTGGTCTGGGACCTGCTGGATGTGCTGGAGCAGATTCCCCCCAACCCCAACTCCCACCCCTGCCCGTGCCCTGCCATAAACTGGTCCCTTTTCTTTGGTGGGGGGTGGTGGGGTGCTACAGGCGCTCGGGCCTCCCTCGCTGGATCCTGGCTGCCTGCCTCTTCCTCTCCATCATGGTGATGCTGTGGCTGAGCTGTGCCAGCCTGGTGACTGCCCCCGAGCAGCACGTCAAGACCCAGGTATGGGGGGAGCACAGCCCGAGGGGGGGGTCCCCAACACCCACCAGGGCTGGGTGAGACGCTGCTGTGCAGGGTTGGTGGTGCCCAGCCCGTGTGGGGCTCTCTGTGTGTCTGTGCTGGGTGGGACATCCCCAGCCAGCCCCGTGGTGTTCCCTGATGGGGGTGAGGGGGTCCTGTCCCCTGCTCCGGGGCTGCACGGTCGCCTCTGCCTCTCTTCCAGCCTCTGAGCATCAATGGGGACAAGGAGTACCTGGAGGACCTGGGTGGCCCCGGCGCCTTCCCGCTGCCGCCCGTCATCGCCGTCACCCTGTGCCCCTCGCACGGGGAGGACGCGGGGCCGCTGCCCCTCAAAGTCGACCTGGACAAGACCATCCTGTAGCACTCTCATCCCTTCCCATCACCTCCCTGCCACCTCCCTGTCACCGTCCCCGTGGCATCATCCCTGATCCTGCTCCGCTGCCTCTCTGGCTGCCCCACATCCCGAGCTCTCAGAGGGGCATCTCTGGACCGGGGAACAGGATCCAGCTGGGTCCCGCTCTCCTCCCCAGGGATGGCCACTGTGCTCCAGGAGCCAGGCAGCTTTGCCTCCTCCACGGATGTGCCGTGCACTGGGATCCTGGTTTCCACCACTCCAGAGCCAAGAGAGGAGCTGCCAGAGCCGGGAGGCCGGAGGGAGCCCGTCCTCGGAGCAGGACGGTCTGTCTGCTCCCGCCCGGAGCCGCCGGGGCCCCGCAGCCCTCCGGGCATGGGTCCAGCGCTGGGCAGGAGGGAGCCGGCTGCCGTGGGGGATGGAGAGTGTCTGCAGCCTTCTGAGCTTTGGCTCGGCACATCCCCAGCCTCCCACCTTGGGCTGAGCCTCCAAGGCGCCGGCTCCGGCCCTGGGAACTCCCTTCCGCCGGCCGGAGCCGATTGCCTCGGGGAGCCGGAACGTGGCGAATGGATTTGGCGTTGGCAGCCGGACAGGGGAGCGGATCTCGCCGCCTCCGTGCCCACGCGAGGACCCAGCCGGCCCCTTCCCGGAGCTGTGGAGGGGCCCTGGGATGGCTCCTTCCCCTCCTTGCTCCGTGACGCCGTTGGGGCTCCGGCCCGGATGCCGACAGGTTGCTGGTGGGACCAGGAAGGGGGTGAGGTGGCATTTCCCCGGCTTCAAGCTTGGGCAGGAGGTGGGAGCTGCGGGGACGGCTCCATCCTGGGCTCAGCATCCTGTTGGGATGGCTCCTTCCTGGGCTCAGCATTCCTGCCTGGTGCTGGCAGCAGCTCAGCCTGTGGGACTGTGGCTGATGGCAGGACCTGGCAGCAGCCGGTCCCTGGGCACCCCGGCCAACAGGGACCCCCTCAGCTCACCTCTTGGCATGGAGGGGTCCCCTCCCTCCCGGTGCGAGCCGAGGCACCTCCCCATGTCCCCACCGTTCTCCATCACCCCACTTTGTGCATCGTTTCGTGGTTTGATTTGCACAGGCATGTGGTTCCTCGGCCCCCGGCGCCCCACGGGGACACCCCTGTGCCGGAGGGTGGCCCCGCCATCCCCCTGTCACTTAACACATCTGTACAGATTAACTTATTACCCCTGTCCCCCCTCAACCCTTGGGTTTTTGGGCTCTCTCTCCGTGTGCCAGCCGCTCCCTGGGGCTGGCATGGTGGGATGGGGGGCTCTCATCCCCATCCCCGCCCGTTTCGTGCTGCTCCGTGCCACTGTCACCCACACGACATATCTGGGTTTGGGGAGGTGGGTTGGGGGGAGCTGTGGGGGGGGGTCTCGTGTCCGTTTTGGGGGTACACTTTTCGTTGTCGCTTTTCGGCTCCGTGTGAAGCTCGGTGGAGTCTGTGACGTTCCGGCCACGGCAGAGCTCCCGGTCCCCAGGGCACAAAACTCCCGGGACAGGACGGCCGTGGAGCCCTCCCGGCTTCGCTTCCAAAGGGCAAACCCAGCCCTGAGCTGGGAGGGGGAATAAAAGGTTTGTACCAGACCTGGGTGAGTCGCTGGCCTCACGGGGTGTTGGTGGGAGGGCACCAGGCTGTTCCCAACCCACCATCCTGTCTGTGGAAAGTGAGCCGGGATGAAACCTCCAGCAAACTGGAGACAATTCCCTGCTGGGCTGTTTGGCGTGGTCATGGGGTGATGCTCCTCCCTGCTGCAGGACTGGGAGGCTCAAGTGGGAGAGGAGATGCTGTGGGAGCTGCTCCCAGCACCCCTGGGTGGGTGGGCTTGGTGGGTGCTGGGAAGGTGCAGGGTGGGCAGAGACTCATTCACCCCAACACATCCCCCTGTCAGCTGCGAGGAGGAGGAGGAGGAGGAGGAGGAGGCCGGGATGCTGCAGCAGGGAGGGCTGTAGGCACATGGAAAGGTCGGGGAATAAGGGATTTTCCCACTGAAAATCACCCCTCGACACCTGGACGCCCATTTCGAGGGGGTGGGACGTGTCCCCCCGTGGGTGTGCCCACCTTTCCCCCGCCGGCACGCGCTCGTCCTGGCACAGCAGCCGCCGAGCTCCTCCCTCCCGTGCCAGACCCGGCAGGAAGGCTCACGCAAGGGCTGCAGCCTCGGGTTTAGCACTTCGGGAGCTCAGCGGGGTCCCGTCCTCGGAGCCAGCAGCGGCGCGGGGCCCCCGAGGAGCCGGGGCTGGCCTTGGCCTCCGCTGCTTGTTTTCCCCGGGACGCAGAGCCAGGGACGTGGAGGTGCTGGGGATGGATGCCGGGGTGCTCCACATGAGTCACGGCCAAAGAAGGATCTCCAAAGGGATCCAAAAGGAATGCACAGAGCCTGGTGTGTTCCCTGCCAGCAGCCTCTGCTGCCGGAGCACGTTCTCTGCCTGGCCCGAAATTGGGGGTGAGATGTCACCCCCTCAGTGCTGGAGGGGAGTGTGGGCACAGTGCTGTGCTCACAGGACGGGCACAGGAGGGTGTTTTCCCTAAATGGAATGGAGAGGGATGGTGTTTCCAGCTCGCTGCCTGGGCGGGAGGATGCTCCGGGCGGCCTTGGCTGTGCAGGGTGGGTGTGGGAGGCAAGTGGGGGCCATGCCTGCACTTCCCAGCCACTAATGGGGTGTGGGGACTGCCACGGGGTCCTCAGCAGGCAGCTGGGTGCCTCGGGGTCCCAGGGTGGGCAGAGGGGGGTGTTGGGGGCTGTCAGGATAAGAGGGAAAGGCTAAGAGAGGGAGCCCAGCACTGAGCAGCTTTTGGGGCGGGCACAAACTGATGGCCCAGGGGCAGGAACTGCCAGGCCCAGGTCACTGAGTGCCCCTCAGACAGCATGTCAGGGGGTGTCTTTCTCCAGAATTTTCCACACATAGCCCAAGGCATCAGTGCTGAGCCCTATTACAGGCTGGCTGAGGGTGATGGCAGCAGTTTGCCCTCGACACCCCGCGGTGACGGAGCAGCAGTTTGGGCACAAGGAGGAGCAAGCAGGGGAAACTCAGGATGGTGCTGCCAGGGGCTGAGATCCCCAGCCCGGAGCTGTCTGCACCCCCCTGCCACGGGCTGGTGCAGAGGGAGGTGGAAAGACCCAAGATTGGTGCAGACAGCTGGCAAACCCTGCCCGCCGCGGGCAGCGGCTCCGGGTGGGTCCCCTCCTGGGATGGGAGCCGGGGCTGCAAACCGTGGACAAGCTCCTCGCCTTTAAACTGGAGTCAGATTCCTTGCTGCTGGCTCGGGGTGCAGGAAACTGTGCCCAGGAGCAGGTGAGGAGGGACCCCCCCTGGAACGAGAAGGAGACGCATGAAATCAGCTGGTTCCACTCCCCCCAGCAGGCAGCTGGGGGGGCTTTTCCAGCCGACGCCTTCTCCTTCTCGGTCCCTCTTTTATTTTTTCACGGGGGAAGCAAAATTCGTGGTGTGTGGCCCCACTGGCAGCGGGCAAAGCTGGGCTGTGGTGGAATCACCCCCTCCAGCCCATGCAGGGGCTCACCTCCCCATGCCCACAGTTGCCTGGGTGCATCCATGTGTCTGGTCACAGGGCAGAGGTCCATGAGTAATCACCGATGAGTTGCTGGGGGCTGTGGCAAGAAGTGACCTCAAAAAGCGTGGAAAAGCCATCAGTTTGCCCCTCACACTCCACACAGACCCCCGTGACCTCTCTCTCCCCTCTGGGCCATCACTTGGTCTCAGTGCCAGCAGCGGGTGCTGGGGGTTTGGGGGGGTCTCTCTGGGTCAACAGCCCTCCCAGCTGCTCTCAGTGGCTGTGCTGGGCTGTGCTGTTCTCCCCTCCAGAAAATACCACCTCCATTCTCCCCTCGGTTCCCCCCTCGCACATCCCAGCTGCCAGGAGCTGGCCTGGCTCCTCCAGGCTCTCACACTCCAGCAGAGGAGCCAGGCCAGGCAATGGATGTGTTTGCACATGGGTTTCCCTCCCCTCCTGCCGTCTGCTCCCACCGGAGCCGTTTGTCCCTGTTTCTCATCCCGTTCTCCCGTGCTTCAGGAGCACTTGCAGCTCCCTGTCCCGCTGCCAGGTGCCTGGAGCTCTGTGTTGTGTCCCTTTGGGATGTCTCTGCTTGGAAAAAGCACTGGGGTCCTTGGTCCGGGGATGTCACAGAGGGCAGAAAGCCCAGGACTGGGTCAGCAGTGAGGGGAAGGACTCCAAAAAGTCCTTGCCTTGTACATTTGTGTGCCAACCCCCATTTCCATCCTCTGTGACCGATTCAGAGGGGACATGGTGTTGGTTCACCTGGGGCTGCACCCACTGCTTCCCTTCACCCCTCCTCACTCACACTCCAGGCACTTTCTGGGGGACACAAAGTGGTTGGAGGGAGGTTTCTTATCCTTGTCTCGTGTTGGAGGAATGAGGGTCTTCCATGAGAATCCACAATCCGGGTGAAACAGCAGGTTTGAACTCTTGGACATGGTGGAAGAAGAGCCTGGGCCACTCTTTCAGCTGTGAAAGGATATTTTCTAGCAGCTCCAGCTGCCTCTCACTGCTCCTGCCAGCACATGGCTGGGATCTGGTGATCTCCTGACCACCCAGAGCTGCAAATTCAGCTTTAACCCCAGTGGAGCTGGGGTTAAATCTCCATTCAGGGATGGAGTGAGGATGAGGACGCAGGGTGGGGAGCTGGAAAGCACCTTCCCAACCCCTCCTGTGGGAGCTGAGCCCTCTCCTTTATAAATGCTCCTTCAAACTGTGCCGGACACCATCCCGGAGCCACCACAAAGCTCCCGTGGCCTTCAAAGATGGAACCCCCGCGGCGCTGTTGGAATCCAGCAGGGAAGCACCGTGCCAGGGATGACCACCTGGGAAAACACATCCATGGGCTCCCTCTCCCCGTCCTCCCTTCCGTGACCTACCCCGAAGAAGCGGAGCCGCGGGCGATTCAACAGCGGCAAACCCCAAACGAAAAACAATCTCCTGGCGCTAATGGGATTGGTTCTGTCCCTACCACGCACATTCCAGCCCGGCTCGAGGGACCGCCCGGGGCGGGGGAAAGAAGGGGAAGGGTAAGGAAGCCAAATTATTCCCCCGTCTTCAAATGTCAGGGTTCGGCGCGGTGCCGCGGCCGGGCCCGGCGCAGCTGCCGGGCCGTGGCGATGCCGTGCGGGAAGCGGAGCGCCCTCCCGGCAGCTGGCACGGAGCGCCTCCGAGCCCGCCAAGTGACATGGATTTTTCCATTCCCTGGGCTTCATTACTTCTTGGAAGGCGGGCCTCGCTCGCCGGGCCATGAGGGGCTTCGCTCCGCGCCGTGTTTATTCTCGCGGCCGTGTGTTCTCCTGCCAGGTGAGGAAGCGCAGCCAAGCTGGTCGGGGAAGGCTGGGCCGTGCGGCTGCGGTTTGGCTGCGCCGATGGGAACCGGGCCCTGCCGAGCACCTGCTCAGCCCCAGGCACTGGAGTTGTCCCTGGATTCACGGGGGTGACACGTGTGCCAGACACCGCAGCACGTGTGGGGGGATCTGCTGGACCAACGCCACCAGCTGACCCGGGATGTGGCTCCCGTCGGATCCACGCGGGAGTGGAAGGAGCTCAAGATTCATTAAAGAAGGTGTTGAGACTTCCCCCGGGCCACACCTCACGTGGCCTTGCTCTCTGCTCCCCGCTCACAGTGATTCCTGTGCTTCCCAGAGCAGGTGTGTGTGTTATCCATGCTGGATGAGACATGGATAAGATCCCCACCCCACTGCTCCACGGGGGTGGGAGCCCAGGCTGGCTCCACCCCAGCAGGGAAGGGATGCTGCTCACCAGGTGTGTTGCGCTGGAGATGAACAGGTTGGCTCTGAAATTGGGGACCTGCAGGGCTGGTCTGCACCCCGAGACAGTGGGAGCCTACAGAGCCCATCCTGGGGGGCTCAGGCACCCCCCACATCCCTGGGAGTTCCCCAGGGTTGGTGGAATTCTCTGCGGTGGCAACTGGCAGTGGTGGTGCCCGAGGGGGAAGGAGAGGGTGGCTCACCTTCACCAGAGACTGTTTCATCTCCAGGAGATAAAACACCTCCAAGCCTGCCCGTGGCCGTGGGGAGATGCAGGTGGGGTATCCCATGGGGCAGAATAAAAGGGAGGGAGAAGGGCCAGTTCCAGCCCTGGCACAGCAGCCACACCCCAGCCCGCGTGCCCGACCCCTCCCTGGGATCACGGGCTTGCCGGGATTACCCAGGGATTAGCAGAGAGCAGCCGAGCAGAAACCCAGAGGGAATAAAAGCAGCCAGGAGCTCTGGCACCGAGGAAGCCCACGGCACCCCCTGGACACACGTGGGGGGTGGGAGGTGGAGCCGGGATCATTCCCAGCGAGGGAGGTCACCACAGCCTCCTCCACAACCAGAGCAAACAAAGGAGCCCAGAGGATTTGTTGGGCTGGGGAAAGTCTAACAAGAATTAGAAAAAAAACCACCCAAACCCCTGGATGTGGCCAGCTCCGTGCCTCCTCCACCCAGCCCAAACCGTGTGGATGCTGGGGCTGGAATTCCCACTCCTGAGCAGGATGAGATGGAGAGGTCGGAGGGAAAGGCAGCGCTGCCAGCTCATGATTTTGTCATTAGTCTCCCAGTGCTGGCCGTGGATTTTAAAGCCCAGCTGTGGGAGCCGTGGGATACACAAGAGCTTGGCTTGCAGAGGAAGGTACATGGATAGACCTCATGTTTTGTAAGGGGAAAAAAAAATCAGTAAAAATATGACTCAAATACATCCCGATGGCGTAAAATGAAGATCAGAGAGAAGAAGAATGTAAATAGTTTGGAGTTTATTCCTTTTTTCTTTTTTTTTTAACCCAGTCCAGTTAGATCTGTGATTTTCCAGGCAGAGCACCGCTCTCCACAGTAGGAATTCCAGGACTGCCTGGATGCAGTGTGTGCACAGGATAAATATATTAAAGTTGTGTGAGTTGCTCAGACGCTGTGCTAACACTGGTCGTAAAATTCACCTTAGATATAAGGCAGGCTGCTTGGGGAAGGGGCTAAGTGCACTCAACAAATAATGAAGAGAAATAAAAATAAATATCAAATGGCCCATAAAATCAAACAATAATGGTAACTAAAAAGTTCCTGGATTTGCTGCCAGAGGTAAAATCCCATCAGCAGCATGAAATGAGAAGAAATACCCCCTCTTGGTTCCTTCTCCACATGACACAAGTCAGCACGCCTGGTCACCAGAGTAGTTTTGGAATACATCTTCCTTCCAGAGTCTTATAAATGCATTTTTCATGCTTTGAGAGACCTTCTGGGGTTCAATTTAACTGGGATCTGGGGAACATGTGAAAGGCATTTACGGCATCCAGCCCAGCCTGGCTTTTCCTGCAGGGGAAGCAGAGGTGTAACGTTCACAGCTCCCACCGCCGCCCCACCTGGGACAGAGAGGGCTGCAGCCCTTTGTGGAACAGAAATAGATGCACTTAAAATATCTGTATGGGCCTAAAAATAATAAAGGGAAAGCGTTTGTCTTAACTCTTTTAAAGATCAGGGTGTGCTGATCATATGGGGAGCAGCTGAGGGAGCTGGGGGGGCTCAGCCTGGAGAAAAGGAGGCTCAGGGGGAACCTTCTGGCTCTGCAACCCCCTGACAGGAGGGGGAAGCCTGGGAGGGATCGGGCTCTGCTCCCAGGGAACAACAGGACAAGAGGGAATGGCCTCAAGCTGTGCCAGGGGAGGTCCAGGTTGAAAATCAGGAGGAATTTTCCCATGGAAAGGGTGGTCAGGCACTGGAAGGGGCTGCCTGGGGAGGTTTGGAGTCCCCATCCCTGGAGGTGTCTAAGGAAGGACTGGACGTGGCCCTCAGTGCTCTGGGCTGGGGGACAAGGGGGGGATGGGGCACAGGGGGGACTCCATGGTCCTGGGAGGTCTTTTCCAACCTCAGTGATCCTGGGATTCTGTAAAGTGGCCACAGGAGGAAGGGGAAGGTGTTGTATGAAGCAGAGCCAGTGTCTGGGGAAGCAGGACAAGCGTGAGGTGTCGGTAAGGAGGGGCAGGAGCCCCCAAAAAACCAGCACAACCCACAGAGAGCTGGGTGGGAGCCCCGGTCACTCCTGCAGCTCCAAGTTGCAGAAGGGGACGGGGGTGAAACGCCAGAAAGGCGACGACTTGCACCATGAACGTCCATCCACGGCCTCCCCCACTCTCCCCGTGCTGACATGTCCTCCTCTGTGGAGGTCAGGTCTAAAACAACAAGGCCCCAAGGTCCTGGTCGGGGTCTCCGTGCGCTGCAGCAACACAAATAGCAAATTAATAAGCACTGCTTCCCTTTCTCCCCAAGGTTTTACGAGGCTTAATTAATGAATGTCTGTAAAATGCATTTGGGGCTGGGAATGAAATGTGCTGTGGAAATGCCAAATATTTTTAATGCTCCAGCAGATTTAGGTTTAAATAAGAAAAATACACAGCTTCTCCTCCGAAACAGATTGCTCTCCTTGAAGCGGAGAGCTCCAGAACATGAAGTTTTCATCAGGCAAGACTTGAAAGAGTGTTTTCACGGCTTTCCAAGTGCGTTTATTCTCATGTACAAACTCCCCCTTTCCCTTATACAGATGTGGACAGCGAGGCATGGGAAATCAAAGAAATCTACCCCCGGTCGTTGGCAGAGCCAGCGCTACGAATAATTTCCTGATTTCCACTGATGGCTGGAATGCCCTCTGGACCATCCGCTCCCTCCAGATGCTCTCCGGCTTTAAAAATTACACGGACCCCGCCACGCTCGGCCTCGGCTGCGGGGTCGTTTCTGGGGAGAGCTGGGAGGGCTCTGACAGCGACCATGTGTGGGGATGAGGGCGGCGAAGGCGGCTTTGGCACCGGGATGTGCAGCCGGAGCTGCGGCGACATGACTGCACCCTCTGGAGGGTACTGCTGCTCCTGCACAGAGACTGAAAAATATGGTCCATAACGGCCCAGACGGCCCGGCAGGAGGCTTTGTCCCCACAGCGTTGTCCCCACAGTCATGGATGGGCTGGTGGCACATAGGGTGGTCCCTGCAGGTGACACTTCTTGAGCCGCAGGTGACACCCCGAGGGAGAGCGTTAAGCTTTGCCGTGCAGGCTGCATGGGAGAACCACCGGATAATGGCCAGCTGGAAGGCACTGGTGGCCTGTGGGGTGGTGACAGACCCCTGGGACCCCTCAGCCGAGGGGCAGTGACAGCCCCAAGTCTCCTCAGCTGTGGGAAGGTGGCAGTCTCTGGGACCCCTCAGCTGAGGGATGGGGACAGACCCCCAAGGCCTCTCAGCCATGGAGGGGTGACAGACCCCAGGATTCTCTCAGCCACGGGGAGCTGACAGACCCCGCGTCCCTTCAGTCATGGGGAGGTGACAGATCCCCTCAGCCCTGGGGAGGTGACAGACCCTGGGTCCCCTCAGTCATGGAGGGGTGACAGATCCTGGGTCCCCTCAGCCATGGAGGGGTGACAGCCCTTGGGTCCCCTCAGCCATGGAGGGGTGACAGCCCCTGGTCCCCTCACTCATGGAGAGGTGACAGCCCCTGGTCCCCTCAGCCATGGGGTGGGAGGTGACAGATCTCTGGTCCCCTCAGCCATGGAGGGGTAACAGCCCCTGCTCCCCTCAGCCATGAGGAGGGAGGTGACAGCCCCTGGTCCCCTCAGTCCTGGGGAAGTGACAGATCTCTGGTCCCCTCAACCCTGGGGAGGTGACAGACCCCCTCAGCCATGGAGGGGTGACAGCCCCTGCTCCCCTCAGCCATGAGGAGGGAGGTGACAGCCCCTGGTCCCCTCAGTCCTGGGGAAGTGACAGATCTCTGGTCCCCTCAACCCTGGGGAGGTGACAGACCCCCTCAGCCATGGAGGGGTGACAGCCCCTGCTCCCCTCAGCCATGAGGAGGGAGGTGACAGCCCCTGGTCCCCTCAGTCCTGGGGAAGTGACAGATCTCTGGTCCCCTCAACCCTGGGGAGGTGACAGACCCCCTCAGCCATGGAGGGGTGACAGCCCCTGCTCCCCTCAGCCATGGGGTGGGAGGTGACAGCCCCTGGTCCCCTCAGCCATGGGGTGGGAGGTGACAGCCCCGGGTCCCCTCAGCCGCGCAGGGGTGACATCCCCCAGCCCCGTGGCAGTGCCACCCCCGCGGCCGTGCCGCCGCCGCCGCCGCCACACGGCGGTCCCGGGGGCCCGCGGGGCGGTGACAGCCCCGGTGGTGGCGGCGGCGGAGGCGGCGCCAGGCCCGGCGGGCGCGGAGCGGAGCCCGCGGCTCCCGGTCCCCGCCGCTCCTGCGCCTTCGAAGGCGGCGGCCCCGCCGTTCCAGCGCAGCGCGGGCCCGGCGGCGGCTCCCGGAGATGGCGGAGTCCGGCGGGGCCGAGTTCGGCGCGGAGCGGCCGAGCAGGTGAGCGGGGCCGGCGCGGCCTAGGCCGGGCAGCGGGGCCGCCGAGCGGGGCCGGGCCGGGCCGCGGGGCTCCGCCGGCCCCCGGGCTCGTGGAGCGCCGCTGCGGCCGCGGAGCCGCTCCCCCGGGGGTCGGGGATTCTCCTGAGCGGGGCCCGCGGGGAAGGGAACGGCCGCGATGAGCCAGCGGCGCTGCTCCTCGTGGCGGGTGTGCGAGGAGGGAGGCTGAGGGTTGGGGGAGGCTCAAAAACGTGAGATAGCGTGAGTAGGTTCACCCACCCTGGGGATCCCACCCGGTGAATCTCACCCTCTGAACCCCACCCGGTGAATCCCACCCTCTGGATCCCACCCTGGGACAGACTTCCCCCCCCGGCTCTGCGGAGCCACCAGCTCTGTGGCTTTGTAGAGGCACCAGGTGTGCGAGTTGCAGACACACCGAGTTTTTGGGGTTTCAGGCCCGTTTTGGGGCCCCCCTCCCCATCCCCTCCGGTGTCCCCTCCCCAGCCTGCAGATGCCCCCACTCCTGGTCCCTGGGTTTGGTCCTCACGGGGTCACTCAGCCTTTGAAGGTGACACAGAGCAGGTGGTGCCTGTTGGGGTGATGTGACACCTGTGAGGGTGACGTGATACCTATCACCCCATGGTACCTGTCGGGGTGATGTGGTACCTGTCGGGGTGATGTGGTACCTGTCACCCTGTGGTACCTGCTGGGGTGATGCAGAGGGTGTTGTAGGTGGTACCTGCTCACCGAGGAGTTTCTGTCCCCGGGGTGTTCCCATCTGTGGCCATCCCAAGTCCCTGTGGACACTGTTCAGGGAGTGGTGCTGTCCATCTCAGGGATGTTACTCTGTCACTGTCAGTCTCTCACTTCGCTTTAGAGCATCGTTTCTCCTCAGCTTTCCTCAGCGTTGGCTCCTGAAATAACCACCCATGTGGAGGGGAAGCTCTCACAGTCATTGTTCAGCTCTCTCAGAATTCTCACCTTAGAGATACATCCCAATTGTTTTCCCCTAATGACCACCTGTGGCCCATGAAGCTCCAGGCTGCGTCACCTGTGGCATCTCATTTTATCCCTCTGCACCTCCTTTTCCTCCCTCTAAGGCAGGAACTCTGGCACTTCTCTCACCCAGGTGTTGGTAGCGCTCGGGAGTTCTCAGTGCCGGGTGTGCAGCGCTGAGAAATGGAAGTAATTTGTTTCAGGGCTGTGATAAATCACCCAGGCTGGAGCTGCAGCAGTTTTTATTCCCCGAGCTGGAGCTCCCTCGTGTTCTCTATCGCCGCGTGTTTATTTTCTTTGTTAATTTTAAAAGTAAAGCCCGTTGAAATTTGGATCCTGCTTCTTGTTGGTTGGTAGCCTCCTGATTTAGAGATGGATTTATTGGGGAGTACAGGGAGAAACCTGATGGGGGCTGTTGGATGTGCTGCACTGTCTCTAGAGAGCACCAGGAGGATTTCAAGGGCATTCCCTGTCGGCAGTGATTCCTTGTTAGGTGCTTCCACTTGTGACTTTTTGACACTTAACTGAGTATTTACTCTCTAAGGCAAGAGGACAGAGCCCTCTCCCGCTGTTGCACACATGCCATTTCGGTGGTGCACTGTAATTCCAACAGCATGGGGCAGAATTTCCATCTTTGGAATTCCCACCGCGTGGCTGCTGCGGGTTACCCGGGAGGGAGCACGTGGCTGCCCCAGAGCAGGAAAATTAACTTCTCTGCTGGGATCCTGCTCCTTCATTCAATAAGGAACAGACCGTGCGAGCTGGGGACAAAAGGCTCTCTGATGGCATCAGATAAGGCCATTCCTGGGCATTGAAAAACAAATGGCCCCAATCTTCTATTTTGAAATAAACTTGGGTTTTGGTTTTTTTTTTTCCTTTCTTCCTCCTTGGGTAGAATTTCACGAGTTACAAATGGGTTGCATATTTTACTCCCAGCCCTCTTTATCATGTAGAGGGAGAGTTCCAAGCTTGCAGAATTCACTCAGTGGTGGTGCTGCTCCTGGGGATGTGAGTTGGGATGGGGGAGAGGAAACAGTGGAACCCATCGGGACCCTCGGCAGGAGAAGCTGCTGTGCCTGAGACAACAGGGAACGTTGCTGCAATGTTGGTGAGGTGGGGTTGTGCAAAGCAGGGTGGCAAAAATCTTGGAAAAACACCATCCTGGATGCTGGATGTGCAGGCCTTTATGTGGGAATTAATTGAGGTGTCCAGACAAACTGATGAAGAGATAATTGGGAATGATCCCTTCAAGGAAGGAAGGCAGCCAGGTTGTATAAACATTTTTCACAAATTGTGTTTGCTGTCAAACCCAGGATGAATGAACAAGGGAGACCTGCATGTCTTCCTTATCATGAAGTCCATATGTCTGGGTTCACATCAAGGGAACGTGGACCTGAACTTCCCAGACCTGCTTCCTTCTGAGAAAGTGGTGGGAAGGAGAGAAATGTGCAGGAGGATGGGGTAAAACCACATGGGGGGGAGTGTAAGGGCTGGGAGTCTGCCTTGCTCTCGTGTTCCTGTCATCTCCTACAAGCTTCAGCCTTCAATCAGACTCGGTATTTTTTTCCCCCTTCTGGAGCTGGAGTTGAGCTTTGTGGGGTTTCCATGATCCATACTCTGCCACATGGCAAGTCTCAAACAGATTTAGTCCTTAGATCTGGTAGACGTGGTGTAAATGTTTACGCTCTGATTGAATCACTGCAAAAATAACTCGCTGCTTTTGCTTTTGCAACGCTGGGAGAGTCCTGAGCTGGAGGGTTTATTTTAGAGCAGAAGTGAACTCAGGTGATGCTTTAAAAGATTCCTGCCCTACCCCCAAGTGTTGTGTAGCTTTGTAAGGGGTGGTGGTTGAAGTGGCTTTCCCAGTTTCTGGTTTATGTGGAAGGTAAATGCTGAAGTTGCAGAGAAATGGGGGGACATTTAATTAAAGCTGTTGCTCGTCTGGTGGCCTTGGGGTGACTCTGCTCAGGGGAGGGCGGCACAAAACCTGTGCAGAAAGGAGCTGCCCCGGGATCTGGGGAACATAATGATGTCAGGATGGGTGTAAACCTGTCAGAAGGTGAGTGCAGAGGATTCAGAGGAGCAGGCTGTGGACAGATTTGATCCTGGGAGGATTCCTGAGCTGGATTTGGTGTTGCCGTGCCAAGGGCCGGGGCGCTCGGCTCCCAGCTGCTGGAAAACACCATTTCCTTCCTTGGCATGGAAGGGGTGGTGGGTTTGCTGCTGTCCTCTGCTGTTTCATCACTTCATGTTGCTCTTGCCTGACTTCCCTGGCTGCTCCCAGGCAATAATCCGGAGGGTGGAGGTGCAGGGAGAGGGGAGGTGTCCGCGCATCGCTGCTCGCTGGAGCACCTATTCTGCGAGTAACTACTCCTGTTTTATTGCAACACTGCCCAGCCCGAGCAACTGGGTGTCACAGAGACAGGCAGAGGCAGACGCTGCTCCCAGGACCTCCTAGTCCGAGCCAGAGGTTTTCCTGAGCTCTTCCAAAGGTGTGGAGCGAAGGGCCTGGGGCGGTTGTGCGGGAGAAGGTCGGAGGGGGGTGGTTTTCTCGGTGTGGGGAACTTTGTGCCCGGCTGGAGCTGCTGGCAGAGCTCAAACGGGCCGAAGGTGACACAGGAGCCAAGACAGGCCCCGCTGGATTTTTGGATGAAGGTGCCCACGATCAGCTTTGCTTCGCTCCCAAAGGTGGAGCCGCGCTGGAGGGGTGGAGGGAAGAGCAGGGCGCTATCCAGGAGGCCAGCAGTGCCAGTGCGTGGCCCGGGTGACACTTTTGGGGTGGCCTTGGTGGCTCTGCTGTGCTTCCCAACACCACTAGGTGCCTCCCGGCCTTTGCGGTGCCGGGAGAGGCGCGGGGATGGCGCAGGGAGCGCCCGCCGAGCCCTGGGGCTGCTCCCACAGCCCCGGCGCTGGGTCACCAAAGGGTGACTCTGGTTTTCGGGTCACCAAAGGGTGACTCTGGTCTTCGGGTCACCAAAGGGTGACTCTGGCCTTTGGGTCGCTTTTGAGGCACATTTTGCTTTTCGTAGAGCTGGGGCCTGGCAGGGTTTGACTGTCAGGTGGGGAAACGTGGAGCTATGGAAGGCAGCGCTGCCAGGGGAGTATCGAGTGCGGAAGGAGCCTCTGCTGAGAGGTGGCCAGGGACAAACAGGCACATTGAGGTGGTGTAAACCTCCCCATCCTTCTGGGGGGTCCCTGCGTGCCTGGCTGAGCTGGGGAGCAGCAGCTGACTCTGCTGTCACTCTGCTGTGACACTGCCCGTGCCTGCCAGAGGCATCCATGTGCTTCGGGGGATTTTGGTATTTGCTGGGTTCGTTCCTGGCTCACAGGAGTTAGGCTTTGGGGCTGACAAGAGTATAATCACCGTCAAGTTTGGGGGGTGGGGAGTATCCTGCCATCCTCGGTCGCTTTGAGGAGGGCAGGTTGAGGGTGTGGCAGGGCAGGGTGTTGGCAGTGACAGAGGTGTCACCGGCGCCTGCTCCACGCTCACAGGAGGTTTAGGGCAGGACTGAGGAGAATCCCTGTGCAGGACAAGGTCCTCTGTGGTAGCTCTGGAGATGGGTGGAGAGAAGAGAAATGGCAAACCCTGTTGAATGTGATATTTTGTGCCCCTCCAAGCCCCTGGTGCTGCTGGTGCCCTCACCTGAGAGTTCTTTTTGGGTGGCGAACGACCCGCCCCAAACTGCTTTTCCCCAGCATAAAGATGACCACAGACTCTGTCTCTGCCACAGAAGCAGTTTAAAAACCTCATTCTATTTTTTTTAATGCTGGTTTTTGCCCCCCTCCTACACAGTCTGTCCTGGGTACAGCACGTCCTGCCCAGTCCCTCACGTTGAAGCTCCAGGAGGTGGCACGAAGTTTAATGTGTTCACATCTTTCACCCTCAGCTTTTATTTTTTTTTTTGTTGCTCCAACAGCTCTGTTTTACCAGGCCAGCCAGCTTTTTGACAGCCATCCAGTTTTATTAGTGCAAAACCCCAAAATCCCACCTCCTTTGGCTTGCAAACAACCTACTGATTGATGCCTGGGAGCAGAATATATTCATGTGTGTGTGTGTGTGTACTGGGCCCTGTGCTAGTCCAGCTCTGAAAGGAAAGGAAAAACCTAGATTTGCAAATGTCTGGGGCTTCTAAGGGTATTAAAAAAAATAATAACATTTGAAAAATAAATAAATTGAAAAGCCTCTTGCTACAACTCGCTGCTTTTCCCTTTGGGCTGCAGGGTTTCCTTGGGTCCAGCTTGGGAGGGAATCAGAGTCAGAAAGCACTTTCAAAAGAACCAGGTACCTCCTGACATCTCCAAGTGCTGTTTTCAGGCCCTGAAATGCAAACTACAAAAAGCTCAGTCTGTTGGGCTTTAAGTTTCCTTAAAATTCTTTTTTCTGTTTAAGTTTCCTTAAAATTCGGAGACTGGAGACTTTTCAAACTTTTATTATTATTCTTCTACTCGAGGCATTTTCCAGAAGACCATTATTTCCACACAGAGTGTGGCTCCTTCTGAAGCTCAGGCCCATTTATAATCCCTTTATTTGAGCGCTCCAAATTGCCCCTTTTAAACAGCAATATTAGTCTCAGGCTTTTCTACTTGTATTTATTGCTTGGATGAAAGAGGTGGTGTCAGGAGTGGAAAATGAGTGGAGGCAGAGGAGAGAAACGGGAGAAATTAAGGGAAGGAGGTGGAAAAGGGAACAAAGAAATCGATTAAATGCCTTTTTTTTCTCGTGCATCTTTCCCGAGGATGATTCTGTTTCTCTGGGAAACATCCCCCTTCGTGGGGTGTGTTAATATTTAATTAGTTGCTGATCATTAAGTGCTTACTGTGGTTGCTAATTTGGACAGGGAAGTGCTGGGAAGTGCTGTGGCTGATGGGTGCTGGTGACAGTCTTGCTGCTGGGAGCAGAAGTAGGTTAACAGGGCAGGTATTTTTGTGCCTCAGGGCCTGGCAGCACCTCGTCTTCCTTGCTCCCAAACTTCCAGGAAACCTCTGGATGCCTCTTTTTAGGGGTGGAGGGGGTGCAAAGGCCATGGGAGTGTCCAAAAGTCCCACTAAGAGCCTCAAATCTGCAGTGAAGGGTTCAGCCTCTCTGCCCTAACGTCACATTTGTTAGTGTGAAGTGCTGAAAACTCATTTTCATCCTTTGGGCATGTGATATAAAGCCTCAGGTTCTGAAATATTACAGTCACCATGGCTACCAGTGACTTATCTGAGGGAGTTTGACTTTTGTTTTGATTTTAAGTGTCTTAATTGTAGTTTAAAAATCAGAATCTAAATGCGTTTTTTTTTTTTACTTAGGCATGAAACTAAAGGCATTAAATGATTTGCATTATTAAAATATCTATAATGCTGCCTGTCAAAGGTTCTTAGAGAGGGTCCTTAATATTCATACTTCACGTTCTAAATAAAGTTGCTCTCCAGCTTTGTGCTGGTTCTGCTTCTCTCACCACCCAAAAAAAAATTCCTTGCAGGTGCCTCGGTGGCTATTTTGCAATAATCCCAAAGCTTTTTGTTCAGCTGTGCCATTCCATACCCTGCTGGATGTGAACACACACACACACACAGATATTCTGCTGGTTTTCCTCCTTCCTGTGTTGTCCCCCGTTGGGGTCCCACCTCTGGAGCTCGTGTTTGTGGGAAGAGTTCGGGCTCTTGGAAGTTCGCCCTGCTCGGGAACGCTGCCAACCCCCCTCCAGTTGGGCCTGCATGAAAAATTACCGAGCACCACCTGCCCCCAAAAAGACATGGGGATGTTGAACTGGGGCTGGAGAGCACCAAACTACCCCTCCTTCCAAGGAGAACCACAAGAAGAGGAAGGACACGACCAGACAGTCGAGCAGCCCAAGAGGTTTTTTTTTTCCCCCTCCTTAATTCAATCGCTGAAATGTTACAATCTGTCCTGCTCTAATTCCCTCCACTTTTGTGTGCAGTGGTTGCAAACGCTGCTGAAATATGAACTCATGCCTGGGTAAAGCCTTTAATTCCAGCTTTGATGTTTTTAATCATCGGCGCAGATTTGGTGAAAAAATGATTCATTAGCTCCGAGCGCATCCCGGGTCCCACGTGACGCCGCGGGGAACGGAGGAGGCTCCTTGGGGTGTTCTCTGGGCCTGGGCTGGGTCCTGAAGTGTGGCCCTTCAAATCTCCCAGCCCCTCAGCTCCAGAGGCCTTCCTGGTCAGAAGTGGAGCAGTCCTTGCCCGGAGAGCTGCCTGTGGTCAGTGTGCTCGGGGCGAGGGCGAGCACGGGGTGAGCTCCTGCCCTGGGTGCAGCAGCAGGAGGATTTCTGAGCTTGTTTGCCTTCCCTGCCTGCTGTCTGGCTGCAACCACTCCCTTAACCCTTGCTGGAACATCTCCAGTGCTGGGGTTGGGGTTCTGGGTTGCTTTTCCCCCCAGCACCCCATGCTGAGCTCTATCCTGCAGTGACCGGAGAGGATTGAAAGCAATCTGGCTTCAGAGCAGCGGCTTGGAGGCAAATCCTCAATCCCATTACTTGTTCCCTGGCAGCCCCTGTGTGGAACTGGGGTACCAGGGATGTTATCAGAGCCTCTGAGGCTGCTGCCCAAAAGGCATCACCTTGGGAATCAATATACCTGTTGAATTCCAGCTGCCTGGTGTGCCAGGGCTGCAGTTACACGGATATAAAGATCCCTTTCACTGCTGCAGCTGTTTCCACGTGGAAAGTGGGATTTCTGTTCCTGCAGAGCCACCTTTACACCAACATACTCATGTCAGAGGCCCCAGTCATGTAAACACGTTGGGATCTCCGGGAGGCCCCTGGGACCTTGATGTGGGTGTGATTTTTATTTTATTTTATTTTTATTTTATTTTTTTGGTGGTTTACATTTTTCCGACGGATGAATTTGGGAGCAGCCACACGCTCGACCCCGCTCCAGGCTGGCTGTGCTGAGGCCCTGCTGAAGGATGCTCTGGCCACACAAACCCCTGTGGCAGGGGAAGGACCCCCACTCGAGGACAAAGACACCCAACCAAGGAAAATTCCAGAGGCTCTCCAGCCCTGCCTCCCTGGGAAAGGGAAGTGGAATAAACACCAGTGATGAAAGGCTTTTATCTCCGAGGGGAGGAGGAGATGCAACTCTTCCCAAGTTTTGTCTGCAGGGCTGTTCCTGCTCTAACAAACTGGGAAGCAGCAAGTCCAGGGGCCTGGTGAGATCCGGGCTGGGACAGGGGCAGCCTCACAGAGGCACGTTCAAGGCTTCCTTTTGTGTTTTGTTGTGGTTTTTTTTTCCACTCTCTGACATCCAACTGCTGCTCCCCTTCTCCCTCCCCAAGGCTGGGGATCCACAGGCTCCTTCCCTGCCCTGCCCGTGTCCAGCCGAGCCTGCTCTTATCACAAATCCCTTTTTTCCCCCCGCAGTGCAAACACTGCTCCTTGCTGTTCTCTCACCTCTCCTCCTCCCTCTTTGTTTTCTGTAAATCCCTCACTCTGTTTCTCTCGTGCTCCGTGTGGTTTTTGTTTTGTTTCCAGCTTACGTTGTTCATCTTAAAATCTCTTTTTTTTTTCTATTTTTTTTAATCCAGGCTGAAGAAAACTGAGCATTATCAATGCTTCTCTTTTGGTTTCCTTTTTTCCCCCCCTTCAGAGTGTTGTGTAATCATCGGATCCTTTTATTCTGTATCTGTAAATAGACAAAGGAACTTGTACAGGGAGTTTTTCCTGGAGTAGCTGTTCACAGTTACCTGTTGAAATGAATCTCACATGCAAACACGTTTATTCCACACAGATGTACCAACCCACCCCTCCTTTACTTCAAACTTGCACTCTGGTCGTTCACAATGCCTGTAAAAGTTAATTGAGGAAGAGGATAAAGGGGAATATTTGTGCAGGTAAAGCTTGTGGTTTGTCCCCATGCTGGGAGGGCTGTGGATCCAGTGACAGCATTCCTGGAGGGATGAAGCCCTAAGGCTGGGAAAAGGAATATCTGAAGCCAGCATAAAAACAAGCACTGAAGGGAATTCCCAGGAGAGGACTTTTGCAGGAGGTGGAGTCTGATGAAGTTCCAGTGAACTCGGGAGCCGCCGTTCCCAGATGAATCCCCGGATCTGTCTGGGTGGATCTCACCTGCCCAACCTGGAGCAGAGTGGGTTTGCTCCGTGTCTGGTGCTCTGTGTCCAGAGGGAACATCCTTTCCTTGCTGGTGGTGGATGTTTCCTCCTTCCACCTGCAGCAGATCAAAGTTCCAGGCAGGAGAGCGAGAGGAGTTTGACACGATGCGGATCCGCTCCCTCCAAGCTCTTCCCTCTTCCTCCATGGGAAGAGCCCGAGTGGACAGACAATTCTTGGCTCACAGAGTATGGATAAAGGTCTTGTCAACAACTGCTTTTTTGCTAATCCTTTTTATTCCAGCAAGGAATACTCCATGCTCTGATCCAGGACTCTTTAGCACACTTTGATTTTAGGGGAGGGATTTCGGACCTGTGCTACCAGAAGCGCAGCTGACCATTATCAGCCATCCCAGCAGGAACTCGGGTGAATTCTGAGGCACATTCCCAAGCCTGAGGAGTTGGAACCAGCCTGCCAAGGTTTGCTCTCTGCATCCCAGCGAGCTCCAGAGCCGCTGCAGGCGCAGAGCGCTGCCCTCCCGGCTCTGATGAACATCCCAGATTTCCCCTCGCTCGCCTCTCCTTAAAGCTTCCAGGAAATTGCAGTCAGATAAGTTAGGCAAGGAGCGAGCCCTGTCCATTGTTCCTCATTGTTTGAGGATTGTTTACATCCCCTTTTTTGTTATCCCATCTCCCTGACTCCTCCCTGACCCCGCCGGGTTTGTTTGGGCCATTGTGCGGTGGCTGTTGCTGTTTTGGTCGGGAGCTCTGAGGGTTGGAGCAGACCCCGGGATTGCACATCCAAACTCTGAGGGAGGGTTGGAGCAGACCCTGGGATTATTTAGCCAAGATCTGAGGGGGGGGGTTGGAGCAAAACCGGGATTACGCAGCCGAGCTCTGAGGGAGGGTTGGAGCAGACCCTGGAATTCCACAGCCCCAGCACGCTGCATCCTACTCACTTTTTTGCTTCATTGGTTTATTCCACCTAAATAATAATAATAACAATAATACCCTTTAAGTGCAGCCCTGAGTTGTGCTCTCCCACCGTGGGTTTGGGAGCAACTCATGCAGCTTTCCAGACTCGGGATAATCTCCCTGGGATTTTTTTATGTCCCGTTTCCATAAAATACCCCTTGGAAGGCAGACACCAAACAGCAGGATGCTTCTGAAAACATAAACCCCATCCTGAACATTGGCCCCTGGGCATATTTTCTTCCTGGGAGGGAAGACCCTGAAAAGCCCTTCGGAGCTGGATTAAATTTGTGGATGAGTTTGGGATTCCCCCACCTCTGCTGGCGTCAGTTTGGTGGGCTCGGGGAACCTGCAGCTGCTTCTGGAGCTGTTTCCAGAGGAGCACGGAGCATCCAACGGCCTCTTCCACTTGTGCAGGGCTCCTGCTGCCTCCGAACGCGGCGTTCCCGCCGACAAGTGCATCTGAGGCCAAGCGGAGCTCGGGGTGATGCTCCGTGTGCCGGGGAACACGTGCGAGAGGCGTTGGGAAAAGCAGGGAAATATTTACGCTGGGAGGGGACTGTTGACAGCGCAGCTCGAGCGGTTGATGTTATTTACAGCAGCCAGGGCTGTGCAATAGTTTGCTTTTGCTCTTCTCCTGAGGCTCAGGCAGAAGGGAAGGATCAAACCGGGCTGGCAGGGCCGGCCTTGGCCGCGGCAGCAGCTCCAGCAGCTGCAGGAGGGGAAGGTGGTGAGAAGGACAAGCAACTGTGACTCAGTGTCGTGGGTGAAGGCGAGGTCAGGGCGGGCTCAGCGTGGGGACACCGACCATCCCGTGGTGGTTCTGGCCCCAGGGGATGGCTGGGTGGCCCCTGGAGCCCGTGTGTGCCGCAGGGTCGGGGTGTCAGCAGTGCCAAAGCATCCCTCAAAAATCTGGAAGTCTCTTTAGTGCTGGGAGAAGGGGGCCCAGTGTGAGGTGCTGCTGTCCCACTGTCCCACCCCGGGCTGGGAATTCGCGTCCCGACCGGCTCCCGCTGTGGTGCCTCCCCCAGCACACTGGGTAGGTAATGCCAATGTTTTCATTTCACCCCAGCCTGTCTCTCTTGTTCTGTTTTTAGCATGGCTGACAAGAACAGCACCCTGAAATGCACGTTCTCTGCTCCTGGCCACAGCACCACTCTGCTGCAGGGACTGGCCTCGCTCCGAGCTCAGGCTCAGCTGCTTGATGTCATCCTCACTATAAATAATGAAGTGTTTCAGGTTCATAAAGTTGTCTTGGCTGCCTGCAGTGACTATTTCAGGTGAGAATCTGATAGGGGAGCAGGCATTTGTACCTTTCCCATTGGTTTGCTGTTTCCCCGTCCTCCCCCACCCCGATCTTCCCAAAAATCCCGCCCCACAGAACCAGCTTTGCTTTGCCCCAGGGATTCCCTGCAGGCAGGGAGAGGTTCAGGATCAGTCCCTCTGCACACAGATGAGGTTTGCTCAACTACAGCTGCTGGGCCAAGGCACAAGTTCAAGGCCAGGTCTTGAACCCACCTGGGCAGGTGTCAGAGGTGTTTTGTCCTGGAGCTACTTGAGCTGACTGGGAAGTGAGGGCTCCAAAATTACTCAGCTCTTGGAGTGAGATGCCCACTGTAAACATACTCCTGTTCTCTTTAACCACCACTGATGTGTCTGCAGTGCTTGGGGCTCTGGGAGCACCAGGGAGTGGGTGTGACCTCCCCAGGAGATCCGGGAGCGTCGTCCCAGCTCGTGTGGGTTGAAAACTGAAGCCCTGAGATGAGTTTTTGCAGCCAAATTCATGCAGAGTGAGCCAACTGCAGAGCAGGGAATTCACTCCTAAGTGAAAATACATATTTATCCATCTTGCCTCTGTCACAGAATCATGGAATCACTGAGGTTGGAAAAGTCCTCCAAGATCACAGAGTCCCCCCTGTGCCCGACCCCCCCCTTGTCCCCCAGCCCGGAGCACTGAGTGCCACATCCAGGGGTTCCTTGAACACCTCCAGGGATGGGGACTCCACCACCTCCCTGGGCAGCCCCTTCCAGTGCCTGACCACCCTTTCCATGGGAAAATTCCTCCTGATTTTCAACCTGGACCTCCCCTGGCACAGCTTGAGGCCATTCCCTCTTGTCCTGTTGTTCCCTGGGAGCAGAGCCCGATCCCTCCCAGCTCCCCCCTCCTGTCAGGGGGTTGCAGAGCCAGAAGGTCCCCCCTGAGCCTCCTTTTCTCCAGGCTGAGCCCCCCCAGCTCCCTCAGCCCCTCCTCCCACGCCTCTCTCTGTCAGGCTCTTTTGTAATGTCTCTGTGACTCGGGATGACTTGGAATTGGGGATCCTTTTGGGCAGCACCAGGAGCAGGGTGAGGTGAGGGACGTGCTGGAGGCACTGGGGGTGGGCAAGGCTCAGAACCCCAGAGGGCTCGAGCTGGGTGTTGTTCCAGGCAGCAGGAGGGGTGGACAGGGGCTGTCCAACGGGGTTTGCAGCCCCGTGACAGGCAGGTCCCTTCCAACCCCTTGACCTGTAGGAACCTTCCAGACTGGTTTGCTGAGCAGGTAAACAAGAGCAAGGGACTTCCCTGTCCCTTGGCACCTCTCTGGTATCCCTTTGTCCATCTCCTCAGCTCCTCTGATGGTGTCTGTCTTGTGTTTACACTCATTTTCTGGGCAGTTCCCTTTGGGAACATAAACCTCCCGAGCTTCTCTCTTTCCCCAAACGAGGCCCACAATTAATCCTGGAGCTGCTCTCCCCCCCCAGATGCCACTGGCACTGTTTTATTCCTCCCTGCTGGGTGCAGGGCTGCTGCCAAGGTGTTTTCACTCTGAACTATGACTGCTGAGCAGGTTTCTTGTTGGAACTTCTGCGGTGCTGAGGAAGGTTGACCTGGGGAACGACGGGCAGAATAATCCAGCCTTTGAAAACACTCCCGTTTTCCTGCAGGAAGGGGGAGGGAAGGAGGAGTGAAACCGAGCCATTTATATAATCAGCATTTTAGAACTGTAACTTTTGGAGGGTGTTGCATTCTAGTGGATGGTTTTGTCTTCAGTGTGGCAACAACAACAACTCTCTCCTCTCCTCGTGCACGTTCAGCTCACGCACGTGTGTCCGTGTGTCCTCCGGGGCGGGGGATCGGGGCCGGGACCTGGGAGACGGAGGGATTTGAAGGGAATGCTCTCATCCTGCTGCACAGGCAAATAATTGGGAACAGGATTCCCGGTCAGTCGGTTACAGAAAAGCTGATTTCGTGTGCAGATATTTCCTCATTGAGGTCATTTAGGATTTCTCGGGTTTGTGCTGGGCAGGTTTTCCAGCCTGGTTTGGACGGGAAACTTGGAACTCCTGTCTTTTGACAGCGTTCCCGAGATATTCCTTTATTCCTGTGTTGATGCAGGGTCTGTTCAGCATTTTTTCTGCCTGACTTGCACCTTGGAGCCGGTGCAGCTCCCGAGGCGGCTCTGATGACACCACGGATTTACCTTTCCAGCGGAAAAGGTGGAAAAACCGGTCCAAAATGTGCAGTTTTAAGGTCTTTTGTAGGACGTGGCCTTGCTGGGGCGTGTGTGCAGCAGCAGGGACCGGGGTCACCCCATGGCCCAGCTCCTCCTGCCCTGACTCTGCCTTCCCCAGAACCCCCTTGCTGGATATTCCAGGGTGCAAACCTTTGCCCCTGAGCCCCCCCATACCTAACAGAACCTGCTGAAACGGGATGGAAATGGCTAAACCCCCCCCCTCGATGTGCAGCTACACCCCCATCACACCCACAGCCCCCCGGCCCTGGGAGCTGCGGCTCTGCCAGGGCGGTTCGGGGAGGCGTGGGCGCAGTCCTTGGCGTGGAATGTGCTTCCTGTGGAATTTAGAAGCCTCCCAAGGAGGTGATCCAGGGCCTAATCTCTGCAGTGGCCTGGTCCAGTGGTGTTCCTGCAGCTGTGCTGTAACCAAAGCTCTTCTCTCCCTGTTTTTGTGTGATTCCCTGTCAGCCCCCTGCCGTCGTCCCGCAGCGTGACAGAGCTGCTGGAGGGGCTGCAGCTCCTCCTTTTTGAGGTGTGGGGAAGGAACCTTGGAGGGGATGCTCTGTTGGGTGGCCAAAGCTGTTTGTAAGAAGTGTTGCACCTGCAATATTTAACCCATTCCTTAGTTCCCTACGATATAATGGGATAACAGATCTGGGCCTTGCTGCCAGGGGTCACTGCCCTCCTGACCAGGGGTCTTCCTTGTGCTCACACACCCTGCAGACCTAAACCCTTTAGGGTGCACTCCCAGTCTCTGCTGGTGCAGATCCCGTGGGATCCTCTGTTGTTGAATATCATGGATTCATGATACTCACTCATGTCCTGCTCTGGGAACTCACCCTCTTCTTGCAGCTTTGTCCTGTGCTCTGCTCCTCCTCCTCCCGCCAGAGGGATTGAAAAACTTCTCTGATAGCTGAACATTCCTCCTCGGTGCACTGCAAGCCTTATAGAAGCCATTGCACTCTTAATTTCTCCTGGCTTGTAGAGGTTTAGCCTTGATTTATCCCCCCCTCCCCTTCCTCATCCTCCCTAAAAGAATCAGTGTGTTAAATAAAATAAAATCCCGAAGCGATACATCAGTTATTTAAGAGGGGTTTTTTTTTTTTTCCCTTTGTGTTCTTGGACCTGCAGGGCAATGTTCACGGGCGGGATGAGAGAGGCCAGCCAGGACGTGATCGAGCTGAAAGGTGTGTCTGCAAAGGGCCTGAAGCACATCATCGACTTCGCCTACAGCGCCGAAGTGACTCTCGATCTCGACTGCATCCAGGACGTGCTGGGAGCCGCCGTCTTCCTCCAGATGGTGCCCGTCGTGGAGCTCTGCGAGGAGTTCCTGAAGTCTGCCATGAGCGTGGAGACGTGCCTCAACATCGGGCAGATGGCCACCACCTTCAGCCTCTCCTCCCTGAAGGAATCCGTGGACGCCTTCACTTTCAGGCACTTCCTGCAGATCTCCGAGGAGGAGGATTTCCTCCACCTGCCCCTGGAGCGCCTGGTGTTCTTCCTGCAGAGCAACAAGCTGAAGAGCTGCAGCGAGATCGACCTGTTCCGCGCCGCCGTGCGCTGGCTGCAGCACGACCCCGCGCGCCGCGCCAGCGCCAGCCGCGTCCTGTGCCACATCCGCTTCCCGCTCATGAAGTCCTCGGAGCTGGTGGACAGCGTGCAGACCCTGGACATCATGGTGGAGGACGTCCTGTGCCGCCAGTACCTGCTGGAGGCCTTCAACTACCAGATCCTGCCCTTCCGGCAGCACGAGATGCAGTCCCCGCGCACGGCCATCCGCTCCGACGTGCTGTCCCTCGTCACCTTCGGCGGGACGCCCTACACGGACAACGACCGCACCGTCAGCGCCAAGGTCTACTGCCTGCCCGACGCGGGCGGCCGCCAGTTCAAGGAGCTCACGGAGATGGAGGTGGGCAGCAGCCACTCCTGCGTGGCCGTGCTGGACAACTTCGTCTACCTGGTGGGCGGGCAGCAGCTGCAGTACCGCAGCGGGGAGGGGGCCGTGGACGTCTCCTACCGCTACGACCCGCACCTCAACCGGTGGCTGCGCATCCAGGCCATGCAGGAGAGCAGGATCCAGTTCCAGCTGAACGTCCTGCACGGCATGGTGTACGCCACGGGCGGCAGGAACCGCTCGGGGAGCTTGGCCTCCGTGGAGAAGTACTGCCCCAAGGACAACGAGTGGACCTACGTGTGCTCCCTGAAGCGCAGGACGTGGGGCCACGCCGGGGCCACGGCGGGGGACAGGCTGTACATCTCGGGGGGCTACGGGATCTCCGTGGAGGACAAGAAGGCCCTGCACTGCTACGACCCCGCCGCCGACCAGTGGGAGTTCAAGACGCCCATGAACGAGCCCAGGGTGCTGCACGCCATGGTCAGCGCCAACGGCCGGATCTACGCCCTGGGCGGGCGCATGGACCACGTGGACCGTTGCTTCGACGTGCTGGCCGTGGAGTATTACGTGCCCGAGACCGACCAGTGGACCACGGTGAGCCCCATGCGCGCCGGGCAGTCGGAGGCCGGCTGCTGCCTGCTGGAGAAGAAGATCTACATCGTGGGGGGTTACAACTGGCACCTGAACAACGTCACCAGCATCGTGCAGGTCTACAACACCGAGACCGACGAGTGGGAGAGGGACTTGCACTTCCCGGAGTCCTTCGCCGGGATCGCCTGCGCTCCCGTCATCCTGCCGCAGGCGCCGAGCCAGAGGTGACCGCCGGCCCCGGGCTCCCCTCGTGGTGCCCTTTGCTGCCTGCAAATGTGTGGTTTTGGGGGAAAGGGGAGGAGAAAACCAGCTTGGGAGTCCCTCCTCCTCCTCCCGTGGGGTCGTGGTGAGCGCAGTCCGGCAGTGGCACTCGCCAGCCGGTCGCACCGAGCAGATGTCACAGCTGGGAAAGGCTCTTCCCTCTCCCCTCCGGGTTTTTTTTCACTGGGAGGGGGGTGCAGGCTCTTCTCTCCCCTCTCCGGGTTTTTTTCCATCGAGGGGGGAGCATTTTGCCAAATTTTTCTATTTTTATCGGCGTTCCGCGCTGCAAACGGTGGCGGCTCAGGAGTTCACTCAGCGCTGGGGTCTGTTTCAGACAGATCAGGTGTTTCTTGTTTTTTTGGGTTTTTTTGTTTTTTTTTTTATTAACAGCTCCCAAAAACCAAACGAACGAACAAACGGGAAAATCGTTGTGTTCGTTGTGGGTTTTTTTAGCAGACAAAAAAAAACCAAACAGCCAAAACCTGTGTAACACACTGACCTCCAGAAGCAATAAAAGGGACGGTGGGAGCTACAAGAGCCCGGGTGCTTGGATTGTGAAAGCATATTCCCCTTTTTCAAAGGTGACTTTCCCTCTTTTTCCTCCCTGGAAAAAGGGAATACTCAGCCCTGCACACCTCTGGTCTCCGTTGCTTGGATCTCACCCCCTCCAGACACTCTGGTCCAGAAATTCTCCCTCCCTCGGGGCCTGCAGAGTTTGCAGCACTAAAGCCATGTTTGAAAGCTTGATTATTCATAAACAGGCATGATTCTCTGGTTTTATACCTGCCAAAAAACTTGGCTTCCCTGGCAATAAGAGCTCTGCAATCGTCCATCTGGGCTGACCCACGGGGCCCAGAGCTCCTGCAGCCCGTGGGTCAGGACCTTCACCTTTCTGCTCTCACCAACACACCCTCAGCCAAACTCTTCCTGCAGCGAAGGAGGTGGGTGCTACTCAGTCATCAGCTCAAAGGTTTTCTTCCTTGCCATGGAAATAAGACACCTGGCACGATAAAATGATGGGATTCTGAGCAGAACAGGGGTTTGTTGTCGCGGGGGGGGTTTTAAATTCGAGAGATTAATTTTTAAGACGACTCCCATCATCTTTGCGAAGGACTGTTACTCCCTGAACTTCCCTTTCCTCCAAGCCATCTTTCCTCTTTAATTTGATTAATGAATTGAAAGGTTCTCCTTTTGTCAGGAGTTCTGTTTCAAGGGCTTTGTTTTGTGTCTCTGTCATGTCTGAGTTGGATGCAGGCAGGCTCCCTTTCAGCGAGGCCGCTGCGTTCTGCTGGGAAATAAATCCCGGGCCGTAACCTTTCAGTGGCAACTGAATTGCTGATGAATCATTGAGAGGTCTGTGTGAAGCATGAGCTCCACACCTTGGAGCCCCTGGAAGAGATTTTTCTGGAATGATGGAGCCGAGGCAGCCCTGGGTAGGACGCGGGGAGGGCACGTGAGCTCGGGGGGAAACTCTGCACTCCAAATTTCGGGTCAAATGATGCATCACTTCATCTGTTCCCGTCTGTTTGCTGGTTTGCCAATAATAAACTGATGAAAAGTCCTTGTTGTTGCTGAAGTCAGTGGGCATTTGGGCTCTCAGGCAGGTAATTCCAGTCCTTTGTTCCTTTGGTCTGGCCAGAAACACGAGGAACGGGCTTGGCAGAGACAAGCGGGCCCTGAGAGGGTGAAATGGAGCTCGAGTTCAAGCTTCAAAGTTACAAAATGATGGGGTTTTCTTTTTAATGCTTCCATATGTTCATGAAAACGGTGGCTTTCTCAGCTTGGTAACAAATGCAAATGTTCCTTGCTTTCCTATTTGCAGAACAAACTTAACCCTCTTACGGGCACGTCGTTCTGTCATTGCCTTCCTGCAACGGCTTCGCCCTGAAAGAGAGAGGGCTTGGGTTGGATTTTAGGGCAAAATCCTTCCTGGGAGGGTGGGGAGGCCCTGGCACAGGTTGCCCTGGCAGTGTCCAAGGCCAGGTTGGGCAGGGCTTGGAGCAACCTGGGATAGCGGGAGGTGTCCCTGGGATGGAACCGGATGAACTTTAAGGTCCCTTCTGTCCTTCACCATTCCAGCATTCTGTGATTCTACAGCACTTAAATACTCTCCCCTGTTTTATTTGAATGTTCCCACCAAGAGGATTCCTGAGGCAGCAGCTGGTGCTTTGGGTGTTCTCTCATCCCTGGGTTTTTCAGGATGTGCTTCCCGTGAGCTGCAGCTCATCCCGGCTGGAGAACCGCCTGATGGAACCATCCCTGGCATCTCTTCCCGAGGGAACTGAGCTTTATTCCTCACTCCAGGCTTCTCAGGTACGTGTGTGTGTGTTGGGGGCAAAGGGAGAAAGAGAAGAATCCTTGAAAAAAATACAGAAAAGCTCATTTTCTCTCACTTTTAAGGTCAACCTTGAAAAAATAAATGTAAGCTGAGCGTCCATTCCCGTGGCTTTGCAATGGGAGGACACACAAAGCCCTTCTGGAACTGGATTTAATACACACATGCCTGGGATTCACATCCCTGCTCCCTGGCACTGCAGAGCAGGAGCTGGGCACAGGAGCTGGGACTCTCTGGATCTTGGGGCACCGCAGCTCTTCGTTGCTGGGACGTTCTTTTTATAGCAACGTAAATAATTGTTTTTCCTCGAGTCAGCCAGAAATATTCCTGCTGCTCTAAATTTAGCAGGGGCTAAAATGTTTGCAGATGGTAAATATTTGGGGTAGTAAATTCGGGTTGACCCCTGGGAAGGCTGGAGTTGTGGCTCTGGGCAAAACCCTTCTCTGCTCCTCTGACAATAAATGGGTTTGATGCTTTTGCTGATCCAACAATTGACTGCTCGAGGAGGGTCTGCCCATGGGATGGGAGAAAACACTTCCCAGGATGCCCCACTCGGAGAGCAAGTGGACTGGGCTCCTCTTTTCCTCAGGAATGAGCAAAGCCAGATAAATGTTTGACTGCACTCGGAGTCATTTATGGGTCTCAGAGCAGCAATAAACGTTCTGGGGGTGCAGCTGATTCGGTGCATTTGGAAATGCCCTCGAGCAGGTGGGGAGCAGGCAGAGCTGTGTCCCCCCCGGGACTCCTGTCAGGGCTGGGATAATAACTCCTGTCTTCTCTGATGTTTTATGGGCCTGAAATTGTGCTTAAAACTAAAAAGGAAGCCCTGGAAAACTCTTGGCAGGGTGCAGAGCAGCTCGAGATTGGGAATGTCTGCATCCTATTAATGGTGTCACTGACCCTTTTCCAGAGGGTCTGTCGGCTCCCAGTCCCACTGTCACTTCTCCCTATCCCAGAACCTGGCTAATTCACCCAGACATGGCCCAGCTCTCGTGCTGCAGCCCCTGGAAGTTGTAACAGCAGTGGAAAAACTTCCCTGCCTTTGGTTCACAGGGAGCAAAGACGCTCCCACAGCAGCTCCCAGACCCCTGGAGCTGATTTAAAAATGCTGCTGTGGAACACAACTGTGAGGGACCTCGAGAAGCCACATCAAACCCTGTCAGGCATTCCCAACTTCCATGTCTCTGATAAGGTCTGGAGTTGCTGAAACTCCGCAAACTTTCGGGACATTCATCACGGAAGGATTATTGGAGCCAGACTACTGTCAGAATAAATAAAACATGTTCCCCAGTGCAGCTCTAATTATGATTTTTAGCCAGTTGTGTAATGTGCAGAACTTTATTTACAATAAATCTTCCAGTTGCTTGCACAAATGAATGGGATTTCATCACTTGTGGCTGAAGGAGCAGGAAAAGTGGATGTGGCTGGATAAATTCACAGTCTGGGCGTGTTGGCACGTCAGGAGAGAGAGGGAGCAGAGCAGGCTGGTCTTGCCTTCCAAGGAGGGCTGAGCTCTCCTGAATTTCACCTGGGATCATATAAACATCACACAAATATCTCCCCTTCGAGGGATTTTTTTTTTTTTTTACAGAGACAGCTTCGATTCCACTCTGCATTTTAATGGTGAGTAGGCACAGATTCATCCCACAGCCTCCAGAGCTGTTGTTTCTCATTCCAGCCCAACAACTGAACTTCAGGAACAGGCACTTGGCACCTTTCAGTTCAGTGTTTCAACTCCGGGGAGCCTCCCGGAGAAGTTTTGAGGTTTGTGTGTGGGGCAGGTACAACTCCAGCTGCTCCAACCCTGAATATTCCACAAAACCCAACCCAAAATGAGCTTTCTGCTGGGAAACAGCTGCTGGTTCAGCTGTGCAACCTCAGCTCAGCCTCAGGCTCTGAGACAAAGGCTGAGGATGAAGTGGAGGGTGTCCCATCCCTGGAAGTGTCCAAGGCCAGGTTGGAGCAACCTGGGAGAGTGGGAGCTGTCCCTGTGGCACTGGATGAGCTTTAAGGTCCCACCCAAACCATCCTGGGATTCCAGGAAAGCAGGAAAGCTGTCGGAGCAGAAGTTTTCAGGAGGTCTTTCTAAGCTGTAGAGAGAAATCAAAGCTCCTTGGCTCGGTCCCTGAGGCTTTGCAGTTGCTGTTTCACACCCAGGCCCCTGTAATTAGCTAGAACTAGTTTATGTGGCTTCTTAACATCTGAAAATCTTGACTTTTTTTGGTTGTTTGTGCAGGCTGCCAGCCAGGCTGTGCTGGCTGCCCCGAGCTGGAGCAGGGCCTTGGGAGCCACTGGAGCTGCACCAGGTTAACTCTGGAGCAGCCAGGGCAGAATTTATCCCTTGCTGTCCTCGTGGCTGTCAGTCACAACGTTGAAAAATGACCTAAGGAGGGTTTTACCCGTGGTTATCTCATGTTTGCAATCAGGCTGCTAATCTGGGGCTGCAAAGTTGGCAATTATTAGCTTTGAATGCAGCCTCCTTCCTTTTCCCCCTGGCCCGGGGTCCTGATCCTCCTCGGGGGTGCAGATTTGCTCCCTGGCAGTATCAGTGCTGGCATTCAGCTGTCAGTGCCTCGGGGACTGGTTTTACAACGGGATTTAGAAGGAATGTTTGGATTTCGCCGAGGTTTGGAAGAGAGGGGTTTGCCCCGAGGTGCCCTTGGCGAGTCCCGGGTGGGATTTTCACTCTCCCGGGGTTTCAAAGGGGAGGGAGAAGTTCCTGCTGCCAGAAGTGTGTGCTTGGGGTTCCAGAGGGAGGGAATCAGAGCCTGCCCCAGGGAAGGGGGGCAGGTTTGATCCCTGGGTGAGGAGAGGTGCTCTCCAGCTCCCAGGCCAGCGCTGTCCCAGGGGAAGGAGGAGGAAGGAGGAGGGACCCCATCAAACTGGCAGAGGAGAGGTTTACCTTGGATATTTGGGAAGAAACTCCTCCCTGGGAGGGTGGGGAGGCCCTGGCTCAGGTGGGCAAGAGAAGTTGTGGCTGCCTCATCCCTGGAAGCGTTCGAGCCCAGCTTGGATGAAAGGAGCAACCTGGGATAGAGGGAGGTGTCCCTGCCCATGGCAGGGGGGTGGGACTGGGTGACCTTTAAGGTCCTTCCAACCCAAACCTGGGTTCTGGGATTTTTTGGGTTCTGGGATTCCATGTTTTCCGTGATCTTTCCCTTTTTTTTGTGGTATTAATAACCCAGAAATGCTGTCCCATGAGTGACCATCAAAGCTGACCCCGGGCCAGCTCTCCAGCAGGGGAGAACCTCCCCTTCTCACAGGGAAAAACAAGTTGTTCCCTTCCTTCCAAGGCTTTTCCAGGACAGCAATTAGAGCCCCAGTGGGTGACTGTGGCTCTGCTGCTCTCCAAGAGGCCCCTGCAGAGCCTGGAGCTTTGCTGGCAGCAAAAGTTTGCCCCCCATCTCCTCCCAGAGGTGGAACCTGGGCAGCACCTGCACCCCCTGTTTGTGTGGAGTGGGAATGACATTGGGCTGTGGGGGGCAAAGGGAAACAGCTCCATCCTAAAAACCTGGGGGTTTGCTGAGCTCCTGCTAAGAAATCCCCTCCAGTGATGCTCCAGCAAGGATGGAAACTCAGGAGGTGCCTCAGTGTGTTTAAATGGTCATCAGGATTTCAGGCAGAAATTACCTGGAACTGCAAAAAAAACCCCAACCCCACCCCGAGTTCTCCTTCACTGAGTTCTCCTTCACACTCCTATTTATTCCTTGTTAAAACCTTATTAATAATCAGGCTCTGAGCTTGTCCTAAAGCCCTGGCCTAAGCCATGGCCACAGCAGAGCTTGGCTTTGCTCTGGGAGGTGACCCAGGGGAGTGTCACAGAATCCTGGAATGCTTTGGGTTGGGAAGGACCTTAAAGCTCATCCAGTTCCACGGGCAGGGACACCTCCCACTGTCCCAGGGTGCTCCAGCCTGGCCTTGGACACTTCCAGGGATGGGGCAGCCACAGCTTCTCTGGGAAATCCATCCCAGCCCCTCCTCACCCTCACAGGAAGGAATTCCTTCCCAATATCCCATCTATCCCTCTGGCAGTGGGAAGCCATTCCCTGTGTCCTGTCCCTTCCATCCCTTGTTCCCAGTCCCTCTCCAGCTCTCCTGGAGCCTCTTCAGGCCCTGGAAGGGGCTCTCAGATCTCCCTGGAGCCTTCTCTTCTCCTTGGACGCTTCCAGGGATGGGGCAGCCACAGCTTCTCTGCCCAACCCATGCCAGGGCCTGCCCACCCTCCCAGGGAAGAATTCCTTCCCAACATCCCATCTATCCCTGCCCTCTGGAATGGGCATTCCATCCTCCCTTTTAGCACTGGCTCTGGTTATTCCCACACGGGGAGAGCTCTGCCTCCCATCCCAGTGTTGCCCCTGGGAAGGCACAAAGCTGCTTTCCCATCTCTCCAACACCACCTTGGCATCCCGGGAATACTCCTCCCGTGGCCGGGGCACGGAGCCAAACCCCGATCCTGGGAAAAATAACCTGTAACAGAACCCTCTGCGTGGCTGCCAGAGGATTTCAGAGCAGCACAGGATGTGAGCTGGAGGAATGAGAATTCATTTCTCTTGGCGCTTTTCTTGCCTCGTGGAATTCTGGGATTCGCAGGGAATGGCAAAGGAAGGAAACTGGGAGGAGAAAAAGGGAGCAGAACCTCTGTGTGACTGGGTTTGCTTGGGTTTGGGGTGGGGAAGGGGGGTTCAGGTGCTTTTATTTGCCCTCTGGGAACGAGAAGGCCCCGAAATGAAAGGAATGATGGCGAATTCCAAGGGAAACAGGGGAATGTTTCCCTGCTGGAAGCCCAGTTTGGAGCTCAGTTCATAACTGGGGACTCTGTGGACTTTGCAGGATGTTCTTCTCCGAGGATAACGGGAACATCAATGGGAATATGGAGTAGGAAGTGTGAGAGATCAAAATCTTTGTGTCTGCAGGCAAAAAAAAATAAATAATAAAAATAAATGTTCAGCTCCTTTGTGGATCTCTGGGCTGTCTGCTTGGAGTAAAAGCCCTTCAGCCTCACACCTTCCCCTCAAACCTCGGAGGGGAAACACGGAATAGTGGGATCTCCTGTGCCAGAGCCATTCCCAAGGACCTGGAGGATGAAAACCAAGGGATGAGTAACCACAGGCTCCTCCCTTCAACCCTCCTGCTCCGTCCCAGGAGCCACAGGTTGCTCAGGGAGGAGGTTTTTGGCAGCAGAAGCAGCTGTGGATGCACCATCCCGGGGCCTCCCAGGGCTCTTGGTTTGCTCCGGAGTCTCAGTTCCAAGAAACTCTTCCCTGACACCTCTGGAAGGCTGGGGGGGGGCTTGGGAGGGGTTTTAGGGGAGGTTTGTGGGGATGATGAGAAGGTTTGGGGGGAGTTTTGAAGAGTTTTGGGGGGGCTCAGGGGGGAGTTTGGGGTGTTGGAGGGGTCTGAGGGGCGTTGAAGGGAGTTTTAGGGGGGTCATGGGAGGTTTGGGGGGGCTTTAGGAGAGGTTTAAGGGGATTTTGGGAGGTTTAGGGGGGCTTGGAGGGGGAGTCCATGAGGATTTTGGGAGGTTTAGGGGGGCTTTGGGGGGGTCCATGGGGATTTTGGGAGGTTTAGGGGGCTTGGAGGGTCCATGGGGATTTTGGGAGGTTTAGGGGGGCTTGGGGGGTCCATGGGGATTTTGGGAGGTTTAGGGGGGCTTGGGGGGGTCCATGGGGATTTTGGGAGGTTTAGGGGGCTTGGGGGGGTCCATGGGGATTTTGGGAGGTTTAGGGGGCTTGGGGGGTCCATGGGGATTTTGGGAGGGGTTGGGGTGGATAAGGGGGAGGTTTGAGGGGCTCAAAGGGGACTTTGGGAGGGTCTGTGGAGGGTTGAGGCGGGCATGAGGGGCTTTGGGGAAGGTTTAAGGGAGTTTTGGTTGAGTTTAAGGAGAGTTTGGGGATTTTTAGGGGAGGTTGGAGGGTTTAGGAGCTGCTGCCTTGGGGGATCCCAGCATGGCTTTGTGGTGGGATGGGGCTGTTCCCACAGGGCAGGAGACAGGAATCATCCAGAGGGTCTGAGCTCACCAGGTTTTCCAAGGCATGGAAAACCTCCCTCAGGGAGGAAGGGGCAAAGCCCCTGAACCCTCCCTGCCAGTGCCTTGATGCCCTCAGGGTTTATTTTCCATTGCCTGCAGGACCCCCTCAGCAGCCTCCAGATCCACCCCCAGCCCCAAACCCTGGAGCTCGGGAGGGGCTGAGGAATTCCAGCACTGAAGAGAAGTTTGGGGTAAAATCAGGGGCTGAGGAATTCCAGCACTGAAGAGAAGTTTGGGGTAAAATCGGGGGCTGAGGAATTCCAGCACTGAAGAGAAGTTTGGGGTAAAATCAGGGGCTGAGGAATTCCAGCACTGAAGAGAAGTTTGGGGTAAAATCGGGGAGTTTCAGGAGGGAAGCAGGGCCCGGGGTTGGGCTGGAATTCCATCTGATAAAGCTGCAAAGGCAAACAATAAGAACAGGGAGTTTTTAGAGGGAGGAAGCTGCAAACCCCCCACCCCCCCTCATCCCCCTGGCCATCTGCATTCCTTCCCTGGAACCAGGAGAGGAGATTTCGCTGTTCTCCAACCTCAGGAGATCCAAGAGGGGAGAATTTATCAAGTTCCATCGTAGGCACTTAATCTTGTGGTGCCGTGGAAGAGGCAGAGTGGCAGCTGGGCCTGGAGACGTCGGATATCGGCACCTACGGGAGGAAATCCAGGATAACTCAACCCCTTATTTGTCATTGTCTCGCCCCTGGAGCAGAAACAATGTGGATAATCGGTATCTTCGTGTTAAATCTCGGTGATTTATGTGCTTTTAGCCACGACAGGCCGATTGTGCAGGTCATGTGCTGTTCATGTACACAGCCAGAGGGGGTTTCACGGGATGTGCGTGCCGGGTGTTTATTCCCGGTGAAAAAGGCAAGAAGTGGTTGGATTAACATCTGTCAGGAGTGAGGGAGGAGCAGCTAATCCTGCCAGGGATGGTGTCAGTCCCGGCTTTGCTTTCCCTGATGGTATCTCAGCCCCTGTTATAAACTTTTAAGTGCAGGTTGGCAGCTGGAATGGAGGGCAGGACGTGACTTTGTGGCTCATCCCGGTCCTGGGGTGAGGATTCAATGGTCCATCCCGGCCCTGGAGTGGTGGATAATTATAACAGGGGTGGAAAATGCTTATAAATGTTCAGTTAGTCAAGTTGAACTGATGGAACCAAGGCCACAGAGGTGAGAGTGGAAGGGAGAGCAGGGGTCTAATTTCTTCGATAGGATAATTCAGCCCTGACAGGATTTGGTGACTGGAACAAGGACTTGGTGACTGGAAAATGCACCTTTCAGGGGCAGAGCTGCACCGAAAAATGAAGTGTCCACTTTGTTAAAAGGAACAGGGATGAGGACTGGGACAGGAACAGGAACGGGGACAGGGATGGAGACGGGGACAGGGACTGGGATAGGGATTAGGACAGGGACTGGGACTGGGATCAGGACCAGGACTGGGAGAGGGACAGGGCTCAGGACTGGGACAAAGACAGGGACAGTGACAGGGATCGGGACACGGATGAGAAGCAGTACAGTGACAGGGATCAGGAGAGGGATCAGGACTGGGACAGGGACTGGGATCAGGATCAGGACAGGGATCAGGACAGGGGTCGGGACAGGGACCGGGATCAGGACAGGGACAGTGACAGGGATCGGGACAGGGATGAGGACCAGCAGGGATAAGGAGAGGGATCAGGACCGGCACAGGGACTGGGATCAGAAGCAGGACAGGGATCAGGACAGTGCCAGGGATCAGGACAGGGATCAGGACAGTGCCAGGGATCAGGACAGTGCCAGGGATCAGGACAGGCACAGTGACAGTGCCAGGTCCGGGGACAGGGACCAGGACCAGGACAGGGACCAGGACCAGGATCAGGACCGGGACAGGGACCAGGACAGGGATCAGGACCGGGACAGGGATCAGGACCAGGACAGGGACCAGGACGGTGCCAGGGATCAGGACCGGGATCAGGAGCGGGACAGGGACCGGGACAGGACCGGGACAGTGCCAGGGATCAGGACCAGGACCGGGACCGGGACCGGGACCGGGACAATGCCCGTGCCCGCTCCCGCGCCCCGCGCGCGCCCCCGCGCCCCCCCCCGCGCACGCGCCTTCCCCTCCCTCCTTCCGCGCATGCGCAACCTCCGCCCCCTCACCGCCCCCTCCCGCCCCGCCGCCGCCGCCGCGCACGCGCCCTGCGCCCGCCCCCTCCCCTCCCCGCCCGGCTCCCCGCCTTTCCCCTCCTCGCGCAGGCGCATGCGCGCCGCCCCCCCCCTCGGCCGGCGGGGAGGGGGATGCGGACGGGGGAAGATGGCGGCCTCGAACAACCCGCGGAAATTCAGCGAGAAGATCGCGCTGCACAACCAGAAGCAGGCGGAGGAGACGGCGGCCTTCGAGGAGGTCATGAAGGACCTGAGCCTGACCCGCGCGCACCGGGTGAGGCTTCGGCGCGGGCCGCCCCCGGTCGAGGCGGGCGGGCGGGCGGGCGGGGGGGGGTTGTGAGGGGCGGCGCCCCCCCCCACCCCCCGGAGCCCCTCGGGCCGGGGGCAGCGGCGGCGCGCGGCGGGCGGGGCGGGCAGCGCCCCCTGGCGGGGGCGGGCGGCACCCGTGAGGGGGGGGCGGCCCCCCCTCAGCCCCCCCTTCACGGTACCACCCCCCCAAAGCCCCCCCCGGCCTCCTCCATCCCGGTTCGGCGGCACCGGGCCCGGCCACCGCGCCCGCAGCATCCTCCGGAGACCCGCACCTGCCGCGGGGGGAGGCCCTCCGGTGTCTCTCGCCCCCAGGCCGGAGGGTCGCGGCATCGCGGAGCGGGCCCCGCCGGGCTGGGCTGCGCCGGGGGGGACCCTGCGAGGGGGATGAAGGGAGGGGAGTCCCGGCTTCTTCGCCGCGGGATGAGGGAGAATCCCGGTTTCATCACCTCAGGACAGGCCGAGGGATGAGGAGGGTCCTGGTGTGTCACCTCAGGACAGGCCCTGGCTCTGAGGGGCAGCTCAATTCCGTCCCCGGGGGTTGAGAGGGGTCCCGGTACCATCACCCCGCTGTGAGGGGGGGGCCGGTTCCTTGTCCCAGAGCTGAGGGGGATCCCGGTTCCTCCAGCCCGGTCTGGGGGGTGCCCCAGCTCCTCATGCCGGCACAGGCCGAGGGCTGAGGGGGGTCCTGGGGCTGGGGGGGTGTCCTGGTGCCTTCAGTGGAGGCCGAGGGGGGCTCCGGGTTCCTCACCGGGTTGAGGTGGGGGGTCCCAGCCCTGCACCCCCCCCTTTGGAGCCCCTCGGAGCATCCCCAGCCGCGGGCACGGAGCCCCCTCGGCCGTGCGGGGCTGCCGGGGCTCGGTGCCGCTCGCGTTGCTCCCCTTCCACTCCCGGCTGTCGTAGGTGCAAATTGCTGCACTTCCAAACCCTCCCCTGGCTTGTGATGTCTCCGCAAAAGCCCATCAGCAGAAATTCCCGGCGTAACGAATGCGCTTTCCCCGGCGGGCACGAGAGACGCCTCTTCTGGTGCAGATTTCTGGGATGTCGGGGCTGTTCTGTGCCCGCTCTCTCCTCTCACCTGCCCGTGTCAACATCTTTGGCTTTTAACCGTTTAAAGAAAATTCACAATCCTGTTCTTGCGGCCGAAGCTTTGCAGGGACGCGCGGTCGGGTTTGCGGTAGAATGTTTTCCTTTTATTCCTCCGTGTCGGGAGAGGGTAAATATTTGTTCTGAATTGGTTCTGCTGCCGGCTGGGTGTAAAGGAAAAGCACCTGCCTCTGTCAGCTCCTGCCTGGGAAGGCGTGAGGCCGGAGCTCACGCTCACCTGGGTGTTGGTGTTTCCCAGAGGATGCTCTTGGAGTTCCCGTTGGAGTTAGCTGGGAGCAGAGTGAGGATGATTTGGAGATGTTTGCAGTGCCTGGAGCTGTCCTGTTTCTCACACCTCTGCACACCTGCCTGGCTCAGCATCCCAGGATTTCACCTTTAGTGGTCAGTCCTTGCTGCCACTCCAGAGCTGTTCCTCAGGGAGTTCTTGCTTGTGCTTCAGTTAACTCACACATTAAGCATTCACCTTCTGCAGGATAACTCAGAATCCCAGTTCAGTTCCTCCCAAATCCGGGTGCCCCTGACCTGGGTTTTGCACATGGAAACCCATCATGCTTTCAAGAACCTGGTTTTGAGGAAAGGACCCAAGATGAATAACTTTTCTGAGGATTCTGGGTACTGAAGTGATGGAAACACTGACCAAAAGAGCTGAGTAAAATGTCTCCTTTGTAGGCTTTTTCTTCTAAATTCCATGATTTCATCTGGGTTTAAAATGCAGCATAAAAGCAGAAAGGGGTTAAGCACAACTTTGCTGTTTGCTCTCATTTTCATTTGGCAACCAGCACTTTGCTGTCAGTTTGAAAACGCCTTACTCAGTCGGTGGAAGTGGCCCAAAATCTCTGCTGCCTTTTCATTATTAGTAATTGTCTTTTTGCAATGTTTACCATCTTGTCTGGTTTATTGTTGGTTACTGGTCGGAGCAGAGGCAGAAATTTACTGTTCCTCCATCTCTTGTGCCTGCACAGGCTGTTTCTGAGCTTCCTTTCTGTCTTGCTCATCCTCCCCCTGTTCCCACTCTCGGGTCCATGTGGGATTTTTAAGCCCTGATCCATCTTTCCTGCCCGGGACAAACCGGAGCGTGGCATCAACCCCTCCTTCATCGCCCTCACCCCGGTTAGGGGGGGACAAAATAAATAAGAACTCCTTGGAAAAAGCCCCAGCTTTGGTTTGCAAAGGGTGCCCCCGTTCTCTGGAGCACCAGAGGGCTGTTTTTCAGCTGGCACTGGGGATTTCTGGCATTTCAGTTCCCTGGGAGGCGCAGACCTTGCGCAGAGCGCGGAGGTGGGTGGTCGATGGAAGCTCTGGAGCTGCTTAATTGTCTTGTGAGTGGGACCTTGGTGTTTATAATCCAGAGCTTTCTGCCAGTCCCATAGTAACAAAGTGGGGGAGGAGAGGGGGAGTGATTTTTTTGGTGGTTTTTTTTTCCCTACGTGACATTGACTCCTGTATTTTGTTTGTGGTTCTGCTCCTTGCTTTTTTTTTTTTTTTCTCCTCATGTGAAGCTTAGGATTTCAGGACTGATTTCTGGGCTTGTTTACTCTCAGTTCCTGGTGTAACTCAGCCCCAGTGGTGCTTGATGCATCTATTTACTCACAGCAGGCTGGTGCTGCCCTTTAAAATCGTAATTAACAAAACATTAACGTGCAGCTAACGAAGAGAGCGCTCGAGCCCTTCGATGTGTGGCTCTTGAAATGCTGAAAAACGTAAGATTTTTAAAGACAATTTGTGACCTGCATTTTAAGGGTGGTTCTCGTTCAGTTGGTGATTTTCACAGCTTTCCAGGATTGGTTATTTTTTTTTAAAATCCATAGTTAAAGTCACTTAATTTGGAGGGCTTTCAGTGGGAGCTGTGTTTGAGCTCCCTCTGATGGGCCTTGCAGTCTTACCTTGGGAAAAAAAAGGCCCCCTTTGTCCCCCCAGACTCCAAAAAGCTCCTCCAAAGTGGAGGTGGCTGTCTCCCAGCCCCACCTGCCCTGAAATGAAAACAGGGAATTCAAATCAAATTGGAAACGTGGTGCAAAAACGTTTGCTTGTGTGTCTTTATCAAAAGTTGTGTTTTGGTGAGTTCTTGAAAACCCGCGTGAGGTAAAAACTCGACGTTTATATTTCAAACCTGGGTGGTTTTAAATACAAAAATCCTACTTTGAGCTGGGTTTTCCCAGGTGGAATGTGTTGTGATGGCACAGGTGGCCATTTGACCGAAGTGGGATTAAATAAAAATAAAGGAAAAGGCTGCAGTTTTGTGTTTGTGTGTGTGTGTAAAACACACACGTGGCCCCTGCAGTGAAATTTGTACTTACAGATGAGACAGTTGCTCATTTACTTGTTCCTGCTGGCTGGGGAAGAGATCAGAATATCTCTTTGTACATCCCCAGCTCGTCCTTAGATGTAGATAATATGCAAAACAGTATTTAAAAGCTTAGTTAAATCAGGAATGCTAATCTGCTTTTAAAAATGAGAAACACTAATGATGATGATGATGATGATGATACAGAGCCACAGTGGCTCCTAATGTCTCCAGCGGGGTTTTTATTAAATAATTTGATAAAGAAGAAATTCCTGACGACATAATGGTGGTTTTGAATGTCTGAGGGATATTAAAGAGATGCATCACAATCAGGGCTGAGCCCTCTGAGCACGGAGGTTGATGCTTGCAGTTGGAAATTCAAGTTAATAGTGAGTTCCTCTCAAATCAGAAATGGTGCTTTGTCAAGCCCCAGATGGTGTGTTTGAACTTTCCCAGGCACAGGGTTTGGATCCCGAGTTTGCACGTTTCCAGACCAGGAAATAGGTGGGTTAGGCTTTATCTGTGACTGTCCCCTGATGGCTCTGATGAATCCCAGAATCCCTGAGGCTGGAAAAACCCTCCAGGACCGTAAAGTCCCCCTGTGCCCCATCCCCACCTTGTCCCCCAGCCCAGAGCACTCAGTGCCACATCCCGGGGTTCCTTGGACACCTCCAGGGCTGGGCACTCCAAACCTCCCTGGGCAGCCCCTGCCAGTGCCTGAGCACCCTTTCCATGGAGAAATCCCTCCTGGGTCCAGCCTGACCCTCCTCTGGCACAGCTGGAGGCCGTTCCCCTTGTCCTGTGTTGACATCCTGTCACCCAAGAACCAAACCAGTTGTTTCCAAGCCACCAAAGATGCTCCACGTGCCACAACCACCAGCCTTGGGTGAGAACAGCACTGAAGGTGCTGCAGGTGGGATGTGCAGTGTCCTGATTCTTTGAAGGAATGGTTGTAGCCCGGGCAGGGAAGGCAGAGGTGAGGGACCCACGGGGCACAAAGGATCCCTGTTCTTGTGCAACCCCGGGCTGAGCTGTCCAAGGTAAACACGGAGCCAGCTCTGATCTGCCCTGCTGGGGAGCTCACACACTTGAGAGAGCAGGGCAAGGTTTCTTCTGGGAGACCCAGGCAGGTTTCCTTGTGGTTTTTATATTTTTTTTAATTTTTTTTTAAGGAGACAATGCCTTTTTTTTATGATTATCCCCTCCCTCCCACGCACTGCAGCTGCTGCAGCTCCGGACAAAGTCTTTCTCTGTGCAGTGGCCAAATGTGTCGGGTTTAATGATGTAGCAAAGCTGAGAGGGGTCTGTAGGCACGTGAGAGTGATTGTACAACTGCTGCACCTCCGTGTTTCCTTGGAATTCTCAGGGTGAACGTGTGGAACTCTGCTCCGGGTGCTGCCTCTCGGTTTTATTCAGCGCCAGCACTGGAGTGGGGAGTAATTTGCATTTATAGAAGGTGCTCATTTAGTAAGAGAAGACGTTCTCAGGGTGATGTACAGTCAGTTCTTCCAACCCTTTGGGGCTGGTTTGGGGTTTTCCCTCGAAACAAGCTGTTCATGCAGAGCTGAGCTGGGCCTGTGGGCACCACCCTGAAAACTTTTTGGTCTGGGTGCTGATTTTCTTGGTTTTGAATTTTATACATTGATATCTTTGAGTGCCAGGAGCTGCAGAGCTCCAGAGTAGAAGTTCCAGAGGTGACAAAACCCATCAGTGAGCAGGGTGTGTTAATCTGAATTACAGGCTGGTATCAGCAGGGCAGAGGTGAACGAGCCATCTCTGCGTGAGGAAAACATCCCACCACAAAAGGGTGCAAGGGGAACTGTTCCTAAAGTACTTTTCAAGAATATCTGGTATTGAAAAAATGTGGCCTGGGGGGGCAAACTATCTTCAGGTAGAATGGAAAAGGGCTGTTCTTCAGAGCTCAAAAAAAAAAGAGGGGGGAAACCCCCGAGGCCTGGAAAGCCCAGAAGGTGATGGTGTGAGGGCAAACCATTTTTAGCTGCAGTTTGGTTTCTCGGTCCTGTGATTTCTTATTTAAGTTCTTCGTCACATAAAGTGCATTTTTATTCTTCTCTCACCGTCCTGCATCACCTGTGCTGGTTTGGAAACAAAGCTGGTTGAGATGTGCTGTTCACTCAGCTGCTGCTTCCTGTGCTGACCGTTTGTCGCCGGGTTTATAATCAATTTATCAGTGGCATTGATTTTAGTTAGAAAGCCTCGACTGCACTTGAGGAATATCGAGGCAGCAGCACAGTGAACATTCCAGTGGGAGCTTTCCCTCCTGAGCCACGTGGGGGGGACAGCAGGGATGGACCATATTAAACCAGACTGAGGGGTTGGGGTGTTTGGAGGCCGCTTGAACCCGGGGAACTTCCTGCTCGGATGAGGGGTGTGAGTTTTCCATGGGAAATCCCTCCCTGGGAGGGGGGGGAGGCCCTGGCACAGGTTGGGCAGAGAAGCTGTGGCTGCCCCATCCCTGGAGGTGTCCAAGGCCAGGTTGGAGCACCCTGGGATAGTGGGAGGTGTCCCTGGCCATGGCAGGGGGTGGAATCAGACAATCTTTGAGGTCCTTCCAACCCAAACCATTCCTCGATTGTCCGACTCTGTGAAATCCTCGAGTGTTACCGAGCGCTTTCATCGGAGCGGGAATCAAATCCCGATTTGGCAACAAGTGGACACCCTCTGATCAATAGGGATTTAACCAACATGTCTTCAAGGCTAAATATTTATCCCTGTTCTCCACCCTCCACCTCTGACTGCAGAGGAGCCTTTCCTTGGGCAGCACTGGGGCGGTTTCGCTGTCCCCGACAGCATCGATCCCTCCCTCATGGGCTGGTCCAGGCTGGCATCGATATTTCTGTGCCTAATGCAGGCTCTGAAACTCAACTCGACTTCAGGGTGCTTTGCAGCAAAAGTAATACTGTACCTTTTTTAAAAAAAGGAGGAAAGAAAAGCAGCTTTTCTGCTTTAAAGGCACGGTCCTGGTTGTGGTGGCTGCAGTTTTACCCCGGGGTTTTTGTAGCTGGGCTGGAGGAGCTGTGGCCGTGCAGCTGAGGGTGTGTGGTCACTGAGGGGTTGGAGGGAGTGAGTGAAAAGATGCCAACTGCCAAAAATCTGCTGGATTTTTGGGGAGCAGGTGCTTGCAGCAGCGTTCATTTTGTGACAGCAGCCGGTTGTGACCTCGGTGCTGCTTCCCTTTTGCTTTTGGTCCTAAAGCCCTCACACTTTGCTAAACAAATGTGGTCCCAAAGGCTTTGGTGCCCCATCCCTGGGAGTGTCCAAGGCCAGGCTGGAGCAACCTGGGACAGTGGAAGGTGTCCCTGCCCGTGGCAGGGGGTGGGACTGGATTATCATTAAGATCCCTTCCCACCCAAACCATCCTATGATGGTGTGAGCTTGAGGTGGCAGCTGGACCTGTGAGCCTTTATTAACTCATCAGCTAAATCAGTGTCTCTGACAGTGCCTCGGAGTTAATATCTGAAATGTTGCTTTGGTTTGTTTGAAATGCTTGGCCTTTGGTGCTGCTGGAGGTGATTTCCAGGAATAAGATCTCCGTGAGGATCTCCATCTGCTTTGCAGAAGCCCCTGTTTATCAACCAGGGATGTTTTGGCCTGATGTCATCGGGACCTTGTAAATCACCAAGTTTTAACTGGGTGTTGATAATAGCCTTTGTTTTGCAAATTATTTCTCGGGAACTGAAAATTCTCCCCCTTGTACCAGAACAATCCTCTGCAACAAAACAACAACAACACACACCCACCAAAAATAATGAAGTGGAGGAGGATGAAGTGCTGCAGCTTCAGGCTGCAGTAATAATCCTACAGCACTTTGCAACCCTCGTTCTCAAAGTCTGTGTTTTGCAGGCAGGTTTTCTCAGAGTGTGTTTTGCTTCCTTGCCTGGTCTCTCACTTTTCCTGATGATGGGGAAAATCTCCTCAGTGCTGTCCCTGCTGGGCTCCTCGCTGGTGTTCTCGCTGGGGTTACTCCCGGCACGATGTGTTAACGGCAGATGCAGCTCTGCCAGATGAATTCTCAATTAGTTTTGATACCCAGCTATTACTATTTATGTGAATATTATTTTCCTTGGCCGGCCCCGGTCTCGGAGGGGAGGGAATTGGAGTTGATATCCCGAAATATATGAATTTCCAGGCAGATGGTGATAGCTCCCAGCTCAGACAGTGGATTGGTGACACGCTGGGGCCTCTTCAGCCCCGCTGCAGAAGCAGCACGTGAAGCTGTGCAGGAGGTTTTTTTTCCCAGCTCTGGAGCCTTGAAGTGATATTTCAACATCCATAAGCTGGATTAAAGCAATAAAAAAACCTCAGTGGGAGAAGGGAAGACAGAGATTGTTCCATAAGACTGACTTCTCACCTTTTTATTCCTTGCAGAGTCTCAGTGTAGGTTGTATTCCTGGCATCCAGTCAGCAGCCACTGGTTGGAGTGGTGGGACTGGGTTTGTACCTGCCCTGTTCCCCCTCCACTAAGTGAGGGGAGAGGGATCCATAATACCTGATTTAATATTTATTTCATATCTTCAATCTTGCCCAAGTTTCCAGCAGGCAGCTCCGACTGAAATGTCTTATTGACCTTCTCCTTGTAATTAGATTTTCCTCTGGTGCAGGGAGGGATGATTGTGCTGAACGAGCCTCCTGCACTCGAAGAATTTGGGCTCTCATGGCAGATATTTTTGATACCTGGAGGATTTGTCTGATGCCTCATCTTCAAAGCTGCAGTTTCCTGGAGCTCATGGCCACTCTCAGTGCAGATTTAGGTGCTCTCTCATTACTGATAAACCCCAAAGAGCACCAAACATGCCCTGCTCGGCTCCCAATTTACGAAACTTGTAGGGTTACATAACTGAATTTTCATTCTTTAGCTAAAAATAAAAAATGGAACATAAAAGCTATTTTTATCTTGCTTAATGAGGGCATCTCTGCTTTTATTTCAGCTTTTCTGAGGCACTTCAATGGGAGGAATGGGGATGGTTTAGGAACTTTTGGTTGGAGCTGGACGTTGGTTTTGCGCCGCTGTCCATCGAGCAGCAAACGGGTGCCTTGCCTGCTCAAAAGGACTGTTTCCTTTAAAACCACACTGTTAGCTAATAATGACCATAAAAACAAACAGATTTTGGAGGGTGTCACGCCACCCCTAAATACAACAAAAAGAACTCTTTGCCTTCTAAATATCAAATAATAACCGAGCTCCGAGCGCGGGGCCCCCGCACTGGATTACACCGAATTATCAGCAGCACCCACAGCTCCCTGGGCTGAAATCTTGCAGAAAAGCAAGGGTGGCACTTGCTGAGCTGCCACGGGCTCGGGTTTGTTTTTGAAAGCAGTGAAATCAGGTTTGGTGCCTGTTGTAGCTTTGCTTGGCTCCCTGCCCGGCGATAGAGCACAACTCGGAAGAATAGTCACTATTTTAAGGCTCCAGTTTGCTGTATCCTGTTTTTACTTGCTACTCAGTTGTGACTGTTAAGTTTTAAACAGTAAACCTTTGTTCACCAGAAATAGCAAAGTGTTTTCAAACACGGAGCCACAGCCTGTGCATTAAATTTGGGGTCTTTGTGATTAGGGCTCGATTTATTTATTGGAATTCTGCAAGGTGTGTTCTGCGCCCTCGGACCCCCAGACAGTTCATGGTAATTAATTTCTGGGAGGAAGTTAAATGCAGTTAGTGTGTGAAGAAGTGCTCAGAATAGAACAGAAAAGAAATAAACCAGAAATAAATAATAAAAACCGACTGCAGCATTAAATGCTGTTCCCTTCTCCCTTCAGCCCTCCCCTTTCTCCGCTGAAATCCGACGTTCCGCTTTGTTTTCTTTGGGTTCCCAGCCATGAAAGGGTTTGGGATTTGAGTGCAGCGTGGATTTGAGGTGGTTTGTGAACATGAAGTGTCTGTTGGGGTGTGAGATCTTTGCACTTTCACATGAATTTTGGAGCCCTCTGGGGGGAGAGGGCCGGGCCTGTGTGTGTTTTATAACCCCGTTTCCTCACGGTTTTATGGCCGAGGCGTCTGGGGAGTCGCTCGCAGCTCCTGCAGGAGAATCTAATGGGGCCTTGGAATTTGTAGATGACTCATAACGGGACAAAATAATCCAGTTAAGTGATTTGAGGTCTTAAATAATCTCTTCAGCAGGAAGGTGAAGAAAACATGAACTCATGAGTAATAATTGGCTCTCTTGGAGTGCTAAAAGTGCAGCGCTCGCGGCTTGGCCGGGCCTCAGATGATTCCTGCTCAGCTTTGCTGATCAATACGTGTCTCAGCTCTTATGAATGAGGTTTATTTGCCTGCCCTGTAATGCTTTGAGCAAAGTGTGGTTGTGGTGCAGTTGGGACTCGCTGTGATCCGTGGGGGGTGTCCTGGGCAGGGCCAGGAGTTGGACTGGAGGATCCCGGAGGGTCCCTTCCAGCTCGGTGTTTCTGGGACAGGTTTCTCTGGGGTTGGGTTGGAGCAGTGACCTGTTGCACCTCAGCTCTGGGGGGGGGGTCAGGGCTGGCTCAGCTTTTTTGGGTTTGCTTTTTCTCCCGTTCTCTGCTCCACGGGCCACCCAAGTGACCGAGGAGGAGCCTGGGATAGGGCTGCCCCTCAAAAATGGTCCTTGCCTCCCACCTCTGCTTCATGGACGTGCTACCTGCCAAAATTCCATGGGTTTAGCCAGTCCTAAGCCAACCTCAGAACAGGAATGCCTTCCTCAGCTGCCTGGCATCACAGTGGAGACCGGGATAAGGACTTACTCCATCATCTCCTTCCTCCTTGTCAAAGCACTGAATATTCAGATTTGCCTCATTTCAGAGAGGCTTTTCTGCAGCTGCAGGGGCCTCCTGCAGGTGTTCCAGCCTTGGAGAGCTCGGGATTTTCCTGGTAAGTGACTGGAACTGCAGGATACGAGCAGTGCTATCAGGTAACCTTTCCCTAATCAGATTTATCAAGCCCCAGGTCAGCTGCCTGGCTGCCCCCTCGCCTCTGCCTGGCAGTTTGCATTGCTCTTAATGATGAAAAACCCTTCTTCAGATTCCCAGTTTGTTTTCTCATGGCACCTGGAGGGAGCTCCTGTTTCCTTCCCAGCTCTGTGAGATGGAAGAGCAGAAGAGCAGGATTCTGCTTCCCCCTCTCTCCAGTGAGCCCCATGCTGGGCCCGTGTGAGCTGGGACACTCCAGGCTGCAGCAGAGAACGTGTCACCTCCCTTTTTGGTGTTAATCCCTGAAGTTTTGGAGCAAATTTGGGTGTTTTAACACTGCAGCCCTCGAGCAGTGCATTGGGGAGTGTGCTGGAGCATCCTGGTGGGAATCAGGAGCAGGGCTGGCCTCGTGTTTGCTCTGAGGAAGGAGCTGCTTGTGGAGTGTTTCAGCGTGGCAGAAACAAAGCTGTTGCTCTTTTGTGGCTGCTAAATTCCAATGTATTACAACAGCTTCCTTCCCTAAAAAAAAAAAAAAAAAAAAAGATGAAAAAAAGAAACAGAAATGCTTTTTTTTTTTGGCCTTTTCCTGCATTTTTGTTCTTACTGGCTGCCTTTGGCTGCCCTGAGAGCCCTGTTTGTGTCCTGACAGGGCGATGGGATAATGGAACAAATACTTGAGAGTGACTGAGCTGACAGTGGTGGGGATGGAGGAGTAAACAATGATGTAGCAGTTCTGGGCCTGGGGGGTCACATCCAGTTCATACCATATGTCTGCATTTATTTTTTTTTTGGGGTAATTTTCACTTAGTTTGTAGTAGACATTTGGCTTCCTGTCCTGGCTTGCTTGGCCCTTTCCCTGCCATCTCCACTGCTCCAGGACACCCAGGGGAGGCCAGAAAGTGGTTGGCAGAGGCAACAAGGGAAACTTTTGCTTAAACCTCCACTTTTATGAAAATGAAAACACCTCTGACATCCCCAAAAACCCCTCAAACCCTTGCAAAACGTTCTGTTACAAAGCTGCTGCTGGAATAGTTGAAGTCCCAGGGGAGCCAGGCAGAGCAGCTGCTATCACTGTGGATTATACCTTTCCTCTCAACCTCAGCCTTCATTTCCTCTCCCCGCCTTCCTGGGAGGAACAGCTGTGCTTTTGGATCCTCTGCTGCTCTTGGAGCACGCCTTGGAACTGCAGGAAATAAGTGACTTTAGAAATCTGGCTCCAGGGCCTTTCTTCCTGAGTGTGGCAGGGGGAGGAACACGAGGGCTCCTCTCTCTTCCTCCGGGATAAAGGAGGCTGGGGAGTCTCCCCCCTTGGCTGGGATGGGGCTGAAGGAGCTGCCTGTGCTCCTTCCATCCCAGAATTCCCCCCTGGGCCTCCTTCCCTTCCTCCTTGCCATGGATGGGTGATTATTCCCAGAGAGAAGCCCAGTGTCCCTCAGGGAGGAACAGGGATTTCACAGCTCCCTTTTTTTTTATCTCCTCACCTCTGGAATTCCAGAGGTTTTTTATCTCCCTCTGTGCTCAGAGTTGGTGTCTTTTATCAAAGAACTTGAACTGCAGCTTCCTGATATTGTGCCTTTTCCTTTGGCAGAGGAGCATTAAATACCCTGTGGGTTTACACCATAAGGATTATTTCCCCCCTTTCAGGGTGTTTTCTGGATTGAAGATAAACTGTTATATCCAATCTATACAATCTATACAACAATACACTTACATAATTATATATATTATATAATTATATAATTATATAATATGCACCTGCTTGGGTGAAAGGGAAAGTATTGATGTTATTGCATTGCCCAATGTTAACTTTTAATGACCTGGAAAATTAAAATAAAAGGGCTCAAGTTGCAAATCCATCCCTTTGTTCAACTGGGTGAGTGGGAATTTTAATCAGTAAAATGTAAATAGTGGAAGTGTTTTTAATTGTTTGCAGTAAATGGTCAAAACCAGGGCAAAACTGTAAAAACAATCAGCATTCACTTATCAGCTGTAAAAGCATTATATAGATTAAAAAGTCAGGCATTCCAAAAGTCCTCATTCATCCCCTCTCTGTGAGCAGCAGGATATCTTTAATTAATTTATCACATAGCCCCAAAACTGCATCCTCTGCTTGTGAAACTTGTTCTCTGCTCATAACTTCGTGTCCCCTCATTATTGATCCTCATTTTAAGCCCATCTTTAATAAGATTGTGTCTGAAAACCTGCTGTAATTAATGAACTGGTGGCCAACACTGAGATCTTCCTTTCCTTGCCTTACTGGGATTCTCTCTCTTATTGATTTGTGATTCCTTCCTCGTTTAATTAAACAAACCCAGACAGTTTTCCTGGTGGTTTAACACATGAGCAGTTATTTTAATGTATATTCATTTTAGGAGCTGTTGGAGTAGCGAGTGCCCAGCGTTTCAAATTCACATTTCACTGTGAACTTTGCAATATTAACAGGGAAGGGTTCACTTGAGGGGAAGGAGGAGCCAAACTCCTGGTTGTCAGAGTTGCTAACTGTTGGAGAATTTTTGGCAACTTAAAGAACTATTTTAAGTGACAGTTGCAGGGTTAATGAGGTGATTTGTGGCTCAGGCTGCCTCACCACTAAATCAAAATTCTGTGATTCATTAGGTCCATGTGAAGGTCCCTTTTTTCTTTTTTTTTTTTTAAGACTCTATTTGCTTTTCTTATCAATTCTGTGAATGGGGAGAGAAGACAACAATTCCCCAGGGATTCCACCAGTGAGTGCCTCATCCTGAGGGTTTGTTTGACTTGGTGTTTGGTTTCACCCCGCAGAAGGAACCCAGAGCAGGGTTTGGGGAGGCACAGCTTGGCCTGGGGTGTTCCTGTTCAGTGTAACATCAAAAATTCCCCTTCTGAGATCAATCCCAAAACTCCAGGCATGAGGATTCCTGTCTGTGGGGGCTCGGGGTGAAAACCTCCCTGAGCAATTCCAGGGTGTCCAAGCAGGGGGGGGAAACTTTGAACTGATTAGAACAACAGGATTTACCTTTAATGCAGCCTCTGAAACTTCCAGTTAATCCTTTAAACGGAATTTAATTCCCAATTAAGCTGGAATAATACTTTTCTAAGGTTAATCTGCGCTGGGTGTGCTGAGGGGAGAGGGTTTGGTGAGGGGAAAAGGTAAAATTCAGAAGAAAAGCTTGGTGTGGAAACTGCAAGGCAGCAAAAGAACCTTTATCACTGAGATCTGGCTTCCTGTAGTCATCAGATATCTGGGGCTCCATCAAAGGGACACTCCACCCTTTCATTATGAGGATGGGGATCCAATTTTAAAGCATTTTAAAAGAGACATTTGTAGTGGCTTTGGGTTGACTTACCAAATCTTCCACCTGAGTTCTGGCCACGAGTTTTGTAAATTGGCCCAGAATCCTTTTGTGAAGAATTTCTCCAATTTATTTATTTTTTAATAAATTCTCCCTTTGGTTCCCATCTGCGTGTTTTGGAGGCTCAGAAAGGCTGGAGGAAAAGCGGGGTTGGATTTAGGGACGTGTTCCTTTCTTGTGGTTTTTTTTTATTTTTTTAAATTGTATAACTTGAATCTCTCCCTACCAACACATCTGGTGTGTCCAGCAAACCTGAACCCAAAGGGAAAAATCGAGGTGGTTATAGAAATGCTCACATAAAAGATTTTTAATGATTCAATTGGATTTTAAAGGAAAAAAAAAATGAGGATTTTGAGGAAGAGAAACGCCGGCGGAGGGAGAATTACAGGTTCAGTTGGGATCTGTCGTTTGGGAAACATTTTTTCTGAACAAGAAAGCCAAGCAGAAATCAAGTGGTTTAACAAGCAAAAGCTGTTTCCTTACCAAAAGCTTCCTTGGGAAAGGGCTGGAATATTTAGCAGTATTTTCAGCTGTCAAGGAGCTGTTTTCTTGGCCACGTAACCCAGAAATGGCAGAGCTGTGATGCAGAGTCACCCAGTTCTCATGGTTCAAGAAATTAATAAATCTGGAGAACACTAAGTAATTCCTTATCACCCTCCAGTATCTGAATTCACAGGGAATCCAAGCTGCACTAATTGAATCCAACCCCAGGGGAGAGCAGCGGAGTCGTCGGGAGGCTCGTTAACATTTGGGGAGGAACCGGAATTTGTCTGTTCGGAAAAGGCTTTTTTTTGGTTGATTTTCTTTGAAAAGAAACCTCCAGTTGTGCAGTGGACTGGATCCATCTCACGAGGAGGATGAAGGGTCACTTTAGTCACAACCTCTTGTTTTCCTGGGGGTGGGAAACCCTGGAAAAGTTTGCCCGGAGGAGCTGCGGCCGCCCCACCCCTGGGGTTGCCCAAGGAGCAACCTCCTCTAGTGAAGGTGGTTGATCTTGAAGGTCCTTCCAGCCAAGCCCTTCTTGGGTGGTGTGATTTCCAGAGCTGCTTTCCCCCGTGCTCAGCTCCCTCCCATCAGATCAAAGCCCCACCACGAGATCTGGACTCTCTTTTTTCACTGAGAAAGGCAAACACAGAACTGCTTTGCCTCGAGGTTTCCTGTCAGAGTGACAGGAGGGGCTCTGTAACATTTAAAAATGCCTTTTTTTTTCTTTTTTTTTTGTTTTTTTTTTTTTCCCCAGAAGTTGCTCAGGACACCTCACCCTTGATCTTCCCAGATTGCAAGTGGCAGTTGTTGATGGGCTCCAATAAGCGGCTCCTGGGAGGCAGGAGAGGAGCAAACACAGCCCCCCTGGCCCCGGTGTGGTGATGGATGAGAGCAATAACAGCCAGCAGCTCTCTGGGTTCTGGCACACAACCCCCCCAGTGTTTATGGGAGGGAGAGCTGCTAAAATTGATGGGCCAGCAGAGCCATTGCACGGGCTCCTCTCGGTTCCCCGGCCCTCGTGTTCCCTCATTTCCACCTTAAAGTGCAGCAGGAAGACAAATGGTCGTGACCTGCCCTGTCCTGGGGCTCTTTGAGGTGGGTACAGAGCGAGGGGAAGCCAAAATATTAAAAAAACATCAAGCCCCCCCCTCCTCCCCGGGTGCCTTTCGGAGCTGCTTGAAAGGAAACCAACACCTGTTGAAATAGTTACTTCAACGTTTGGCCCAAATCCCAAACAAGCCTTTTTTTTGTTGGTTTTTTTTTTCTTTTTAACAACAAAAACATATGCAGGGGCCAGGGAAAAAGCACAGCTAGTTCTGATATTGTGCTTTTTGTGCTCTGCAGCTCCGAGCTGGAGGGGCTGTGACTCATTCAGTGAGACCAGCACAGTGTTTCTCCTCCTTCCACGTCTCGCTGGCTTGGATTTGTGTGGCAAATCCACACTGAAAGCACTGAGGGGGGCTTTTCCTGGCTTCCTGAGCCATTTGGGATACTTCACACTGGGAATGTTTCCTAAGACTTGGGGCTGAGGGGGAAAGCAGCTCTGAAAATCACACCAGCCAAGAAGGGGTTGGGTTGGAGGGACCTTGAAGATCTGCCCTCTTGGGAAGGAAAAAACCCATCAGCCACTTAGGGACTGGTGTCTTGAGGCTTTTGAGAGCTCCTGGTCAAAGGCTGGACATGATCTTGGGAGTCTTTTCCAACCTGAATAATTCTGTGGTCCACGGAGAGGTTTCATCTCCACGAGTCGTCTCCTAAATTGGGGATCAGTTCAGTCCCTCAGTTGGAGCAGAGATTGGAACTGTCTGTGTAGCTGGAAGTCGGTGTCTTCCAGGGAAAATTCTGGGAATAAAAGGGTGTTTGAGTTTTCTAGGGAGAGTTTGAACATCAGAGAAATGTGTGCACTGTTGTCCACCTGTAGCTTAGTGACACTTTGCAGACCATCGCCTTCATTCCCATGTTTCCCTGTCCAGTGAGGAACTCCTGGTGGTTTGTTTTTCCTTTGGGGTTTTCTTTGAAAGCCTCTCTGCCTTTTCTTTGCAGACCTGTCTCTGCCCTTTCTCCAGGGCTTTTCCTGGAGCAGGAAAGCAGAGCAGTGTGGAGGAGGTTTGCCATTCATTCCCTGGGATCCACACTCGAATCCGTGTTGTTTAGGGGTGGTTTCCCTTCTCAGTTGTGTCAGTTCAAACAGTTCCAATCATATTTTCCCTCCTCCTTTTTTTTTCTTTTCAGCTACAGCTGCAGAAAACCCAATATTTGCAACTGGGCCAGAGTCGTGGCCAGTACTACGGCGGCTCTCTGCCAAATGTGAACCAGATTGGAAACAGTGCCATGGATCTCCCCTTCCAGGTGAGTCCAGGGGGTGTTCCTTTGCATCTGTGGATTCATTCCATGCCTGGATGCTGGGTCAGGACCCTCAGCACAGCCCCCTGCTTTAAGAACTCTTTGCTCCTTTGGCAAATGGGATTGTGTGGATGGTTCTGTGTGGGGTTGGGAGGCTTTGGGGTCAGGAACGCTCTGAGTGATGCAATTCCTTTGTCAGGGAATATTCAGGGGGTGTTTTTGTTCAGTACCAAATTCCTGAGGAAATCTCTGTGAATTCAAGCAAACTGGAAGCAAATTCAGGTGATGTGGAGCCTGCTGGGAGCTGCTGGTGGGGTGTGTGTTCCCTGGGAGTGATCCTGGGACAGGAGAAGGGCAGTGGGACACAAGGTGGTAGCAGAACAGTCCCTTTTTTTTGGGCTGGCTGAGGAGGAAACTTTGAGGTGTCCTGGCTGTCTTTGTGACTCCAGAGTGACTCCACAAACAGAAAATCAGTGTTTTAGGTGAACATTTTGCTGTTTGAAGCACGTCTGGACAGGAGATGTTGTACCTGGATCGGGTGGTGGATCCTCTGAGCACTCTGATTTCTCTAATTAGTTGATCCAGGGCGCTCAAAATAATTAACATTTCTGCCTCAGTTTTCCTTTTTTGAGCAGTAACAGTTACAGTTCAGCTCACAAGGATGTGGTCAGAAGGAAATCTTGCAGTTTGTGGTTTTCTGATGAAGGGCTGGTTAATAAATGTGGGGAAACTCGTTGACCTGCCTGTGGAAATAGGTGGAGACAACTGAATTTGGGCAGGTTAACAGCCTGAACCTTGGGCAGGAGGAGAAGCAAAAGCCTATTTTAATCTGGTTGCCTTTTGGGAATACAGTGGGTTTGGAGTGGAGTGAAATCCTTGGGGTTACTCCACATCTCTCTCCAAGATTTCCCTTTAACTCCTTGTTAGGGAGGTTCAGAGTTCCTGTTCCTTTTAAGCAACAGTATTTCAGTATTTCTGAAATAGCATTTCAGGGCTTTTCTGGTGGTTACTGCATAGACTGTTTCACTCCTGAGCTGACAAAGGGAATATCCCCAAATTTCCCAATGACTGGAGGAGGACACACAAACAAAACTCTAGGGGTTTGTAGATTTTTTTTTTTCACACACACACACATAGAAAAAATACAAAACTCCAAGAGTTTAGAGATATTTTTTTTCACACACACATAGAAAAAATAGAAAACTCCAGGAGTTTAGAGATTTTTTTTTCACACGCACATAGAAAAAATACAGAACTCCAGGGATTTAGAGATTTTTCACACACACATATAGAAAAAATACAAAATTCCAGGGGTTTAGGTATTTTTTTTAACACACTCACATAGAAGAAATACAAAACTCCAGGGGTTTAGAGATTTTTTTCACACACACATAGAAAAAATACAGAACTCCAGGGATTTAGGGATTTTTCACAGACACACATAGAAAAAGTACAAAACTCCAGGAGTTTAGAGATTTTTCATGCACACACACATAGAAAAAATACAAAACTCCAGGGGTTTATAGATTTTTTTTACACACACACACGCATAGAAAAAATGCCAAACTCCAAGGATTTATAGATTTTTCACACACACACACACAGAGAAAAAAATCCAAAATTTATGTTATCCCAGATAACAAACAGTGAGAAGCAACAACACAAACCCTTGTGTTTGCATGAGTGGTGAGTTCTTCCCTTCCCCAAACCTTAAGTTAAAAACACTGGAGATTTTTTTTCAATTATTTTTTAAGTTAAAAAGAAGATTTCCGAGGCGAAGAGCCCGGGAGTGGTTTGTTGTGTCTGCTGGGGGAGCGTTGGTGTCTGAGCATGTTGGTTCTTTGATTTACAGCCCAACGGAGCTCTGGCAGAAGCCTTTGGAGCAGTTCCTGTCTCTTTGGTAAACAAGCATTTAGGTTTGTGCAAATACGTATTTCGGACTGGCCCTGTTTGCCCAGGTGGATACGTATTTCAGCACAGCCCCACTGCTCTGCCCTGCACAGCATCTCTCTGCCAGGAGTCCTGCCCTGGCACCCCAAACCAGGGGTTGGCCCTGCATCCCAGCCCGGAACGGGCACCAGAATTCCAGGCTCCCTCCCTGGCCTTGCTGCCCTGGGATTCCCTGGGATTCCCTGGGGTTGATTCCCTGGGATTCCCTTGGGGCAGACAGGCCTGACCTGGGGGTTCAGCGAGCTCTGAGCATGTGCATGTGTGAAAGGCCGTGGGGAATGAGTTCCCAAATCCTGCTTGGCACCGGGAGGCTCTGGAATATGAACTGTCCTAGGGCCCCCCACTGCTCCTTCCCCCTCATCCACCTCCTTGGTTCAGTCCTGAAGTCCATTCCTGAAGTCTTGACCAATCCCAAAAGGACACTTGTAGAGCTCGGAGCTTTTTCCTTCCTGTCTGTATTTACCTGCTTTTTTGGATGGTTTGTGGGGTTTTGGGGTCTGGTCTCAAACCCTTTCATGTTTTCCAGGGAAGTGAAACACTTCTGCTCCTTCGTTTTCCCAATAAAATCGATGCTCAGATCTGGTTTTTGTTTTTGTTTTTTTAAATTACAGTTAAATATCTCTTGCCCTGCTGGGGTTGGGATTTTAATCAGGGAACGTTGTCCTGGTGTTGGGCCCAGAGGAAGTTTTATGGGAAGCCAGACCTGTTGCAGGTGACATCCAGAAGTGTTTTCTGTTTCCCTGAGTCAGGGACTCACTTGGGATCTTTGCTCCTGGAAAACCAGAGGGCACCATTGCCCCCAGGTTCCTCCCCCTATAAACTGTAGCTGGAACACGCTCCATGTTTATTTATTCCACTGCTGCACTCAAATGAGACTTTTGCTGGGTTTTTAATAAGGAGGTTGTGCCAAAAAAAAAAAGGCAAAACACAAGAAATAACTATTTTTATGTTCAATTTTTTGTCTCCTATGCATTGGCTTCCTTTTAAATTCCAGGTGAGGGCTGCATTCCGTGTGCTTTGGGCTGCCTGCTCCTTTTTTTAGCAGCACCGTGGTGAGACCACTGACAAGGAAATTGCTTTTCCTGTTGACCTTCCAAGCACATCTTTGCAAATTTTGCTGCCTTTTGGGCTCGCGGGGCTGTGGCAACAGTGCAAGGAGGAGCTGGAGACCTTTTGTTGGCTTGGGATTATAAATATTCCCACTTCTGTGCGGGGACAGAACTAGATTGTCCTGTGGTGTTTGCAGCAGAGATTAAACCACCCTGTTTTATTTTGAATGATTTAAAAAATTGAGATTCCGCTCGAGATTTCTCAGCCTTCATATGAGAAAGTGAAAAGTCTGATCCTGAGGGCTGAGAGTGCTTTAAAAACTCACTGTGCTCCTTTCCAGCCCCAGGTTGACTTAAATATTCTGCTGCACAGAAAGTGTTGGCCTTGAAATGAAAAAATAAACAGCACAACCACTCTGCCTCCATTTCTGTTAACACAGGCTGTGTGTGCAGAGAGGGTGAGGAGAGAAAAAGGGTTCAGAGGAGCAGAAAGGCTCGTTAAAAAGTTATTACAAACAAAGCTTTTAAAAATAAATGTAAAGCTTTTTTGGAAAAGAATCGTTTCAAACAGCCAAAGCTGACACTTGGAAAAAAAAAGAAAAAAGAGAAAAAAAGAAAAAGCAGAAGAGCTGAATGTGGGAGCCAGATGGTTCCATGGCTTGGCAGACAGGACAGTGCATTTGCCACGTGCAGCACCTGAATGGAGGAGGAGGAAATTTTGGATTTCCAAACAGATGGTGTTGAGGGACTCAGCAAAGCTGTTCACATTGGCAAGGAGTGGAAAACTGGGGAGGTTTGGTTTTTTTTTCCCCCCTCAGAGACCCATAAATTGCCGGTGGAGGACGAGCGGAGGTCGACCCCTCGGTACTTCCTTTGCCCCCCCCAGGTATAGGCAGGGAAGGGCTTTGGAAAATGTGGGAGTTTTCCAGTTTAGCCTGGGAATTCATCTTCCCCTGTCCTTTCTCTGCTGTCCTCATCCTCTGAAATATTTGCTGACAGGTCTCCACTGATAAGAGCCCAGGTGGGACCGTCCCACCCCGGGTCCCGGAGGGAGCCGAGAGTCACCTCGGAAATATCAGACACCGTCACTTTTTTCTAGACAGAGGAGGAAGGAAACTGCTTTTCTTTTGCTTTTCATTCTCTCAGTGTCCCCTTAAAATAATTCCCAGAGGGAGGGGTGAAAGGAAGCCCCGAGAGCAGGCGGCGCGTTCGGAATGTCGGACTCGCCGCGCGTCTCCTTCCTGCGTCTCCTGCCCGTGGGGTCGGCATGTTCCTTCTGGATGCACCCTGCATGCTGCACCCAGGGCATGTGGACACAGCTGGCAGCTCCCTGCCACCCTCACACGGGGGGTTTTAGGGACAGGGAGGCCTGAGAGCTGATCTAGGAGAGGGCAGGTCCAGCATGGTCCCCCTCTGGAAGGAGAGCCTTGGGCATCCTTCCGACCACGGAGGGGAACGTTGCCGTGATGACACTTGTCCAGATCTTGTGTGAGTGTGATTCCTCAGAACATCACAGCCTTGCACACACCCCGAGTGGGTTCTGGGCAGCCTGTGTGTGGATTTTCCCGTTCCTGACTTGCTGTGTCTCCCTCAGACTCCGTTCCAGTCGTCGGGGTTGGACACGAGCAGGACGACCCGGCACCACGGGCTGGTGGACAGAGTGTACCGGGACAGGAACCGCCTGGGCTCCCCCCACCGCCGGCCCCTCTCCGTGGATAAGCATGGAAGACAGATATCCTTTGGGGCAGGACTCCCAATGACATCACTGCTTCCAGTCCCACAGTTCCCTCCTTCCTCCTTCCCCTCCTCACCTGGGCGAGTCGTTCCTGTCCCTGTTGGTGTCACCTCTTCTCCTGAGCTGTGGCCTGGGCCAGAAGTACCTAAAGGGAGCGTTTCCCTTCCCCTGTTTCCTCAGCTCTGAGTGGGGATAATCCTGCACAGGGAGCTGAGGGGGATTGGGATCCTTTGCTGGGTTGGTGACAGCCAGCAAGGGCTTCCCTGGGGGCAAATCCTGCCCAATTCTGCAGCCTCCTGTGATGGGGTCACTGCCATCGTCTCCTGTGCCAAGCTTTTGGCAGTGTCCCACGTGATATCCTTGCCTCTAAGCTGGAGAGTCATGGATGTGATGGATGGCCCTGTCAGTGGGTAAGGAATTCCCTGGATGGCCCTGCTCCCAGAGCTGCAGTCGGTGGCTCAGTGGGACCAGCAGTGGGTGTCTCCCTCGGGGTTTTGGGGTGTTCCACGTCTTTGTTGGTGACATGGGTGGGGGGATCGAGGGCACCTTCCACAAGTTCACCAGCTTTGTGGCCCCCAACATGAGAAGGACACAGATCATCTATTTCCAACCCAAACCATTCCCTGATTCTCTGCAAAGTCTCAGGGAAGCAGAATTCCCCTTTGGATCCGAGTAAATCCAGCCCGGGATAATTTTTGCAGTTGGTTGTGCATTTGATTGCAGGTTGATTCATCCCCTTGGCATTTGCCCAGCCATGTTTCCTCTTGCCACGTGGGAACACCAATTAGCTGATTATTCCTGACGGCCTTAAAATGTGCCACCGTGGGGTTGGGTTGATGGGGCTGGAGGGGATGTGGGGATGGGGGAGTGGGGGGTGGTGGCTGCCCAGGGAGCAGTTGGATCTGCAGGAAAAGAGGACCATTCTCTTGCTGCTCAAACATCACAACAATCCCCGTAATCCTTTGGTTGGAGTGTCCTTTTAAAGTTCCCCTCGGTGCCTTCTGACGGGCTAATTGGAATTATTCTTAGGAAAAGATTTCCAGTGGGCCTCCTGCTTCAGTGAGGAAGTGCTGTTGTTCCCCTTAACTCAGGATCACGTGGACAGCTGTCCCTATGGAACAGTGTACCTGTCCCCTCCGTCGGACACCAGCTGGAGAAGGTTGGTGGCACCTCGGGCGCGTGTTTGGGCTGTTCCCTGACCCTGCAGCACCTCCACACCTTCACCACTCCCCCCAGCACGAGCTGGGGTGCCTTCCTCAACCCAGAAATGGGGTTTTCCTTTGCTTATGGTCCTTGTGGGTGACCCTCTTTGAAATGAAGGTGTGTCAGCTTTTCCAAGGTCAGCCTTGATATTCCAAGGCACAGCCCGGAGTTGTTGAGCTGTGACTTGTTGCCCTACGTTCTCAGCTGAGGGCTGGTTCATCACCAGAGGTGTGATGCCCACGGACATTCCCATCCCCACAGTGTCCCTGCATCCCAAACCTCTCATTTTCCCTCCCTGCCAAACAGGGACAGTTGTTTTTCAAACTGTAACCAAAGTATTTATAAACAGCTTTCTGCTCAGAAGGGGCATTATTTGATCCTGCATGACCTTAACAAAGCTGAGGAAATTCTTTTCTGACGAGGGCAATCAAATTATCCTGTATCCCTCTCAATCCCTTTATTGAAACAGTGGCTCTTCAAACTTCAAATTTGTCCTGCAAATTGATTGTTTCACGAGGAAATTGTCCTTGGGATGTGCCATATGTAGATTTTTGGGTTTTAATGCAGAGTGTTCAGGTTTTACTGAGCTGGTTGCGTTGATCTGAGAGATTTAAATTCTTTTATTTAGAGCAGCTGGCAATAAAAATATCGTGGGTTTTGCCTTTTTTTGTTTTGTTTTCAGGACAAATTCCGATTCTGCCTTGCACCAGAGCACCATGACTCCAGCTCAGCAGGAATCCTTCTCTGGAGGGTCCCAGGACATGCAGCAGAAAAGAGGTAAACAGGGAAAAATGGATACAGGTATTTCTGCCATCCAGAGCATTCCCATGATCTCCCAGGGGGGATTGGGAAACACAGCTCTGCTGCTGCTCCCTGGATCCATGACCCTGGAATGGGAGTGAGGGGCCATAATGACCTTTGTGGGTGCTGAAATCCAGAGAAAAATGATACAAAACTAAGCAAGAACATTTCCCTGAGCCCCAAATGGTGTTATTTTGACCCTTCTCCCTGGGCTGGTGAGTGCTCCCAGTGCCACCAAAGGTTTGGAGTGACTTCCAGAGCAGCCCAGGGATCCCAGCAGTTCACTCAGGGATACAGCACCGGGAGGGAGCCAGGCTTCCTCTGGGTTTTTAATTTAGGGCCTGGAGATTCCCCAGGGAACATCCCCTGGGAGGCAGCACTTCCCAGCAGCACTGAGGACATTCCCAGCTCCAGGCTGGAGCACCACACTTCTGGTGCCCTCTGCTGGGCCTTGAGCCTGCTCCAGCTCGGGAGACACGGCAGCACTTGAGCATCCCAAAGGTCTTTTCCAGCCTTAACAATTCCCTGGTTCCGTGGGAAGCTCTGGAATCTCTGTGGGGAAGTTTAATCCCTCAGCAAGGATGAACATGCAACACAAACTTGCTGTGCTGTGGCTCTTCCCTGTGCTCCTGGAGCTGGAAAACATGGAAAAATGGTCCTGTTCAACAGTGTTCCCTAAATTTGGGTTTGTGGCTGTCGGTGTGAAATGTTCCTGTGGATTCATCTCTCCCTCTGGGCTTCTTTTGGTGGTGCTTTGTCACCTTGTTTGAACCAAGAAATGGCCTTGGACTGTGGAGAAGCAGCAGCTTTATAGTGTTTCTCTCTCCCAGGGGGGATGGATTGGATTGTTCCCCCCTGGAATTGTCCTCTTGGCTGCCCATGAGATGTCCCAGGTGGAAATCACTCGTGCAGGATGCAAAAACCAGGCCCCAAACACTCCCTTCCATTGAAATCCAAATGGAATCCATTTAGATCTTTAGCCTTAGCAGCCTAAATTGGAGACCAGAAGTCTTTTAAAGTATTATTTGAGTGGCTTTTTTTAAAACTGATGATGTCTCACTGATTAATTAGTTAATTAAACACAATTTTAGTCTCTTCTGCTTCCTGGTATCTTTGTTTTTTTTTAATGAGTGTGACTGTTTCAAACTCGCTGATAATTCCTCAGCATTTTTCAAATGGTTCCATTTCCAGTCTGAAAATGTCTTCCTGAGAAGCTTCATGTTATTGATTATTAATTCTATGATTTTTTTTTAATTATTGTTGTCCTGTTTTAGTTTTGTTGCTGACTGTCCCTGGAATGGAGGAAGGCACCTCAGATGCAGACAAAACCCTCTCCAAGCAAGGCTGGGACACTAAAAAGGTGGGAATTGCACCCTTCAAAATGTAGAAATGTTATTTTCTAAACATATTGAGGTAAATGAATGCTTGAAATATTGTCACCACTTGAAGAGATTTGAGATTAAATGTTGTGTTTAGAAACAAATCATAAGCAATGGACCAGAAAGGCATTTTTAGGTATTTATGTGTGATTGATTTCATCAGGAGAAAATCTTGAAATTTAAGATTTGTTGGGACAATAAAGCAAAAAAAAGGTGATAAATATCTTCTAAGAGCTTCACAGAGCTCTTGTGTAGAACAGCTCTCCTCTAGAAATGTATCAAATTAAACCTTTTGAATTGAAATGTATCCTGAACATTCACTTCCAGCAGTATCTTTGCCTTTAAATCTCTCTTCCTTCTGTGCCTTTAAAAACTCTCTTCCTTCTCTTTTAGACTGGGTCATCCAGACCTAAATCATGTGAAGTTCCAGGAATCAAGTAAGTCCTGAGCAATTCTTTTTTATTATTATTTTTGAAGAGCACTGAGATCTTCCTAAGAAAAAATATTATATATTGAATAGTGTATATTGAATAGTGTATATTGAATAGTGTATATTGAATAGTGCAAATTGAATATTTTATATTGAGTAGTGTATATTGGATATTTTATATTGAATAGTGTATATTGGATATTTTATATTGAATAGTGTATATTCAATATTTTATATTCAATATTGTATATTGAATAGTGTGTATTGAATATTTTATATTTAATATTTTATATTCAATATTGTATATTGAATATTTTATATTGAATAGTGTATATTGAATATTTTATATTGAATATTTTATACTGAATAGTGTACATTGAATATTTTATATTGAATAGTGTATATTGAATATTTTATATTGAATAGTGTATACTGAATATTTTATATTGAATATTGTATATTGAATAGTGTATATTGAATAGTGTATACTGAATATTTTATATTGAATATTGTATATTGAATAGTGTATATTGAATATTTTATATTCAATATTGAATATTGTATATTGAATAGTGCATATTGAATATTTTATATTTAATATTTTATATTTAATATTTTATATTCAATATTGTATATTGAATAGTGTGTATTGAATATTTTATATTGAATATTTTATATTGAATATTATATACTGAATATCCTTTTGCCTTGGAGTTCCCTGGGAAGCCCTTCCCTGCTCCAGCCCTGCTCCCTTTGTGAGCCACCCCTTTGTGGCTGTTTGCCCTCCAACACCCAGCCTCACCTCTGGAATTTCCTCTGTAAAACCCCCTTGGAGAGCTGGAATTCCAACTGAGCCGTGTCCTTTTTTCCTCCCCCTCTCTCCCTGCCCCAGCATCTTCCCCTCTGCCGACCAGGAGAACACTACAGCCCTGATCCCTGCCACGCACAACACGGGCGGCTCCCTGCCCGACCTGACCACCATCCACTTCCCGTCGCCGCTGCCCACGCCGCTGGACCCCGAGGAATCCACCTTCCCGGCCCTCAGCAGCTCCAGCAGCACCGGCAACCTCGCTGCCAACCTCACCCACCTGGGCATCAGCACTGCCAGCCAGGGTGAGCCCGGCGCTCCCCGGGGACGTGGCACCGCAATTTGGGGGCTGAAACGGGGGAATTTTCATCCTAGGATGTTCCTGTTCCTTCTGGGAGTTAATTGCACCTCACTGCTCATTGACTCTTCTTTAGAAACAGGTTTTATATGTACAAAAAAGTGAGAAAGCTGTGTTTAGTTATAGGACGTTTCTCTCACGTTCTTGGTACCCAAATTTTTGGGTTTATTTGAGGTTTTGTTTTCTTTTTGTTTGTGTGGGTGGTTTTTTTTCTTTGTTTTATTTTTGTTTGTTTTGTTAGGTTTGGGTTTTATTTTGTTTTGGGGTTTTGTTTGAGTTGTTTGGTTTTTTTTTTGGGGGGGAGTTTTATCTATCTCTCTATCTCTCTATCTCTCTATCTCTCTATCTCTCTATCTCTCTATCTCTCTATCTCTCTATCTCTCTATCTATCTCTCTATCTCTCTCTCTATCTATCTATCTATCTATTTATTTATAAAACAAGAATTTAATATATTAATTTTAATATATACTACAAGAGTTCCTCTCTTGTATTTAATTGTACTGAACCCCAACAGCCCCCAATGTGTCATGGGAACATCCTCAGCAACCCTTTCATTCCCCTCCCTTTAAAATGGCATTTTTTAAACGTTGAGGCAATTTATTGATTATTATTTTTGAAATCATTTCACTGGTTCATGCTCCCAATAGTTGTGAAGAGGGTTGAATTTTTTTATTGTCAGTGACAGTTGCAGTCTGTTGATTCCTAGAATAGAAATGAGGCATTGTATCCAAAAATACAAGTTGATTTCCTGTGCTGGGCAGGATTCCCTTTCCCACTTGACAATCCTCTCCTACGTTGGGAAAAGGAAATTATTGTAATCAGGTTAATGGCTGAGCAGGTAAGTTTGAGAATGAGGCAAGAAGGGGGTTTAACCATTTGAGGGCAGAGTGGCTCAGTGATTTCAGAGTCCTTGAACAAGTTTTTTGGTCTCAAAAGTGGCTGTTTCAGGGATGGGTCATCACTCCAGCAGAAATCAGGAATTAGACCAGAGTCACTAAATTTTTTTGCTGTACCCACATTTAGCAAAGTAAATGGTGCAAAACCCAACTGGTAAATCTGCAGTTGCTTTGAAAAGACATCACAAATTCAAGATATTCCTGCTTCTCTTTGGAGCCCATCCCACAGCTCGGGCACCGCCGTGCTCGGCGTTCCGTGCTCTTTGAACTGATTTGTCCAAACTTTCCTTAAGCAGGAAACCTCAGTCAGGCCTTTTTGAACCCTGTGCCCTGCCCAGGCACATCCTGAGCAGCCCTGGCAGAAGGTGGGGCAGCAAACCCTCGTGGGGTCCCCTCAGACCTGCCCCTTTGTGCCACCCCGAGGGGTTGGTTCGGCGCCGGTTCACGGGCACGTTCCGGGAGGGGATGCTGGGGTTTGCAAACACAGCCTCACACTTGGAGCCACTCTTGCCTGCTGGCTCCTTGGCAGCCTGGACTTCCTGGCTCCCTGGCATCCTGCCTGGAAGCCTGGAACCTTTGCCAAGTGCCTGGGAGCTCTCAGGCTCTCCGTGAATCCCTCCTTTCTGGCAGCTCCGGGAGGAGCAGCTCGCTCGCCCCACTGTCCTGGAATCACTTCCCAGGGTGACTCGGTTGCTCTGGGCTGAGGCAGAAAAGAGAGGAGGTTTCTAAACTTCCAGATTTTTGTCTTGATTTGAACAAAATTGGGATATTTCAGTTGTTTGTCCCTATCCCCTGCTAGGTCGTGGCTCTGGGGAGTGTGATGGATATTTCCTGCGCTGTGCCATTCGAAATGGAGCTCTTCCTGCATAACCAGTTTTTCTTCTGCTTTTTCCATTAAAGAGGTGTTTGCTTTTATAATATCTTGAGTGCCCTCTGATCAGCGTGGCTCCATGGTCTGTGGTGTCATTCCCAGAGCCTGAGCCTGTACAAACAGAGCAGAACCTGCTTCTCCCGGGCCCGGGGTGTGTGAGGACGATCCCTGCGGAGCCTGGAAGCGCCGAGGCCGCTCTGCCTCTTCCTCTTCCAAGTCATCTGTGCACGAACCTGTGCCTGGCTTGGGTCCAGGATAAACCACAGGGATCTTCCTCTCATCCTGACGCTCTCGAGCCCGAGCAAATTAATTACAAATCACCCAACGAGCTCCGGGCCCATCGGCCTGGACGCGTCCAGCGCTTTGTGTGGAGCGCACTCAGGTTGTTTGTTGGTCACTCAGGCCATTTGTTGGTCACTCAAGCCATCCCTGAGGTGATTACCTGTGGTACAATAGCAGTAAAGTGTGGCTGTGTTCCTGTTCAAGCCAGTGTGCTCATTCCCAGCAGGAATGACGACGACGCCGGCCCCTTCCCAGCAGCACCGCCCGCCCACCGTGAGCCCCCTGTCCTTGGGCGCGGACTCCAGGCGACCACAGTCCCAGCAAATGTCCCCCACGCTCTCCCCTCTGTCACCCATCACTCAGGTAGGACCTCGTGGCAGGATTGCACTTGGTTTCCTCCCAGATCTGTTTTTTTAACTCTGCACAGCCTCAAACTGACAGAGAGGGGGGTTAGGTGGGATAGCGGGAAAAAATTCCCGACTCTGAGGGTGGGGAGGCCCTGGCACAGGTTGGGCAGAGAAGCTGGGGCTGCTCCATCCCTGGAAGTGTTCAAGGCCAGGTTGGATGGGATTTGGAGCAAACTGGGCTAGTGGAAGGTGTCCCTGCCCACAGAACTCCATGATCTTTAACATCCCTTCCCGCCCAAACCATTCTGGGATTCTCTGAATTTCATGTCTCTTGTTCTATAATTTCCTTCTTTAAAAGTGTTCCTTAATTCAGAGCCTCAAAAAGGGAGATTTTACTTTCTCTTTTCTAGTACTGTGGTAAAACCCCCCTGTTGGGACAGGTATCAGTGACAGTGTTGTCCCAAAGTCAGCTGTGAAATTTGAAAGACATTTCCCCAGTTCATGAGAAAACCTTGATTAAGTTTTTAAACCTGAGTGTGTCTCTGTGACTGCCCTCAGTGATTTCTGAGCTCAAGATTTAACTGGGCTTTTAAAGTGTCTGTTTATTGTACAGACTGTTTAGTGTAGTCTGTTTATTGGGGGTGATTCTGAGTCTTTTGAATTACAGACTTAGAGGATGGTTTGGGTTGGAAAAGACCTTAAAGCTCATCCAGTTTCACCCCCTGCCATGGGCAGGGACACCTCCCACTAGACCAGGTTTCTGAACTGTGAAAAGCAACGTTTTTAAAATGCAAAATGAGGTTGTTTTGGTTCTCTGAGTGTGAAGGGGAATTCCCTCCAGCGTGGCTGATCCTCCTCCTCCTTTCCCAGGCCGTGGCTATGGATGCATTGTCCCTGGAGCAGCAGCTTCCCCCGTACCCCTTTTTCACCCAGACGAGTTCCCAGCAGCAGCAGCAGCCACCAGTGGCCAGTTCCCTGCCCCAGAACCCCCCGATCCTGCCGAGCTCGGGGCTGCAGAGGGGCCCTCAGCTCCCCCCTCTCTCCGTCACGGTACCTTCCACCATCCCCCAGTCGCCTCCGGGGAGCCAGAGCCAGCCCTCCATGGGGATAGACATCAACTCGGTGAGTTTGGGAGCAGCTTGCCTTGGGAAAGGCTGGCAGGGAGCAGGGCAGGGGCAGGGAGCAGCCTGGGCAGCTCAGATCATCCTGAGCCCTGTGATAAACATCATTTCAGGCAGGGTTTGAACGACACGTGGAGTGGAAATTCCTAGAGGAAAATTAGGGTTTGATGTGCTCTCAGAGTGGCCATTTGTCCCTTGCAATTCCAGGGTTGGATCAGAGCAGCTTAAATACATCAGCCTTTATTTTACACCTGGCTGGGCTGTTGCTGTGGGAGGTTTTCAGGGTGTTCAAGGTACCCCCAACCCACTGGGGGACAGGCTGGGGGAGCCCACAGAGCCTTGAGGAAAAAAAACCTGCCAACAAGCATTTTCCAGTCAAAAGAACCTTTGGGAAATGTTATTCCAAAAGTTATCAAGAACCAGATGTTTTCACAGAACCCTTTGCTTTTAAGGAATTTTAGGGCACCCCTTATTACCTTCCAGAATGGGATTTGTGGCTGCCCTCAGTGCCCAGAAGACATGGAGTGTGCCTGGACATACATTTATGGGCAGATCCCTTTTCTTGCTCATTTTCCCATGGGCTGTTGGGAAATGTTCTGTCTCAGCAGCTGCAAATCCCAAATGCAGAGCCAGGATCAGGGAGGGAGGGATGTCCCAGCTCCTCCTGCTCCTTCTGCCCCGTGTAGGATCCTGGTTGTCCCACCTGTGGTGTCCTGGCAGTGCTGCAGTGACAGGACTTGGTTGGAGAAGGAGAAAAGATCATTGTTTATTGATCTGTCACTGGGTTGTGGGGTTTCCTTTGGGGGTGAAATTTTTGACAGTTTGTGCTGATAAATCCTTCTTGAGAGCAGCTGCTTCCCTTTCAGGACTGGAAGGGGAAGAGGGAAGGACAATCCAGCAGTGGAAAGGATTCCCACTCAAAATATGTCCCAGTGTTTTGGTTCTAATCCTCATGTAGTACCAGTACAGCCAGTTCTGATTTCATCCTTTGCTTTCTGTGTTGCTTTCCTCATCCTAAACCTCTTTATGACCTTAACTTTTAGGGTGCTGTGCTTATATCTTTTAAAGCAACCGAAATAATTCCCAAGTAAACAGATTTAAAGGCAGTTTAACCAAAAAGCTGAGCTCTCCCAGCCCCACTGGCAACTTCTACCCAGCTTTTGTAAAGCAGAATTGAAATTCCTTTGTAGTTTGGGTGGCTGCTTGCAGTCTGCAAGTGGCAGTGCAGAACAGAAGGATATTTTCTAGAGATTTACAGAATTTGGTGTCAAAACCACTGGAAGTGCAGTGTCTTCCCACACTGCAAAGCAGCTGATTAAATTTACTGGATTGCAGGTTTTCCTCAATCATCTTTAATTTGTGAGGAAGTAGAGTGAGGAGAGCTGGGCTACTGTTGATGTTAATTAGTACAGCATTATTTAAATGCCCTTAATGTTATTAATTTGTTCAAATCCAGGGGTTTAATGATGGAGAAGAAGGTAAATCTTTGAAAACACGTCTCAGTGTAAAAGTCACGAATATAAAGCTGCAAAACACAGGGGGAATTCCCAGCCAGTGTCCTGGGGTGCAGTGGAGTTTGGGGGGATCCCACCTTGCAGGGGGACACCCCAGGTGTGTCAAACAGGTTTGTCACCTGCCCCCCAATCTTCAGAACCCCCCCGGGCTCTTCAGCTCGGGGCAGAGCAGGATCCCAGAGCAGGGTGAGCACACATGTGGGCATAGCAGTGGAACTGAAGAATAAATGACATTCTTTTTGAATTATTCCCAGCTTTCGAGACTTCTTTGCCCTAAATCCTTGGCTGACCTGATTTTGTTATGTATTTTTTTTTAAATTGAGCATAACTGAGCCCAGGGAGGAAATCTCCCCCGGTTGTGCTTGCCCACAGCTCAGACAGCCCCTGCCACGCTGTCCCCTGAGCTCTCTCCCTTTTTGGGGCGTTATCCACGGTAATCCTGCCTTCCTCCACAGCCCAGGCTGCTGAAGAGGCTGGTTCCTCCCCGCTGGATTTGCCAGGAGTGTGTGATTTTTGCAGGCCTCCCTCAGTGCTGTTTAACTCTGTGTCCTTTGTAGGCCTCCCTCCAGCAGTACCGCAGTAATGCTGGCTCCCCGGCCAACCAGTCTCCCACCTCTCCTGTCTCCAATCAAGGCTTCTCTCCTGGCAGCTCCCCTCAAGTAAGGGACTCTGTGCTTCCACAGGCCTTGCTTTGTGTGTGTTTTAGCCCAGTCTCTCCATCTCTGCCCCGTGGTTGTCTCGCTGTGACTCCGTGTGCTCCTCATGCATCTCCGACGCCTCATCCCGGCTGCACTTCCATTCAGGGCCAGAGGTTTTCAATAGCTGCTGAGTTGCCTTTTTTTTTATGGGACAAAGCTGCTGCTTGAAGGACTGGTTTGTGGGGTTCCTTTGGGGTGTTCCATGGACAGAACCTCCAGGGAGAAGCCTTTCAGTTCCCAGGATCGCGGGGGGGAGCTGATGGGTAAGGTTGGGAGGGCAGAGGGGGACTCCAGTGCCTCCTGGGGCACTAAATCTCCCTGAGGTGGCCAAATCTGTTTGCAGCAGGACCTTCTTAATGTGGGAACACACCCTGTGAAGGAAAACACTGGAGAAAATGCTCCCCAAATAAGCAGCTGTACCTTGTGGCTGGCAAGGAATGGGTTACCACTCTCTCCCTTGCCTGCCAGCTGGTTTTCCTTCCTCTCTGTGTATCTGCTCACAGATCCACGTGTCCTGTATGGAAGTCATAGCTTGAGGGTGTGTGTGATCCTCTGAAGGGGGATTTTTACCTGCCAGCAGCAAGAAGTTAAAAACAAGCAGGGTTTGGGGGTGCCCCAGTGTAAGAAAGGGCATTTTTCCATGCTGGTGCTGCTGGAACAGCTGCCCTGCAGAATCCCAGCTGCAGAAACAAGGTGCAGGGAGTTCTTCCAGAGCACCCCAGGAGTCTGAAAATACATTTTCTGTCCCATCATTTAACGTTGAAGGCTGTAAGGAGGATCCTTTCTGAGTCAGTGTTGCCCCTTCATGGTTCCAAAGCAGAAACTCCCTCTCTCCTGAGCCAGGCTCAGGTCACTGGTAAGCTCAGACCTAGAGCTGAGTGGCAGGACTGACTGGATTTCCTCAAGCCTGGCTTAATTGCTTCTTAGCCTCTCTCTTCTTCTGCTTCTGTGAGTTCTGCTGTGTCCTGTGTGTGGCTCCAAACCCCACATTTAACCCTCGGGGTGTCCTGTGGGGCAGAGCTGCTGCCACTGCTGCTGCAAACTCAGTTCTCACGTGGGCAGCACATCCAATTTGGATTTTTAGGTTGATTTTCTTTCCCCCTTGACATCTCCGTAACTCTGTCTTGGTTTAGTCCCCAGATTTGTTGCCTCTGGTCAGTGCAAAGTGCAGCAAGTGGGGCACACACTGGGCTGTAATTTTTCCTGCTGGGGCTGTTTTATCCTATAAAATCTTCCTTAGGTTTTGCTCTTTTCAAGTGAGACACCACAACTCTGAGAGCAAGGAAGGGGATTTATTGATACTCTAGTACTGGCCTCTTAAATACCCACAGAATCCTTTCTTTTTCCTAAATTAAAACCAAGATGGCTTTGCTGTCTCCAGCAGTGACTGGTGATGGTCAGAAATATTTAAATGTGGAGAGAAGCAGTGGGGGAAGAGAAACCAGTTTGGAGGGAAGATTGGGGTTGGTTGTGGCAGCTCCCAGGTGCCAGGATCCTTTAACCTGCCCAGAGGGAAGGCAGAACCCTTCCAAGCAGGAGAATATTCCCGTTGTGGAAGAGCTGCTCTTCCTTCCTGTGAGTATCTCCTCACACATCCACGTGTCCTGTGTGGAAGTCACAGTTTGGGGATCCTCTGAAGGGGGATTTTTACCTGCCAGCAGCAGGAAATTAAACCCAAGCTGGGTTTGGGGGTGCCCCAGTGTAAGGGAACGAGTGTCAGGAGTGGGATGAAGTAGGTGCTGCTCTTTCTCCCAGGAATTTTGGGTTCCACCCTTCCGATGTTACGAGGGGAATCCTTTAAACCCCGAACCCCGGGTTTTCCTTCGGATCACACCCTGTTCATTCACCAGAGCTTCTCCTTCATCTTCCCACCTCTCCAGATCCTTTGCTCCTGTGTTCCAGCAGTGTGTGTGTGTGTGTGTGTGTGGAAAGCTCTGCCTGCAGCCCCAGCTCTGTGTTTGCATGGCTTCCCATCCCCAACGCCTCCGTTCCTCCTCCTCTGCCCTCCCCTCACCCCCAGCATCCTGCTCCTGCTCCCAAACCCACCTGCTCTAGTGCCTCTGACCTGGAGAACGTGGTAGGTATTTTTGGGATGGCTCATTCCAGCCAGGGGGCTGGTTTTTCCTTGCAGTGCCCACGGCATTAACCCCGGGAGATCCCTGCTGGCAGAACCCTCGGCCCAGCGTTCCCGCTGCTCGCCAGACCTTCTTCCCGGAGCTATGGATAAGTTATTCCAAGGCTCTGAAGTGTTGAAGCAATGACATTTCCAGCAGGTTTCCCTTGGGAATTCCAGTGCTTGCAGCTGTAGTATCCAAGCACACTTCACACGAGGAGCAAATCCAGTGTTTTGTTAGGAGTTACTGCCCCGGACTTGCACAAACACGCCCTTGCTCTCCTGTTGATTGTTTTTCACCTTCCCCAGAGTTTTTTAGGATGGGAACGGTGCTTAGTGAGACACAGAGGTTTTAGGGTTTGCCCTGCACTTCTGGAAAGCTCCTGGGAAATGAAAGGACAGGGGTTTAAAGGGAAAAAAACACCTCGATCCTCTTTGGAGCTCTCGGATAGCAACTGGATTTCTGGTGCTGCTTTTGCTTCATGTCGAGCCGGTGACATCCCAAAGTTCAGATTTGTCCTTAGAAGTGGTTATAACCCAGAGGTTGGATTTGATGATCTCAGAGGCCTTTTCCAACCTCACTGATCCCCTGACCCCCCAGTGCTGGTGCTGTTCCTGCCACTCCATCGCAGAGCTCTGGTCCTGATCCACTCGCCTGAGCGAGCCCTGGGTTCTGACTCCAGGTTTTCCAGGAGTAACAGATGGAGCAGGTTGGATAAGATGGAATTGGGAGAGTTGGTCCAGGCATGACAGGGCAGCAAATAAGGGCTCAGTGGGTTAAAACCCCCAAATTTTTCTTGAAATAAATTGATTTAAGTAGTGCTTTGCTTTTTCTCTTATCAGCTCTAACGTGGCTCTTGTGGTTGTTTGATCTCTTCTGGTGTTTGATCCCTTCTGGTGTTTGATCCCTTTGGATGTTTGATCCCTTCAGGTGTTTGTTCCCATCCTGCTCAGGTTTTTAAGGAGGAAATTTGTAGCCTTCTGCTTTTACCATGTAAATAAAATAAACCAGCAGCTGAATTTCCACCTCACGACTGAGACAATCTCTCCACGCAAATTATCTTTAATAGACATTCTCCTTGCCAATAAATGGATTTTTTTTTTCCAGCTGGAATATCAGAGTTTGTAAATTTTAAAGAAGTGATCTCTGACTTCTTTTCTATCTGGCATTTTTTGGGGGGGACAGTATTCCATAGTATTAAATCACTGTCCTCACATTCTCGGTCACCTTTCAAACAACTGATGAATTCTTGGACACTTTTAGAACAATTCATGAATTTTGGTCACCTTTAGAATAATTTATGAATTTTTGGTCACCTTTAAAAGAACTGATGAATTCTTAGACACTTTTAGAACAATTTATGAATCCTTGGACACTTTTAGAACAATTTATGAATTCTTGATCACCCTTAGAATCATTGATGAATCCTTGGTCACCTTTAATTGATGAACTCTTGGTCACCTTTAATTGATGAACTCTTGGTCACCTTTAGAATAATTGATGAATTCTTGGTCACCTTTAGAACAATCAATGAATTCTTGGTCACCTTTAATTGATGAATTCTTGGTCACCTTTAAAACAATTGATGAATTTTGGTCACTTTTAGAACAATTTATGAATTTTGGTCACCTTTAGAACAACTGATAAATTCTTGGTCACCTTTAGAACAGCTGATGAATTCTTGGACACTTTTAGAACACTTGATGAATTCTTGGTCACCCTTAAAATAATGTATGAATCCTTGGTCACCTTTAATTGATGAATCCTTGGTCACCTTTAACTGATGAATTCTTGGTCACCTTTAACTGATGAATTCTTGGTCACCTTTAATTGATGAATCCTTGGTCACCTTTAATTGATGAATTCTTGGTCACCTTTAATTGATGAATCCTTGGTCACGTTTAATTGATGATTCTTGGTCACCTTTAATTGATGAATTCTTGGTCACCTTTAATTGATGAATTCTTGGTCACTTTTAACTGATGAATTCTTGGTCACCTTTAGAACAATTGATAAGTGATGGACAATTTGTGGTGCCGGAGGGGACAGTGACTTTGGCAAGGCTGAGGAATTCCTCCTGGAATTCTTGCCCATCCCACACTTCCCTGGGCTTCCTCCTCACCTCTCCTGCTCCTGTAAAATGACTTTAAACCACTTTTGTCCTTGCAGCCCCAGCCCAGCCCCACCTGGGCTCTCTTCGATGCCCCCAATGTGACGTTTCTCCCCCAAATTCCCCAAAAACCCAAAGCCCCGAGTTACTTCTGTGCCTCCCCGTGTGTGTGTGTCCGTAACCCCGAGTTCTCCGTGTCGTCCGGGCTCGGGGAGGAGCTGCTGGGGTTCCCTGCTGGGGTTCCCTGCTGGGGTTCCCTGCTGGGGTTCCCTGCCTGTGCCAGGGCATTCCTGCCGCTCCCTGGATGTCCTGGAGCTCCGCTGGCGCCGGAGGAGCCGTGGGGGGTTCGTGCCATAAAGCCTCTTGTTTTGTTTTCAGCATTCTTCCATGCTGGGCAGTGTTTTTGGGGACTCCTATTATGAGCAGCAGATGACAGCTAGGCAGGCTAATGCCCTCTCCCACCAGGTGAGCAAATTCATCTCGGCCCCAGCGGCCTCTTCCACCTTCAAATTAAGATCAGTTAATTCCTGATTATTCTGTGTCGCAGCACGTTCTGTCCACGTGGAGTTTTCCTTCTGTTCTTTTTAGTTTCTGGCACTCAGGAGTTTCTTTTCTTGTTTTTTTTTTGTTTTCCCCCCACACCCCTTTTCCTGCCCCTCGTAGCTGCAGGTGGTTGTAAAGTTGTTCCTCCAACCTCTGCATTGAAAAGGAATAAAAATCAATTAAAGCAATTAAAAAAAATAAAAATGATAAAAATCGACTTTTCAAAGGAAAAGTAATGATAGGAAATTTTTTTAAAAAAAAATCCATTTTGAAAAAAGTGAAAAGAAATTTTGAAACTATGAGAATTTTTAGAAAGGAAAAATAATGAAATTTTTTAAAAAAATTCATTTTAAAAAAAGGAAAATGAAAAGAAATTTTAAAACTGAAAATTTATACAAAGGAAAAATAATGAAATTTTTTTAAAAATCTGTTTTAAAAAAGGAAAAGTGAAAAGAAATTTTAAAACTGAGAATTTTTAGAAAGGAAAAGTAATGAAATTTTTTTTAAAAAAATCCATTTCAAAAAAAGGAAAAGTGAAAAGAAATTTTAAAACTGAAAATTTATAAAAAGGAAAAATAATGAAATTTTTTTAAAAATCTGTTTTAAAAAAGAAAAAAAGAAATTTTGAAACTATGAGAATTTTTAGAAAGGAAAAATAATGAATTTTTTTTTAAAAAAATCCATTTTAAAAAAAGAAAAAGAGTGAAAAGAAATTTTGGAACTATGAGAATTTTTAGAAAGGAAAAATAATGAAATTTAAAAAAAAAATCCATTTTAAAAAAAGAAAAAGAGTGAAAAGAAATTTTGAAACTGAGAATTTTTAGAAAGGAAAAATAATGAAATTTTTTTCTAAAAAATCTGTCTTAAGAAAAAGAGTGAAAAGAAATTTAGAAAATGATGAAAAGTTTTAAAAAGGAAAAATAAATTACATTTTAAAAAAAATCCATTTTAAAAAAGAAAAAGTGAAAAGAAATTTTGAAACGATGAAAATTTTTAAAAAGGAAAAATAATGAAATCTGAAAGAGGAAAAAAGAACAGAAAGTAAATTTGAAAATAACGGAAATAAATTTGAAAAGGGCCAAAAAAAATTAAATTTTTTAAGTAGTGAAAATAATTTTTGAATAATTTTGGATCCTGAAAATTTATGAACATAATGCAAATATAAACATAATGCAAATATAAACATAATGCAAAATTAAAATAATGTTTGAAGCTGCCCATCTCTGGCCACAGCTGCAGTTGGGAAAGGCTTCACTTGGAGGTGGGAACAAAACTGACTCCTGAATTTGCAAATAACCCACTCCTGGGGCCCAAAAATTGCTCTTGGTTTGGCCAACCAGGGCATGGATTGAGTAAATTCTGGAATAACGACCCTGGGCTGTGTTCCCAGAGGGAATGCTGAGGGCAGAGCCCTCAGGCAGAGCGTGGATTCCACTCATTTCCCATCAAAAGCTCCCTTTTGTTTCGTTCTTCCAACACCCCCCGCCCCAGTTTGGTTTTCCCATCCCTCATCCCCCCTCCTCCGAATTGGGCAGGAAACATTCCGGAAAGCTCCGTGCCAGCAGCCCCTCTTTGGAGCAAGGGAAGCTAAAGATGAATTTGTTTGCCTGTCTCTCTCTCTCTCTCTCTCTCTCTCTCACGTCACGTCCCGTCCTCGAGCCTTGTCGCGTCGTTTGGCCGCAATTCCCGAGGGCCGGGAGTGACAATTCCCTTTGTGCCCTTGGTGTGCAGCTGGAGCAGTTCAACATGATCGAGAACGCCATCAGCTCCAACAGCCTCTACAGCCCCTGCTCCACCCTCAACTACTCCCAGGCTGCCATGATGGGACTGACGGGCAGCCACGGCAGCCTCCAGGACTCGCAGCAGCTCAACTACTCCAGCCACGGGAACATCCCCAACATCATCCTGACAGGTACAACAAGCTGGGAATGTCGTCCTGCCGGAGCTGGGGAGAAGGGAGGGGGTGATCCTGCTCTGCTCCGGGCTGGAGCGGCCTCACCTCGAGTCCTGAGGGCTCTTTGGACTCCACGAGGATCTCAAGCTGCTGGAGGATTCCAGAGGAGGGACAGGGAGCTGGGAAGGGGCTGAGGAGCAGCTGAGGGCACTGGGTTTGTTCAGCTGGAGCTGAGGGGAGACTCCTGGGGGGCTGCAGCTTCTCCCGAGGGGCAGCTCTGAGCTCTGCTCTCTGTGAGCAGGGACAGGACCCAGGGAAGGGCTGGAGCTGTGCCAGGGGGGTTGGGATGGATCTCAGGGAAAGGTTCTTCCCCCACAGGGTGGGTGGGCACTGCCCAGGCTCCCCAGGGCAGTGGGCACAGCCCCAAGGCTGCCAGAGCTCCAGGAGGGTTTGGACAACACTCTGAGGGACAGGGTGGGATTGTTGGGGTGTCTGGGCAGGGCCAGGAGCTGGACTGGATGGTCCTTGAGGGTCCCTTCCAGCTCAGGACATTCCATGATTCCATGATCCGGGTTTCCTTCAGCGCAGAGATCACCTGTCCCATGGGCAGAGTGAAGAGGGAACACGGGACAGGCTCAGGTCAGAGTGTCACATATGGTGGTGAATCTGGTCACAGTTGGATTTTGGAAACAATCCCTGCACAGGGACACAGGGACAACTGTTGGCTCAGCCCGTGCTGCAGCCAGGCATTGCTGTTTGGAATCATGGAAATTAAGGTCGTTCCTCCTAAACTCGAGGGAGAGAAAAGAGACCCCAGACATGCAGGCAGGAATTTTGCTTTGTGTTCGGTCGTTCTGATGGTTTGGGGAAGCTGTGAGGAACCTGTGATTCATCCAGTTGGGAAGGAGGGTGGATGTCCCTCATGTGAGGAGGATGGTCCTGGTGTGATGAGATTGTCCCTCGTGGGATGAGGATGCTCCTTGTGTGATGAGGATGTCCCTCTTGTGATGATGTTCCTGGTGTGATGAGGATGTTCCTGGTGTGATGAGGATGCTCCTTGTGGGATGAGGATGGTCCTGGTGTGATGAGATTGTCCCTCGTGGGATGAGGATGCTCCTTGTGGGATGAGGATGCTCCTTGTGGGATGAGGATGTCCCTCATGTGAGGAGGATGTCCCTCATGTGATGAGATTGTCCCTCGTGGGATGAGGATGTCCCTCGTGGGATGAGGATGCTCCTCATGTGATGAGGATGTCCCTGGTGTGATGAGGATGTCCCTGGTGTGAGGAGGATGTCCCTGGTGTGAGGAGTTTGTTCTCCATCTGAGCTTCAGCCTTAGCTCAGTCAATAACTCCAGGGCTTTGGAGCTGTTTTGTGGCTTGCTTGCCTGGTGGGTGTGTGTTTGGGAAGCCCTGGTGACACGTCTCCGTTCTCCTCCCCGCAGTGACAGGAGAATCTCCCCCCAGCCTATCAAAAGAACTGACCAGCTCTCTGGCGGGCGTGGGGGACGTCAGCTTCGACACGGATTCCCAGTTCCCCCTGGATGAACTCAAAATTGACCCCTTGACCTTGGATGGACTGCACATGCTCAACGACCCCGACATGGTCCTCACCGACCCCGCCACAGAGGACACGTTCCGGATGGACCGGCTGTGAGGGGACCGGGGCCGGCGGGGCCGCCGTGGCCGAGCAGGAGCCGCCGTGGCCGAGCAGGAGCCGCTGTGGCCAAGCAGAAGCCGCCGTGGCCCAGCAGGAGCCACCGTGGCCGAGCAGGAGCCACCGTGGCCCAGCAGGAGCCGCCGTGGCCCAGCAGGAGCCACCGTGGCCGAGCAGGAGCCGCCGTGGCCCAGCAGGAGCTGCCGTGGCCGAACAGGAGCCACCGTGGCCCAGCAGGAGCCGCAGTGGCCAAGCAGGAGCCACCGTGGCCAAGCAGGAGCCACCGTGGCCCAGCAGGAGCCACCGTGGCTGAGCAGGAGCCACCGTGGCCGAGCCGGAGCCGCGGCCGCCCCGCGCGTCCCTCCCGTCCCTCCAGCCGCGCTTGTCGTCCCGAGCTTGCCGCGCTGCAGCCCCCCGCCCCGCCCGGCGTCCCCCCGCGCTGCCGGTCACCAGTAAGGAGTTTCCATCAGCCTTCCCCTCCCTTCTCCCTCCTTCCTCCCCCCCCCAAAAAAGCTCCAGCGTGACGTTGTCGGTGTCTCCTTTGCACTAAGGGAAGGGGCTGAGGAAGGCCGAGAGGTTTCTGGCGCCAACACCCCGAGTTTTTTGGCTGCTGGTTGAGGCGGGGAGGGGACACCCCATCTGTGCCCCCCCATCTGTGCCCCCCCATCTGTGCCCCCCCATCTGTGCCCCCTCCCCTGGCCCCTCCAGCAGCACCCCCGGTGTTGTGACTCTGCTTTGTGACACCTCCTTCGTAGGCTGAAAGGCTCCTTCCTTCCCCCCCGTGCCGTGTTTGTCCCCAGGTGTGTCCCCACCCTGGTGTCCCCTTCCCTCCTCAAAGCAGAGCAGCCAAAACCCCCCAAAAAATCCACCATAAACACTATTTTCCCAGCTTTTGTTTTTTGTTTTTGTTTTGTTTGTTTGTTTGTTTGTTGGTTTTTTTGGTTTTTTTGGTTTTTTTTAATATATATGTAATATATATATATTTCTATATATGTCTACATATATAGAGAGCATTTCTGAGCACACAAAAAAGTACTATAATTCATTACTTGATTAGCACGGAGGAAGGATCAGAGCATTTTAAAGCAGCTAAAAAAAAAAAATATATAGAGGAGACTAACCTGCATAATTCTAATTTTACTCTGTGAGAGAGATTCCTGGGCAACAGGAAGGGCATTCCCATAGCAATGCCAGGCTTGTTAGAATCATGGTGACTTATTTTTTATTTTTTATTCATTAGTTATTCTGTTACTTATTTATAATTCTTTTTTTTGTTGTCGTTGTTCTTTTTTTTATTATTATTATTATTATTTAAATATTTGGATATTAGAAAAGTAGCTAAACTACATACAGCCAATTGAAGCACTCTACATACTACTTGTACAGTACATCTTTTTGTGGTTTTATTCCAGAAAATATATTATATATATTATATATATAGGTATTTTTAAAACTAACTGGAATTTTAAACAGGTGTTGAGCAGAAATAAGGAAGCTTAAGGCAAGTTTAGATGTTTTCCTTTGAAAAACAGGCAAAAAATAGGGTGGCAGGAACTTAGATATTCCTTCTTTCACCCCGGGGGAAAAAATCTCTTGCTCCACAGTGCCCAGGATTGAATCCTCCAAAAGGCTGAGATTCCATTCAATTCAGTGGATAATTGACTATTTCTGGTGGTCCTTGGGAATATTCTGTGCTGCAGCATTAAAAAATCCCACCCCAACCCCCCCTGTGACAGGGAATTGGTGGTTTCACTCCAGCTGGATTGATGGGGATTCCCAGATTTCTGCTCTTGGGTCTCATAAAAAATTAATGTCAGGATTTCTTGGGGGCTGCTGGGCCCTGGTGGGGCACGGAGGGACTGTCCTGGTTCCCCTGGATCTGCCATGGGCCAGGATCTCCCAGCACCTCTTCAGGGGTCAGGAATTCACGGGGAATTAACATTAGTTTGAGTCTCATCAGCAAATTAAACCCACAACCCCCCGAGGGTGGAGAGGGAAGCACTTCCAGGCAGGAGGGGCCGAGCAGCCACGTGGATTTTGTCCCCTGTCCCCTCAGCAAAGCCCCACCTCCATTCCCAGTTCAGCCCAGTTGGAGCTGGTTGATCCCCAGCTGCTCTTCCCGCTCCTTCCGCATCACCCGGATTTGCTTTTGGCCTAAAAACCCCTCCCTTTCTCAGCCCTTCCAGGCAAAACCCAGCAACCCTCAAGCAAAAAAAAAAACAACCCAACCCCTCAAGCAAGAAAACCCCAACCCCTCCAGCAAAAAAAACCCCCCTCAGCACTTCCCCCCATCCCGGGAAGGTTTTCCATGTTTCCAGCGAGGGAGGAGCCGTGAGGAGTCACCCCTCCATTAACGAGCTACCCTGCAATTAAGGAGTTCTAACTCTGCTCCTAATGAGTTATACTAGGTTTCTGTGTGCTTCCAGAAATCCGTGGGCTGCCATCCCGAGATTCCCGCCGACCCTGCGGAGCGGGATCGCGGTGGGAGATCTCTCTGATCCCGGTGTGTTCGCTCACGTTTTGTGCCATTTGTTGACCATTTGCACTAAAAATGTGTTGGTTTTTTTTTTTCTCCTTTGATCTCTTGGCTTTCCCCTGTCTTTTTTTTTTTTTGTTTTCCCCTCCCTCCCTCCAGTGGTTTTTCCCTCAAATCTCCCGAAAACGTTTTGGGTTTTTTGGGGGGGCAGGATTTAAGCCCGGTCAGTCGACTCTTGCTGGCTGCTCCTTTCAGATGGCTGATGCTTTTCCAATTTAAGGAGGAGATAAAAGGCAGCTCATCCTGAAAAAAAAACCCCACAAAAACCAGGAGGAGGGATTTGGGCCCAAAGGTGACTCGGAGCCCTTTGCTGAAGGTGCTGGAAACGCTTCCCGCCGCTCCCGTAGCTCCGGGGGGGATCTGTGTCGCTCTCCCGTTGGAATGGCTCTCGTGCATGTGGAAATCCTTGTCTGTGATCTATTTTTTTAAAGCCAGAGTCACTTCAGGGTGTGAAGCACCCGAGCAGGAGCTGAGATTCCTCCCAGGGGGAGCCGTGGCTCCCACGCTCCTTCCCGGCTTTTTAACTCCCGTGTGTACATAAGAGCTCTTTTTGTTCCTTGGACTTGGAAGCAGACGTTGCAAACGGCCTTAATTTTGGACTGACACGTCTTGGATGCAGCTGTGGGAATTAGGGACCATCCAGCTGAGAGAAATCCAGGTTTGACTCCCTTTGTGTGGGCCTTTGGGAGAGGGAAGGAGCAGGTGACGTTGTGGGAATGCTGGGATGTGTTGGATCCCCTGTGGATCCCCAGGTTGGGGCAGGGAAAAGCTGCTTTTCATCCCAACTCCTTGAGATCCAGGGAAGGAATTCCAGCAGCTCTTGCCTTTCCCTTCCCCAAGGGGAACCTTCCCCCCTGAGGTTTCCTGACACACATCACGTAGGAGCTGCCCCAGAGGGGATTTTCCCCCCTTCTCCCCTTAAAATTCTGTTTTCTGTGGCATCAGGCTGATCTGGAGCAACCCCAAATCTGGTGGGGTTGTCAGATGGAAATGTGGAGAGGATCCCAAGTGTTTCCAGAACAAATAATGGGATTTTTATTTCCAGTTTAGCAGTCCTGTTCTCATTTTAAACGGGGGGTGTGGGAGGGTCCCTTCCCACCGGGCACTGGTGGGAGCAGGAGGAGCAGCAGAAAGGGAAGAAAACCATCACTTAGCAAAAAAAACAACCCAACCTAATATCAAGAAGAAAATAGTGTTATTGATATTATTGATAAGTTTTTGAGTTCAATGCTGTTGAAACTGTCTGGTGTCTCAAAGGGTGACTGTCCAAACATCCCTGCTGAGTGAACCCCACCCTCCCTACATGTGTTTTTATATCTCTCTCTCTCTATATATATATATAAATTAATTAAAAAATTCCCAAGCTAGACTGTTGCATTTGCCAATACAATGGGGAATAACAGGAATAAACCTTGGGCTTATCAAAAACTGTGATTTTTTTTTAATTTTTTTTTGTTTTTTTTTTGTTTTTCTGGTTTTTTTTTGGTTTTTTTGCAGAAGCAAACCCCAGCCCTCGTGCTGGTTAGGGTGGGGTTGGGGGGGAGGCTCTTTTTCCCTGTACATAGTTTTCCCCTCCGTGCTCCCTCTTCCCGCTGGCTCCCGCATGTGTGATCCGGGCCCGGCTCCCCCACAGCTTCTGCATGGCAGGGAGCTCTTGCCAGCCCTCCTTCCCCCCTCCCAGTGCCACCCCTGCCCTGCACACACAGCCTCGGGCTGGCCTTTGGTCCCCAGGTTTTATTTTGGGTTCAAAGAGGGGGGGGAAAGGTTTCCAGAAAGAGGCTGCTGAGAAATGTTCATTCTTTGTGTGTTTTTTTGATTTGAAATTTAGTGGCTTCGATTAACTGATTTTTAAGGAGCCCAGAAAGCTCATGGGTGAACCTTGAGCTCAGGGGAGGTTGGATTTGATGATCCTGCAGGTCTTTTCCAACCTGGATTTGGTGATTCTTTCCCAACCTTGACTCAGTGATTATTTCCCACCCTTGATTCAATGATTCTTTTCCAACCTGGATTTGAGGATTTTTTTCCAGCCTGAATTTGATGATTCTTTCCCAACCTGGATTTGGTGATTCTTTTCCAACCTGGATTTGGTGATTATTTCCCAACCTGGATTTGGTGATTCTTTCCCAACCTTGATTCAATAATTCTTTCCCAACCTTGACTTGGTGATTCTTTCCCAACCTTGATTCAGTGATTCTTTCCCAACCTGAATTTGGTGATTCTTTTCCAACTCAGTACCTTTTTTCCCAACCCTGATTCAGTGACTCCAAGACCAAGAGCTGCCCCAATTTCCCTAAAGCAGCACCCGATAACACCCCAAATCCCCGACATTTCCCTCAAAAAACAAGCGGCTTGGCCGTAAAAACTTGGATTTCCTTAGAAACAACAATTCAGGCTTGAGCTCTGCCCCTTAAGGAAAGACCCTGGACACGAAGGAAGCAGAAAGGCCCCTCCTCACCCCCTAGGCCCCGACCCACTCTGTGCTTTTTTTTTGGGGAGAAAAAGCCTAAAAACCAGCGCGTTTATTCCTCGGAGCAGCGGCCCCCCCCCGTCACTGTGATGGCAATGTGAGAGCGCAGGTAGCCTTTGTTACTGTGTGTCTGTTCTTTTTAAAAAAAACAACAAAAAAAACACCCCAAAAAAACCCCACAACCCCTTCCCTTTAGAATGGACTTTGTAGTGTTCCTGTTCTTTGTATTTTGAGTTGCATCTTATTTATAAATAACGGCGCAGTGTAGGCATGGATTTGCATGTCGGGTTTTTTCTACGCGGGGGCAACCACGACGTTCTGACTGTGTATTATACTAGAAACCATTTTTACCTTTTTAAACAGAAGGAGAAAAGACAACAAAAAAAAAAAAACACAAACAAACAAAACACCCAAACCCAAGAAAAAAACCAAACAACAACAAAAAAAAAATACCCAACCCAATGAAGCTTTGTGTGGAATTTCTATACTGCAAAGCCCAACACTACATGGATGTCCTTCCTCTCTCTCTCTTTCTCTCTCTCTGTCTCTCTCTCTCTCTCTCTCCTCGTTTGTGTTATTTATTTCCCCAGGCGGGTTCGGGGCGGGCGGGGGGCCGTGGTGTGCGTTGCCTTATGTGGGCTTGACCAATTTTATCAAAATAAAGGCCTGAAGGGGTTCAAAATCCGTCGGCTGTTTCCTTCGGCGGGCGGCGGAGGGCACTCGGATAAACCCGTGGGAAGGGGAGAGAATTCCAGGGTGGGGTCTGCTGGAGTGTGTGGGAGCCTGAGTCCCAGAATCCCAGAATATCCACAGGGATCATCAGTGGCCCTGCCTGGGACACCCCAACAATCCCATGGTCATGGAATAGCTGGGTTGGGATAGTGGAGAGGAACCTCTGGAGTTCACTCGGTCCAACCCCCTGCCCAGGCAGGGTCACCTGGAGCAGAGGCACATCCAGGTGGGTTTGGAATGTCTCCAGGAAGGGAGACTCCACGCCTTCCCTGGGCAGCTGTCCCAGTGCTCTCCACCCTCCATGGGAAGAGGTCGAGGTGGAACTTCCACCCTGTCCCTCGGAGCGTTGTCCAAACCCTCCTGGAGCTCTGGCAGCCTTGGGGCCGTGCCCACTGCCCTGGGGAGCCTGGGCAGTGCCCACCACCCTCTGGGGGAAGAACCTTTCCCTGAGATCCATCCCAACCCTGCCCTGGAATTCTGGCCAAGTGCAGCCTTTGCCCTGGACTCTCCAGGAGGAGGAGATGTGTGTTCCCACTGTTTGGTGACAGGCAGCAGCAGCAGCTCATCCAGTGTGTGGTGCTCATCCCACAGCCTCCTTCCAGAGGGGGAATTCTGTCCAGTCCTGCCCAAACCAGGAGTGACTCTCCCGAAAGCACGAGCAGGTTTCAGGGTAATTACCATGGTGAGCACCTTGAACCTGCAGCATCTTGCAGAATTCAGCTTTTATTGGCTCTCCAGGCAGGCTGAGGTGCTGCTGGGGGGGTGTTGGTTACCTGGCAGGGACAGGGATTTAAGGCTCCCTGGATTTCCAGCTCTGGAAACCCTTTGGCTGCTCCTCCCAGCTCCCAGGACGTGGATGGGAGCAGTTTTTCCAGCTCCTCGGCTGCCTGTGGGAGTCCTGGCAGGTTCTACGAGGCAAACCAAGCCTAAGCCTTTCATTTCTTGTTCTGAGGAGACCCAGGGAGGGCAGGCCAAGGAGAGGGAGGTTCTTCAGGAAAAGGTGCCCCTGTGCCTTGGCCCAGAAAATTCCCAGTCCGGGCTCTCCCAGTCCCACTGATTCCAGCCCTTGGGGGTCTCTCTGACACATCTGTGAGGTAAAACCTCCAGAGGAGGCACAAGAACACACACCTGACCAAGGAGGAATCTAGTTATTTATTATCCAACATCCCAGAACAAAGATACTCTCCTTAAAGTGCCTTTTTTTTGTTGTTTTTTTAATTATTTTTAACGAGCAACTTTGCACCGAGGCTGCTCCCCGTGTCCTCCTCACGCTGGCACTGGCTTGGCTTTGCAGCAGGTCTTGAAAAGGAGAACAAACATTCATTCACACTTGGAGTGGGGAAAAACATTCCTGGGGATCATCCACGCTAAACTCACTCCAACAATCCCGGCTGCTGCAGGGGGGGCTTCCAGCAGACCTTTTCCCAGTGGGATCTGCAGCAGCTCAGGCTTCTGGGCCACACTCACTGTCTGCCCTCTGCCCTTCCCAGAGGGTTCTTGTAGCATGAAAAGGGAGTTGCTGTCGAGGGAGAGGTGCTGGAGGTGCTGTGAGGGCGCAGCAGGACGTGCTGACGGTTCTTCCTACGGAATTCCAGAGCGGGAGCGGGGTCCGGGGAAGCAGGAGGGGCTGGCTCCATCGAGGAGGGGCTGTTAGTCCTGCTGGACTCGGAAGGTCTCGTAGTCCTCGGGGATGGTGTCTGGGCAGAGGAAAGCAGGCAGGGATGAGGGGCAGGAAGAGCAGTGGAAAAGCAGGAGCAGCTGCTGGGGGATGTCCCAGCTTGGGGGTGGCCCCGGGAAGGAGGAATAACTGGAAAGCAAACCAGCCCAAGTGTCCCTACTGGGCTTTGGGAACCCACCGTTGCAGCGGTAGCGCAGGTTGGACCAGATGATGTTCTCCTGGGAGAAGCAGAAGACCCCGAGGCGTCCCCCTCGCATGGTGGTGTCCAGGACGACTCCGGTGTCTGCCACGACCTCGGGGCCCTCGTAGAAACGAGCCCTGGGGGACAACAGGGCTGTGAACACGAGACCTCCCTGGGCAACGGGGCTGCCCCACCCCTGAGAGCATCCAAGGCCAGGATGGAGCACCCCGGGATAGTGGGAGGTGTCCCTGCCCACGCCCCTGGATGAGCTTTAAGGTCCCTTCCGACCCCACCCGTCCTGGGATTCCACGAGGCTGATTTTCCCTGTGCAATTTGCTCTCAGGAGGGCGCTGTCCCTCCTCTCCCCTTTTGTGTCCAACCCCCCTGAGCTGAGCAGGGGGAGTTCCCTGCAGCCCCTCACCTGATGTACCCGACCTGCGGCCGGTGCTGCAGGAACCAGCGATAGGAAGTCTTGTCCTTCCAGCCGGAATTCCGAGGGTCCTTCCAGAGCAGCTTCACCTGGTCAGTGGTGTCTCCCGTGTGCCAGAGGGAATTCCGGAGATACTCACCTGGGCCTGTTTTGGACTTCACTGCCTGGGGTGGGGAAGAGGCTGCTCAGTGTGTGGGTGAAGGTGTGGAGCTGCCGCAGCCGCTTCTCCCGAAAAGGGCACAAAAATCCCCCCGGGGGAATTTTTTTTTCCTTGGTTTCTTTACCTTCAGCTGAATCCCAGGTTCTGCTACTGCTCGGAAGGGGTTTGCCTGCCAGTAGGTCTGTTCCATCTGCTTCCACATGACCACGTAGAAGCTGGAGCTGTCCTGGTACCCAAAGATGAACCCGGCGTAGTCGTCGTCCGTGGCCGTGTTGACGTGGAACGTGCCCTCAAAGTCCACCCCGTTGAATGCTGTGTAACCTGGTGGGAAAACAACCCCTCTGTGTGCCAAGGCTGATCCATTTTTTTGTTTTTTAATGGATTCAGGACAGGGGATGGATTTTGCCCGGTGAAATCTGAGGATTTCTTTACTACACAGAGTATTTTGTAGGAGGTGGAGGGAGTCGTTAAGTCGCAGCTGAAATACTCGTCAGGGCTGCACTGAGGGGTGATTTTCCAACAGGACGGAGGGAATTCCTCACCTACAGCCAGGCCAGGATCGCTGTTCATGGTCTGGACAATCTCCATGCCCTGAGGAAGAGGAAGGTTGACTCATTAGTGCTTTCCCAGCATACCAACCTCCCTCTTGCTCAGTGACCAGCACTCCAGGATCCGGGAACCGTCGAACGGCGCCACGAAACCTGCAGAGCCTTCCAAGGAAAACTGCATCCCACCCGTGCTGGGACACTCTCCCACCTGGTTGAGGACGATCCAGTTGGGGTCAATCTGTGCATCCCCCTCGGGGTCCAACACCACGGTCTGGAAGGCCCTGAAGTCCGTCAGGGTCACCTCGGCGTTCTCGGGGCACACGTCGATCCTGTCGATCACCATGTCCCTGTCGAAGTCGTCCTCGCACACGTTCCCCACGCCGTCCCCTGCGGGCACCAGAGGAGGAGCCACGAGCTCTCCACGGGTTCTCCTGCCCCTCACACCCGGGTTTGCTCCGTTTGGAGTCCCGGGTGCTGCAGGGGGAAGGTTTGGAGCACTGGGACGCTCCGAGGCAGCTGCAGAGAAACCAGGAGGCTTCTCCTCCCCTCAACCCACAGACACTCCTGGAGGAGAACCTTTCCCAGGCGTGACCCTGATGGCAGGGCTGTGGGATCTGAACCTGTCCCAGCTCTGGATCCCTGTGGATCTCCAGGAGAACCCATCCCCTTACCATCCGAGTCCTCCTGGCCGGGGTTGGGGACCAGCCTGCAGTTGTCGGGGCCCGGGGGTTTCACGTCTGGGATCCCGTCGTCATCATCATCATCGTCACACTCGTCCCCCACCCCGTCACCGTCCGTGTCCACCTGGGAGCTGTTGGGCACTGTGGGGCAGTTATCCCGGGAATCCTGGTGGCCGTCCCCGTCGCTAGCAGGGAGACAAGGGCAGGGAAAAGGGTTACCCACTGCCAGGTGCTTTGGAACAAGCAGGGAAAACCTTCCCAGGGGCTGGGATCCTCGGCAGGAGCAGCAGGACTGGGTGGTTTCAGCTTTAAGGAGCCTCGGGGTGTTGGTTACACCCAAAATAGATCGGAAATATTCCTGCTGGGCAACCCAGGGAGGGTCCATCCTTCCACTGGCTGCTTTTTTGGGGGGCTCTGAAGAAAGTTCCACCTCTCTCAACCTCCTAATCTTTTTTAGTGGATAAGGCCAAGCCAGGCTGTCCCTTTTTCTCCCTTTTTCCCCCCCAGGATTCCACACAGACAGGGGGGATTTCTGCAGCGAGGCCTCACCTGTCCTGGTTGGTGTCACAGACATCTCCCACCAGGTCATGGTCAGTGTCTTTCTGCCAAAATAAAGGAAGAACAATTGAAATTTCCCCACAGATCAAGAGGAGGAACAGGCAAGAGAGAGAACAGAGGGAGAGCTGCCCAGGGGGGGAAGGTTTTCTGCAGGATTTACAAGCTGCTGTGGCCGAACACGGATGAACAGGGAAGGAAGGGAGAGCCCAGAGTGCAAAACTTCCTCTCTGAGCTGGTGTTTGCTCTCAGGGGAACATCCTTTTGTGCTGCAGGGTGGCAGCCAAAACGTGCCAGAGGTGCTCTGGGTGAGTCCCCGGGAGGGAACCCCCTGGCAGGTGACACAGGCACAGGTTTGAGGGAGGAGGATGAACCTGGAAGGCAAAACCCAGGAAGGTTCCGTACCTGGTCTGGGTTGCTGAGGGTTGGGCAGCTGTCACAGGCATCTCCCACACCATCCCTGTCCCCATCCCTTTGGTCAGGGTTAGGAACTCTCCTGCAGTTGTCCACTGTGTTTTTGATCCCTGGGAAACGGGCAGAGCGGATCCATCAGAAAATCCAGGACAGGTGAACTCGTGTGATAAAGCAACAAATTGAGTGTTTGTGAATGTTCTGCTCTAAGGGACATCCCTTAGGGTCTCCCTTAGGAGATCAGCAGGTCCTAAACCACCCCCAGACTGTCCCACAGTGGAGGTCTGAGCACCACCCTGGGAGAGACGTTCAAACCCTGTGAGGGCTGAACTGGGAAGACACTGGTGTGGCCGAGAGCTGAGCTGGAATCCCAGCAGGAATTAGTTCCGAGGCCTCTGAAAGCCTGGGAGGATCCGTGGGAAGGGCCCAGCAGAGATGCTGTGAATTGAGAGGACAACACACAGGCACCCCCGGAATTCCAGGCAGTGGCAGGACTGGAGGAAAAATTATTTCCAAAGGGGAGAACACTGGACTTTAATATCATTAATTTCAAACAGTGGGCCTGGGGAAAGCCCACCCACCCTGGAGTTCTCAGGGCTTTTCTCATCCCTCTGTGGGGATGATAAAGGATTTATCTGCAGGGACTTCTCCTTCTCTCCTGCCAGGAGGAGAAAACACCCGAAAACCTCTCTGGGAAAAGACGCCTCTTCCAGGTGGGAAAAGTCTCTTCCCAGTCCCTGACAACAAATAAATAAATAAATAAACGCCTCCCGGGAGGGTCCCCTGCCCCTCTCACCGTCCCCGTCCATGTCGTCGTCGCACTCGTCGCCCTTCCCGTCGCCGTCGATGTCCTTCTGGTCGTTGTTCTTCACCTGCCGACAGTTGTCACAGGCGTCCCCGAAGTTGTCCTTGTCGGCGTTGCGCTGGTCCGTGTTCCGGGTGTACACGCAGTTGTCCTGCAGGGACACGGGGGGGACGGGGGGGACACGGGGGCTGAGGTTTGGGACCGGCCGTCGCTCCCTGCAGCCGCTCCTGCCGCCCTCAGTGCCGCTCACTGCCTGCCCAGGGGATGCCAGGATGGCCTGATGGCAGCGGGAGAATCCCCCCCCTAATTCCCAGGGGAGCAGGGTTTGGGAAGGCCCTGCAGTGCTCTGGGATGTTCTCTGCTCTCTGCAGGTTTTTGGGGCTTTCAGAAGCACAGAATGGCCTGAGCTGGGAGTGACACACAAGGATCATCCAGTCCAGCTCCTGGCCCTGCCCAGGACACCCCAACAATCCCACCCTGTCCCTCAGAGGATCATCCAAACCCTCCTGGAGCTCTGGCAGCCTTGGGGCCGTGCCCACTGCCCTGGGGAGCCTGGGCAGTGCCCCAGCACCCTCTGGGGGAAGAACCTTTCCCTGAAATCCATCCCAACCCTGCCCTGACACAGCTCCAGCCATTCCCTGGGTCCTGTCCCTGCTCCCTACGCAGCAGAGAACACCTGAATTTAAAAGCAAAAGGTCACGCCGTGACCTGGGCGTTCCCCAAATTCACATTAAAGGTGCTGCTGCTGCTCTGCAGGACCTCTGGGTGCCTTCAGGAGGGGCAGAGCCTGACACCAGAGCCCCAACCTCGCCGTTTGGAATCCCGTCTCCGTCGGCATCGTCGTCGCAGGCGTCTCCGATCCCGTCCCTGTCCGCGTCCTCCTGCCCGGAGTTGGGGACGGTCACGCAGTTGTCCTGGAAGGGAGAGCACAAAACGCCGGGAATGCCACTCGCCCTGACTCCCCAAGGCCTCCCCGGCACTTTTTTCCGGGTGGGAATCGCCCAGAATTCCCTGATTTCCCGAGCGAGCCGGGCGGGGCCGGTCTCACCTTGCGGCATTTCTTGTCGGAGCAGCGCTGCTTCTCGTCGGGGACGCCGTCGATGTCCGTGTCCTTCCCGCACACGTAGCCGTTCCCTGCCCACCCCACGAGGCACTGGAAGGCAGCACAGACACCCCGTGAGGCCCGGGGGGGTCCCCTGATGGCCACGTCCCTCCAAAATCGAGGGGGTTTTCCGTGAGAACCGGCACCGAGCACCGCAAATCCGGGCGCGAAACGCCCCGCGGGGAAAACCCCGCCTGGGAGGGGCGTTTCTGGTGTAAAGAGCCTTTCCAACAGCTCAGATCCAAGCCCTCTGCTTGTTCCCGAGGCTGTAAAGGCAGAGGCAGCAGCAGGACTCGGCTCCGAGGTTGCTCAGCTCTGTGGGATGTTCCCCGACATTCCCAAGATTTGTGGGGCTCCAGGAAAACCAAACCCCCGAACCATCAGGGCTGGATCTGGAGGTGCCAGGAGCTCTCCAGGGAGCGCTGGGAGAGCCGTGGCTGTGGCTCAGGTGCCAGGGAAGGGCCGGGGTGTTTTGGGAAGGAGGGTTCTCCAGGAGAGGGCGGTGGCAGACCCCGGAGAGTGAGGGGAGGGAAAGCGGAGGGGGCAGACCCCGATGGCAGGGAGGGTTGGGAACAAACCCCAGCCTCGGGGAGGTTGGGATCAGATCCCAGGCACGGGGGAGATTGGGACCAGACCCCAACTGGAGGGAGTGTGAGCAGACCCCAACCACGGGAGGTTGGGACCAGACCCCAGTTACAGGAGGGTTGGACCTGACTCCAACCTCAGGAGGGTGGGACCAGACCCCCATTGCTGGAAGATGGGATGAAATCCCAGTGTGAGGGCGTCGGACCAGACCCCAACCTCGGGGAGAGATCGACCTGCCCCCAAATTCGGGGGGGTCAGACCAACCCCCAACCTCAGGAGGGCCAGACCAGACCCCAATTGGGACCAGATCCCAACCTCAGGAGGGCCAGACCAGACCCCAACTGGGACCAGACCCCAACCTCAGGAGGGCCAGACCAGATCCCAATCCCAGGGGAGTTGGGACCAGACCCCAATCCCAGGGGAATTGACCCCAGTCTCAGGGAGGGATGAACCAGACCCCAGTTACAGTGGGGTTGGGCCAGACCCCAGTCGTGGCAGGGTTGGGCCTGACCCCAAACTCGGGGAGGGTTGGACCAGAGCCTGGCCTTGGGAAGGTTGGTGTCAGATCCCAACCCTGAGGGGTCAGAGAGACCCCAACCCTGGGGGTCAGACAGATCCCAACCCTGGGGGGGTCAGACAGACCCCAAACTTGGGGGTCAGACAGACCCCAAACTCAGGGGGTCAGACAGATCCCAACCCTGGGGGGTCAGACAGACCCCAAACTCAGGGGGTCAGACAGACCCCAAACTTGGGGGTCAGACAGACCCCAAACTCAGGGGGTCAGACAGCCCCCAAACTGTCGAGGTCAGCCCTCACCTGGCAGGACAGGGAGCCGTCCCTCTCCACGATGCACTCGGCCTTCTCGTGGCAGGGGCTGATCTCCCCGTTGGGGCAGCGTCGCCCCGTCGGGCTCTGGCTCCGGCAGCCGCTCACCTGGTCCCCCACAAAGCCCGGCTTGCAGGCCCCACACTTGTAGGATCCCTGTGGGAAAAGCAAAGCAGGAATTGACTCCCACAGCCCTCCCTTGGCCCCGGCACCGTCCCGGGGAAATGAGCCCCCGAGGCCTGGGAAGGGAGATCCATGGGGGAGATCCGGTGATGTCATGGAATTGTGGAATCCTGGACTGGTTTGGGTGGGAAGGGACCTTTAAAGCTCATCTCCCACTAGCCCAGGTTGCTCCAACCTGGCCTTGGACACTTCCAGGGATGGGGCAGCCACAGCTTCTCTGGGAAATCCATCCCAGTCCCTCCCCACCCTCACAGGGGAGAATTCCTTCCCAATATCCCATCTCACCCTGCCCTCTGGCACTGGGAAGCCATTCCCTGTGTCCTGTCCCTCCATCCCTTGTCCCAAGTCCCTCTCCAGCTCTCCTGGAGCCCCTTTAGGCCCTGGAAGGGGCTCTCAGGTTCTCCCTGGAGCCTTCCTTTCCCCAGACTGGAGAATCCCAGCTCTCCCAGCCTGGCTCTGGAGCAGGGGGGCTCCAGCCCTGGGAGCAGCTCCGTGTCCCTGAGCACTCACCCGGGTGTTGATGCAGATGGAATTTGGGACACAGTTGGTGGCAGCCCCGGTCTCACACTCGTTGATGTCAGTGCAAACCTGCCCGGGAAGAACCAAACTCCCATTAAATTCCCTCCTGAGCAGCCCCCACGGCACATCCCAGGATTTGGGCACAACCAGGAGCAGAAGCAAAGCCCTGGCACACCTTACTAGCCCAGGGCTAGCAAGTTTTCCTCCTGAGCAGCTCGAGGCAGATCCCAGCAGCGCTCCTGACCCCGGGCAAGCTCCTTCCCCCCTCTCCAGAGGGGGAAAATCACTTTGCTGCCAGAATATCCTCCCTGGGGAGGGACAGCAGGGGATCCACGGAGCAGGAATGGCTCCCAACCCACGAGCACCCCCGAGGGGGACAATGTGCTCCTGTGCTCCACCCCAAGCCCAGGCTGCCGGGTTTTTGACTCTGATCCATCAGGAGCTGTCAGGGAAGCTGGGGGGGGGGGGGGTGGTAGCAGCTGCATGAGCTCTTCTGTGTCCCAGCAGGAAGGGACACACGAGGAAAGCCTGGCTGTCACAGCCACAGAATGTTCTGTCCAGCCTCAGGGAAGGCCTTGGAGGGCAGGTGGCTTTGGGGCTGAGGTGTCAGGACATCCTGGGCACTTCTCTCCTCTCCCTGCATCCGTCTTCCCACCAATGTGTGGGATCCCAGAATCACACACCAGGTTGGGCTGGAAGGCACCTTAAAGCCCTTAAAGACTCTTTGCCCCAGCCCAGGCTGCTCAGAGCTCCATCCAGCCTGGCCTTGGACGCTTCCAGGGATGGGGCAGCCACAGCTCCTCTGGGAAATCCACCCCAGGCCCCCTCCCCACCCTCCCGGGGACGAATCCGTTCACACGGAGCATCATCCTGGAGCATCATCCTGCGTTCCCCTCCCGTTCCTCACGGATGGCAGCGCCAGAGGGGAGAGAGTGCCCGACTTCCCGGGGGCACAGGAGGGTTCCTGGGCCTTACCTGTTTGTTGGCCCTGGCATAGGCCAGTCCCACCCCCTGGAGCAGCTGCCCGGTGAAGCCGGGCGGGCAGGGGTCGCAGCGGAAGCCGGGGTTGGTGTTAATGCACTGGACTTTCGGGAAGCAGGGGTTTGCGTTGCACTGAAACAAGAGAGAGGGTGGGCAGGGCTGGGAGGGGGCTCCAAAAGCTGGGGCAGGTCCAGCTCCTGGGGGTTTTTTTAGCTCTGAAGAGCGAGGCGGGAACGCGCGGGAGCTCCGCTGGAAAACGGCGGCTTTTCCCCACCTCGGTCCTTCCCCCCCCAAAATTCGTGCAGGCAAAGTCAAACAAAGCAGCTGTCGGGACTGATCCTCCTCAGGTGGCACCAGTCACCCAGGCAGGGGCTGTCCTGGCTTCACACTTCCCTTCCTGGAATCCTCTGAGCCCAGAGAACTGGACACTTCCTTACACTGTTGAATTCCAGCCCCCGGAGGAACCTCAAGACTTTTCCTCATAAACCACGAGACAAACCTGTGACACTGCAAGGCAGTTGTTTGTTTACCACTCTGGGAAGGAACTGTCTTTCCAAAACTGCTGTGAATGCTTCATTTTCTCCCACACTTCATTGTTTTCCCTGAATTCTTCCTCTCTGCACTGGCAGATGGGTCCCGTGATTCAGCGGTTCCCATATTTTGGACTACCAGATTATCATCAATCCCAGAAATCTCTCATCGGCCCTTCAGCGGGTTTTTAAATGGAAATGCAACAGAGATGAGATGGCTCTGCCTGGTGGAATAATCAAGGAGCTTAGGAATATGGTTTGGGAACCACGGGAGTCCTATGGACACATGGAATTAATGAGCAGAGCTTCGCCTGCACACGGAGCCTAAACTTGATGGAATGCCACAATTCCTAAAAAAAAACCCCAAACCCCACACAGTATCTGCCCAGCAAGGTTTGATTTAAGGGCAGAAATAAAGCAATCCAAGCAGTGTGGTGAGATTTGCTGTTTCCAGGACTGCTTGGGAAGGATTTGATTCCATTCCACACATAATAAATCTTATCTCCAACAACTCATCGGCTCGGAGGACTGTGAGGCCGGAGGAGGCTGCTCTGGCCTTCCCAAACTCACCTTCCTGTGTGGCACAAACCAAAGGATTTATCTTGGTGGAGAAAGAAATTCCAAGCTGGCCTGGATATAACCCCCTCCCCCCCCACGGACAGAGCTTGGGGAGGGGGAGACCCAGAGCCCTGAATTTCCGCTGGAATTCCAGCTCCCGGAGGAGCCGAGAGGCTTCTCCTTCAAACCATGAGGCAAACCTGTGTCACCTCGAGAAAACCGAGGCAGTTCTGTGGCTCCCAGCCCGTTTTTTACCTCGTTGATGTCGGTGCAGTGGGTCCCATTCCCAGAATATCCAGGGGGACAGGGCCCGCAGCGGAAGCCGGAGCCGGTCTCGGTGCAGGGCACTCCCGGGAAACAGGGATTTGGGAGGCACCTGTTGAACTGTGTGACGGTGATGACGGGGCCTGTCACCTCCGGGCGCATCCCTGGGGGACGAGAGGGGTGTTAAGGACGGAGCCAGAGGCCTCAGGAGAATCCCAGAGGCCTCAGGAGTGTCCCAGCGCTCCACACCCACGGAATATCCTCATCCCGAGGGATGAGCAGCTGCGGCTCCTGCTTTGGCAACGGATAAAAATCACGGAATCGTGGCTTGGGTTGGAAGGGACCTTAAAGATTTCTGACTCAGGGCAGACAAAAAGCAAATAAGAAGCCACAGGAGTTGCAGAATCATGGAATGGGTTGGGTTGGAAGGACAGCAAAGCTCATCCCATCCCATCCCATCCCACTCCCTGCTGTGGGCAGGGACACCTTCCAGGCTGCTCCCACCTAGACCAGGTTGCTCCAAGTCCCTTCCAGCCTGGCCCTGGACACTTCCAAAGCCTGAGCTCCCAGCCCAGAGCCGAGGCCACGGGGCCAAGGACACTTTTTTGCTCCTGTTTTCTCCAGCTTGAAAGCTCAGCATAAAAAAAACCCCAACAACAAACACTCTGCCAGCAGCAAAATCTTCACTAAAAAATAGAAAAGATCTCCCCTGCTCGTGCTTGTCTTCGTGAGAAATAAGAGAGAAGCCCCCAAGTGATGCTGCTCAGGGCTCAAACCCTGCAGGAGGGAGCACAGGAGGACACCCAGAAAGCAGAACAGCAAGCGAGGGAGGCAGAAATCGAGTAACAGAGAGAAAGTTCAGGACAGTTTTATGAGCAAATTATTAAAGCAATTGCAGGGGATGAATGTGGTTCTGTCCTGCGGGTCCCAGAAGCTTTGGTTAATCTCTTTTCCAGCAGAAGCACAATTCCCTCCAAGTGCAGGAAAGGCTCTTGCTCCACCCTCTGAGCCTGCTGGCAAATAACAGAGCAGCTCCAGGAGCTTCCTGCGAGCCAGAGACATGGGGGGGAGCTCCAGCCCAGGGAAAACACGGTCACTGGGGAGCAGGGGGCACGATTTATAGGGGGAAATTTATGATCCTGTTTGCCGAATTCCCTGTAAAGCACCTCCCTGCCTGGATGGTGGCAGCACTGGGACGGGAGGAATAGCAGGGCAGGGCCTCTTGGGGGGGATGTTCTCTTCCTCTTGGAGCTCAGGATCCATCCCAGGGGATGCCCAGGGCATTCCCAGGAGCACAAACCCACCCCCAGAGCTCCTGGCAGGGGCGAAGAGGGAAAGGCTGGAGGGGGTTTGAAGCTTTTTGAAGCTTCTCCTGCAAAGGGGTCCCGGGAAGTGCAGGGAGCAGCAGTCCCTGCCTGCAGGGAATGCCAAAAGCATCCCAAATATCGAGTTCTCCCCGTGACACCTCGGGATAACTCTGACTCTGGGAGTTGGGAGGTGGTCCCAGCTGGCATTTTGCTGCCTGTTTGGGCACAAAGGGCACGGGGGGTTTGGAGGAGCACAGGGCTCAGCTCGGGGACTCACCGCAGGCGTCGCACTCCATGACCGTGTTCTTCAGGAATGTGATCTCCTTGATCTAGGAGGGAACAAGAGCCACCGCTCAGCCAAAGGTGCCAGGCACACCAAGAGCCCCCAGTGCCAGCAAACAGGGGGGTCTGAGCCTGCCCAGGAGTCCCAAAGGCAGGAACTCCCTCCCCAAAGGCTCCCTCTGGGAGCTGGGCTGGGCTGTGGCCCCGTTAAATCCCTCCCTGAGCAGTGTTTCCACCCTGGATAACAAAACTCTCCTGCCACAGGGGCAGGAGACACTTGGCTGGGGCAAACAGGGACAAGTGTCGTGGAGAGAGGGAAATAAATCCATGTTTTCTGCTCTGGAGGATGCTGAGCCTGCAATTCCAGAGGGTGAAGGCAGGAGGAGGTTCTGTGAGTGACCCCTGGCACTGCCTGGGCCGTTCTTTGGCCCTCGTGCCACGAGGATGTTTGGAATCTCCTCCTGGAATTCCCTCCAGATCTCCTCTGGGCTCCCGTTGAACACGTGGAGCTGTGCCAGGGGTTTTGGGATGGATCTCAGGGAAAGGTTCTTCCTCCCCAGAGGGTGGTTGGGCACTGCCCAGGCTCCCCAGGGCAGTGGGCACAGCTCCAAGGCTGCCAGAGCTCCAGGAGGGTTTGGACAGGGGGGGGATTGTTGGGGTGTCCTGCTGATCCCTGGGGGTCCCTTCCCGCTCAGGATATTCCAGGATTCCACAGAAATCCTGCTGCATTGTTGCTGTGGATGTTTCTGTGTTCGTAGGGGACAAATGAAGCCCCAACTCCTTAAATAAAGAGGGGCAGGGGGTGGAGAAGAACGAAGGAAAACCCCGGGGAACATGTCCAGAACTCTTGGACAACGCTCTGAGGGACAGGGGGGGAACGTTGGCAGGGCCAGGAGTTGGACTGATGATCCTTGGGGGTCCCTCCCAGCTCAGGATATTCCAGGATTCCATGATCCTGCAGCCCAGGGACAGGCTCAGTCAGACTCCAGCTGACATTCCCTGGCTCTCCAGCACCTCAGACAGCAATCCCAGCAGGAGCCTTCCCAGAAAAACCCCTCCTGCCTGGTGCCCAGGACACCTCCTCACCCCTGGGAACGGGGTGGTGTCACAAAACCTTCTCTCTGCAGCTCCCAGGTTTAGGAGGAGTTTTCCTTTCCAGCCTCCCAAGGTGTCCTGAGGTGATGGAATAAAGGACGCAGGGATGGATCCCCCCAGCTCTCCCTTGGAGCAGGGAATTCAGGGCACTGCTGAGGGACACCAGGGTTCCTCTGGGCCAAGGATCCTCCAGCATTTGCCTCAGAGGGTTTTAGGATCCAATCCTGAGATTCCCTCCAGATTCCCTCTGATCCAGAGGAATCAGTTTGATCGTGGAGAGTCAACCTGACCTTTCATCCCACGCTGCTGGACCAAGGAAAAGCAAAGTTTTAGCAAATCTTTGCCCAGATTAAGGAATTCTGACCTGCCACCTTGGTTTTTTTTCCAGCTGGAAATGCGAGTTTGCCTCCTGAGGGTGAGCTTTGTGAGGGTGTTGTTGAGAGAAAGGCCATGAATTAAAATAAAATAAAATAAAATAAAATAAAATAAAATAAAATAAAATAAAATAAAATAAATAAGATAAAATAAAATAAAATAAAAGTAAGATAAATTAAAATAAGACAAAGTAAAATAAAATAAAATAAATAAAATAAAATAAAAGTAAGATAAATTAAAATAAGACAAAGTAAAATAAAATAAAGTAAAATAAAAATGAAATGAAATGAAATAAAATAAAATAAATCAAAATAATATAAGATAAAGTAAAATTAAAATAAAATAAAATGAAATAAAATAAAATAAAATAAAATAATAAAATAAAATAAAATAAAATAAAAAAATAAAAATAAAATAAAATGAAATAAAATAATAAAATAAAATAAAATAAAATAAAATAAAATAAAATAAAATAAAATAAAATAGAATAAAATAAAATAATAGAATAAAATAAAATGGTGGAAGAGGGAAAGAACAAACAGAAGAGCTGCTCAGGGAGAAGCAGCTGGAAGGGAACATTGGAAATCATTGCTGGAGGTGCCAGGAGCTGTGTCTGACCTGATTCCCAGTAAACAGTGGGTATTTATGCAGCAGCCTGGAATGTGAGAGGAGCTCAGGGCAGCAGATGTTTTTGTGGATTAGAGGCTGCCCAGTTTGTGCTGCCATTCCAGTTCCCTGGCACGGGAATCCCTCAGCTCCCACTGGGAAGGACCCAGGCAGAATGGAACCTTTTCTCTACACTGGGAAGAGCTGAGCAGGCAAACCAGCATCTCCTCCTTGGGGTGGGGAGAGATCCAAGCACCCAAAAAGCTCCAACCAGGATTAAAACAACAGGAGGGAAGAGGGAACACGGAGCTGGTTCAGACCCCACAGGACTTCCCTGAACAGGGTGGCTCAAAGGGCTCCTCCACCTTCCAAGTTTGGACTCTCCACTGATTCCCTGAGCCCACAAAACCAAGGGAAAAGTGACCTGGTTTTCCAGCTGGATCCGTGCCCGGCGTGCGTGGCCCTGCTGGGAGGTTCCCTGCCCGTGTTTGCTGGGTCCCAGAGGACACAGCCCTTGGAAATCACAGGAACCCCCAGCTTTTCCCAACCCAAGTTTTCCCAGCTAAGTTTTCCCAGCTAAGTTTTCCCAGCTAAGTTTTCCCAGCTAAGTTTTCCCACTTAAGTTTTCCCAGCTAAGTTTTCCCACTTAAGTTTTCCCACCTAAGTTTTCCCACCTAAGTTTTCCCACCTAAGTTTTCCCACCTAAGTTTTCCCATCTAAGTTTTCCCACCTAAGTTTTCCCACCTAAGTTTTCCCAACTTAAGTTTTTTTCCAACTTAAGTTCTCCGAGTTAAGTTTTTTTTTTTTCCCCAACTCAAAGTTTTTCCAAGCTTTGCCTCAGCAGTTCCAGACCTGCTGGGACCCCACCTCAGTTGTGGTTTAGCAGCACAATAACCTGCTCCTCAACTCCAGAGCAGATTCCAAGACCTCTTTCCTGCAGAACTTCAGGGATCAGGCCCCTTTCTCACCCACCTGCTGCTTCAACAGCTCCCGAACCTCCATCAGCACACGGTTGGTTTCTCTCATCTCTTCCAGCATTTCTGGCCCAACTTCACCTCCTAAAAAACCCAGAGCGTTGGGAAAAGGCACACAGAGCTGTACCAACCACCTGGTGTCGACAGCTCAGCATCCAAGGTGCAGATTCCACCCCGGCCTCTGCCGGTTCCTGGAAGGAGCTTTGCTGGAATCGAGAGAGACTGGACTGGACTAAGGGGTGGAATTTGCTTTGATAACGTGACAATCAGCAGTGCTGGGAGGGAAGGGAGGGAGGGAGGGAGGGAGGGAAGGGCCCTGGGAGCTGTTCCCCTGGCACAGGCCCTGCAGTTCACACTTGGGAAGGAGGTGCTGCCAAAGGAAGCAAGTGAAGGACTCGGTGCCGCGGGAGCCGCCGGGAAGGGCCGAGCCCGTCGCTGGGTCTCTCCCAGATGTGCTCCCATTCCCCCTGGAGTGGGAAAGGGGCACATCAGCTGCTGCCTCACCTGCTGCCAGGGCACTGAGGGGTTTCCTGCTGAAGGCGGGTTCTTTCCTTTCAAAGTGCCTCGTGGGATCTTTGGGACACAAAGGGACACAGGTGCTCATCATCCATGGAAACATCGGAACACCCCGCCCGGGCCGGGCTGGCCCGGGACACACAACACCTCACAGGGGCACCCGGGGCAGCTGAACAGGAATTCCCTCCCCTCTGCAGGATTCCAGGCCTGCTGAGTCCTGCTTAAAGCCCGGGCTGGGCTCAGGGATGAGCGGACGGACGGAGCTCCTCGTTTCCAGGATGAGGTGGTTTATGAGAAAACTCTCAGTTTGAAAAATAATTAGACACAGAGTTCCATTCAAGTTCATCTCCTGAAATCCCACTGTCCTGGCTGTCCATGGGAAGGCACAACCTCATTCCTCCAGGTTTTTTTTTCGGCATTTCTCTAATTTTTGCTTGATGGATCAACCCTCGGACATAAATCACACCTCGCCTACAGAAATAGGAATATCTCCCACAGACAGGGGGGAAATCAGCTGGAATTTGGGGTCTGCAATCCCTGAGCATGGGGAGTTTTCCAGCTCCAAAGCCACTTGGGAGCCCAGGCCACTGATTTAGTAAAACTGCCTCCTTCTCCTGTGACAAACCTGAAAACCTCGTGGGTCTTCCCTGCAGGGAACCAAAAGGACTTGGTGAGTATTTGCAGCCTCTCCAACACTTTTTGGGTTGGGAACTGGCTTTGGAAGCCCCACAAACGTGCCATTCTTAGACAGAAAGGCTGAATTAAAGGCATGTTTCTTAATTTACCCAAAGCAAAGAGTTTGCACGGGATCTGTAACCTCAAACAGAGGGTTTGGCTCAGCTCTGCCTGAAAGGCTTCGGGGCAGCTTCCGTTATTCCTGGGAAGGATTTTCCATCCCTGGTGGCAAGAGGGAATTTGAAATCAAAGTTTGGGGGGGGGTGGGGTGGTTTAAAATGCAAATTCACTGTAATGACTCAACCACTCCAAAGGAAGTCTCTGCCCTTTGCAGACTTTTCCATTGCTGTGAATCCTTCTCCTCCTGCCCCCACACCTGGATCTCTGTGGCTCTGATGGATCCCACAGATCCTCTCTGAGCTCAGAACTCCCCCCCTCCCCAAAAAAAAAAACCCGCCTGGAGGACTGGAACTTCTACATTCCTAGAATTCAGGGCTTCCCTGAGCTCCATGTGCACAGGAAAAGAGAATATCCACGGATCCTGTGACAGGACATTCTGTACAATCTGTTTCTTTTTTTTAACTTAAATCACATAAAAAACGCAGATTAATGCAAAGTGTCCCTTGCAGCTCACGACAAAACCCGACGAAATTTCCAGGATAAATATTTCTCTTTTAAGAAAAAAAAAAAATTAAAAAAAATTCAGTGCTCAGGAGGGGAAACTGGGGGGAAAATGTGAGCCTGGGAATTTACACGGTTAAGCCTCGAGTTTCCTACGGAACCCCCAAATCCCCAAACATTCCCGGAGCATTCCCTTCCTCCTCACTCCCTCCTGCAACACACAGAGGGAGGGTGCTGCTCCAGAGGAGCCTGGAAAGCACAGAAAATAGAATTAAACACTCACCTATCCTTCTCTGCTGACAGGAGGAGAAAGGGCAGGAGAGGCAGAGGAGGAAAACAACGGCCAGGGCTGGAATCATCTTGGGATCTCGGGGCAGGGTGGGCGGAGGAGCTGCTCCTGCAGCGAGTCCTGGACCTGCAGGTTTGCCTCTGCTCCCCATTAGAGCCTGTGGTTTGCTATTTATGAAGCTGCATTCCTTCCTCTGAAGTTCCTACTCGGATGCTGGACGAGGGGTGGACGTCATTCCTGGCTGCTCCTCCACGGAGAGCGTTGCAAAAGTAAACAAGATGAGAAACTCATCAGCAGTTTAATTTTTTTTTATTAATTTTTTTTTTTTAAAGACCAAAATAGGTCAGAAAATTCCAGAATTAAAAGGGTGCTTTTTTTTTTTTTTTTGAGTTTTTTTCTTCCTCCTTCCCAGACGTGGGACAGACGGGATGATTCCCAGCCGGATCCCTCACAGATTTTTCCTCCCCAAACCGCTCACAGGAGACATCTGGGCTCGCCCAGGATTTCAGAAAAGGCTCTTTTGAACCCCCCAAAGGCACTTTCGCTGCTCACAACCAAGGGAGAGTTCTTGAATGATCTCCCAGCTCCAAAGGGGAGCTCCTATTCCTAATCCACATCCTATTTTGGAGGGATTGGGCAGATCCTCCAAGGCTGATTTTTATTCCCTGCCCAAAGGAAGGATGAAGTGCAGAGGTGATGGAAGGGAAGGAAGGGAAGGAAGGGAGGCTTTGCTGCTCTCTGTCTCTGCAGCAGAGTCCCCATCCAGCGTTTTCCATCACCCTCCATCCGGCATTTTCCACCAGGAGACACAGAGGGGGGTGAGAAATCCACCCGGAGCAGCCAAAGAAAAGCTGCCCCAGGAAAATCTCCCTCAGGGAAGGGGCAGGTTGAAGTGTTACCTGCAAGAAAAGGTCGGGCTGGAGAGCAGAGAGATTCCTGGGTTGTGAAACCCATCGTGTGTTGATCCCACAACCCCCCTGGGACAGGACAGGGAAGCCCCAGGAAACAGTAGCTCAGTCTTTGAGGTGTTGGAATATCAGAATTCTTGGATATGGACACAAAGATTTGGGGTTTTTTCCCCTCATTTTTGACCTCAGAGCTCCCCTGTCCGGGAAAACCTGCCCATCCCTGAGGGAACAGGGGGCAGTGAACACTGAATATCCTCAGGTTTATCCCACAGGGATGGTGCAGCACATGGATCCACCCAGAAAATAAAGCCATTTACACCCCGGTCCCCTCCTGTCACACCCAGCAAGGGAAATCAGCCCAGAGGGTTTGACACTTGGGGGGAGCTCCAGGGGTTCAGCTGGAGCCCAGGGCAGACATTCCCAGGTTTTAACATCATTCTGGACAAATCCAACCCCTCCAGCTGACTCTTAAGAGATGACTTTTTCCCAGTGATGCCCTGGGAAATCTTCTTTATAATTCATATTTCCCAGTGACAAACGGGGAGTGAGGGACAAATGCCCCGTCACACGTCCCCCAGGGAGCGAGTCCTTCACCCTGGGCTGGGATAAATCACATCCAGCCAGCTTGGCTTGGAAGCTGCTGCTGTCAAGAGGAGCCAGAGGCATCCAGGCTTTCCAGACTCTCATCCCTGGAGCCTCCAAGGAAGCCCATCAGTCCCTGTCCTGGCAGTGGAGAGCTGTGAGGGAAAGCATATCACTTCACCAGCCTGATAAGGTTGTTAATAAAGGAAAAAAACACCAAAAAATCAAAAAAATCTGGTTTTTGGGGGGTTTTTTTGGCTTTTCAACTGGGGAGAAGCTGTAAAACCCCGGGAAGAAAGAGCTGTGGCTCCCAGGGAATGGAGGCTGGAAAAGGGGCACCCCTGAGGTCACCTCAGAAACAACCCAGGGCAGGCTGTTGTGGGGAAAAAAATGTGTGTCCACGTGGAGGGATGGGAGTGAAAAACCCTCCCCCTGAAAAAAAAAAGGGGATGCAGGGAAAAGAGGAACTGTGGGATCATGGAATGGGTTGGGCTGGAAGGGACCTCAAAGCCCTGACACGTTCCAGATTCCACCCCCCCAAGCCATGAATTGTTCAGTGCAAGGAAAATAAAACAAAGGATGAGCAGAAATGGTGTTTTCTGCCAGCCCAGCCAAGTATCAGGACACAAACCCCATAAAAACCTAATTAAAAAAATCCCTTTAAATCAAACACCCAATTAAAAAAAGCTGCCTGTAAGCCCAGCCTTCAGCCAGCCAGGTAAATTCTGTGGTTTTGGGTTTTTTGTGTTCAAGAAGAGCTCTCTAAGACCATCAGGAGCCGTCCTGCTGCCCCTGCACAAAGCTCAGCACTTTCCTGAACACTTTCAGCTGCCCAGAATCTCCTTTTATAACACTGGTGATCACCTGACAGGGAAAATTCGCTGTATTTTCTAATATGTCTCTTATTTAACTTAAATTAACTCATTGAAACCATATTATCGAGAAGTCAGATAATTTTCTTTGGGGTTATTTTTGGCCACGGGCTGAAGGAACTCAAATAATTGACATTAAAAGGAATTAAGTCTTGACATTAAAAGGAATTAAGTCTTGACATTAAAAGGAATTAAGGCATTTTCTTTACCTTCTGGAAACCCAGAGACATTTTTTTTTCAGGCTGCAGCAGCTCCTGGGATGGGTTTGTTCACTGACAGCAGCAAAACAACTGCCTAAAATTCAGATGTAGCTGGTTCCTACAGAGCTCCTTGGACTGAGCAAGACAGGGTGACTCCACAGGGTGAGCTCATTCCCACCTTTATTTTCCCTGGCTTCGTTTTCTACCCTCCTAAATGCAGGTGGGAGGGCTGGAAATCCCTCAAATCACTCTCTTTAACCCAACAGGGGCAGATCAGACACTGTCTTCTCACAGCTTGGTCGTTCCTGTGTCTGTTTGAAATGGATAAATTCAGGAGCTGATGCACCTGAGCTCGTTATTATCTGATGGTCAGCACAATTACTGAAGGTTTAATGATTTAAAAAAAAAGCAAAATGAGGAGCAAATAGTGTTTATTTGGGCTTGGGTGGGAAGGTGGTTTTGCCCCTGGGCTGTGCCAGGCTCGTTCCACCTTTTCCCCTGCCTGGAGCTGACATCACAAACGAGAGCAGGGCACAAACAAACAAAAGAAAAGGTCTCGCTGGTTTTAAAAGTCGAAATATTTTCCATCTCTTGAGTGTGTTTTTTTTTTAACTGGCCTCTGCCAAGCGAAGGACAAAAGTCAGAAAGAAGGAAAAAAGTTATTTTTCAGGCTTGGAAGGTCAAGTTCTAAAAATAAGGGGAAAAACATCTCCATGTTCACATCACATGGGATGTGATGGGTTTTCACGAGGGCTCTTGTACGTCTGTGGCTGTGGGAAATCAAAGGATGTGAAAGATTTAAGGAAAGATTCCCAAAAAGCATCTCCTTTGCCTTTTCCTCCCAGGCCAGGGGCAATGGTTCTTCACAAAGGTTCTTCCCTGTTCCCTTCCCATCCCTGGGAGTGTCCAAGGCCAGGCTGGAGCAACCTGGGATAAGGGGAGGTGTCCCTGCCCATGGCAGGGTGGGATGGGATGGGATGGGATGGGATGGAATTTAAGCTCCTTCCAACCCAACCCATCCCATGATTCTGTGAACTGGAGTTGGACCAACCTGACCCCATTCATCCAGCAAGAAACCCCCCCAGAGGAACCAGAATTCCACAGCAGCTCCTGCTCAGTCCCGTTTCCTTTGGATGCTGCTGTTTGACCTGTGTGCAGATTCCCAAAATACACCCCGGGAAAAGAACCAGGCACTGGAGTTGGGGGCCTCAGCCTTGTCCCACCTCTGTGCTCTTCCAGACAGAACAAAATCTCTGCTCCCAGAAATCTGCAAACCACCTTTTTTTATGTCCTGGTCGTGTACAAATATCCGTTGCTAAAACACAATCCCGGCAAAACAGGATTCCAAAGGATCCACTTGGAGCTCAGGGGAGAACCAAACAGTGTGAAACAGCAGCACAGGCAGGGAAGGCAGATTCCTTATTTGATGCAAACACCCAGAGTGGTGCAAATATTCCAAATAAACCCAGCAGCCAAGGGGAAGAACGGCCCCCTCCCCTCCATCCATGGAATAAATCCACCCTAGGCTGTGGTTTGCTGCATGTCTGAGGAGTTACAGCTTGTTGCAGTCTGGGTTGTGTCTCTGGCTCTGACTTCCTCAGGAGATCAGGGGCACTGAGGACTTTTTATAAATGATTTTAATGCTGTTGGGTTTTTTTTTTTTAATCTTAATTTAATCAGTGGCAAACTGCAGCGACGGGGAGTCGAGGCTGGACGTGGCTCCATCGTGCACTTCGCTGGGTTTAGCATTTATTCCTCTTGCTGTTTTCTTCCCTAGTTAATGGGATTTGACTCGTGTTCACCAAAGCCTAAAAGAAATGAAAATAAAAGCCCCATGACTCGCTGTGGCAGTGGCACAACCCCGGGGCCACGGGCACACCAACACAGCCACTGTGGCACCCACATTTCCCAGGAGGAAATCCTGACACCCCAGACACTGAGACCTTCCCTCAGGTGAGACTGGAATTCCAGCAGATCCCGCTTTCCTGCCTATTCCTCCAAAACTATCAGAAATCTGAGGATTTTTACCCTTTCTGTGCACGAAAAGCTGAATTTTGAGGGTCTCACCTGAATGCTCCCTCAGAGTTTCGTTCTTTGAATGCAACAAAACATGAACACCATCATGTCAGTGCCCAAAAATAGCTGCAAAATGCCTCTGAGAGAGGGCCCAGAGTTGCCTCTGAAAGTCTGAGGGAGGAATCCCACCAAGAACAGATTCCAGCTCTTTGTTTCACCCCACAACCAAAAATAGTCCCCAGGACCAGCATGACCCAAGAGGGGTTTTCCAGTACTCAATGGCAAACACAATTAAGGCACATTTAATAAGCTGTGGAGGTTTGGAAGTCAAATTCATGGAGCAGCTCTGCTGGGAGGAAAGGCTGGAGAGCTGGGATTGTCCAGCCTGGAGAAGAGAAGCTTCGGGGTGACCTGACTGGGGCCTTCCAGGACCTGAAGGGGCTGACAAGGAACATGGAGAGGGACTTTGGACAAGGGATGGAGGGACAGGACAAGGGGGAATGGCTTCAAACTGACAGAGGGTGGGTTTAGATGGGATATTGGGAAGGAATTGCTCCCTGTGAGGGTGGGGAGGGGCTGGGATGGAATTCCCAGAGAAGCTGTGGCTGCCCCAGCCCTGGAAGTGTCCAAGGCCAGGCTGGAGCAACCTGGGAGAGTGGAAAGTGTCCCTGCCCATGGCAGGGGGTGGAACTGGATGGTTTTTAAGGTCCTTTCCAACCCAAACCATTCCATGATTCCAGGAAACCACGAGCAAGAAACAGAAGCAGCTCCTGCCCCAAAAGGCTTTTCCCTCTTCCTCTCTCTCATTAATGAGACTCCCACCAGGACAACCAGTCCAGGAACTCACTTTTCCCTGCCCCATTTCACTCCTGAGGATTAAAGAACCCCCTCCCCAGCCTCTCTGAGCCCCTCAGAGGCTCAGCAGCCCGTGCTGGTCACACCACACAGGGTCAGTGGAGCCTGGAAGGCCGAAGCTCCTGCCAGCACCGGAATAACGAAACCATCTCCCTCCTCCAGAGGAGGGGAAGCTTCATTCACAAGCACTGGCAGAAAAAGACGCCCAAAAAAGAAAAGGATCTGCACATTCATCTGAAATAAGTGATAGTCCACATTGTCTGGGCAGCCTGAAGTGGCTGATCCTGCTGGAAGTGGCAGATTCCACCCCCGGGGGCCGGGACAAGGATGTAGGAACTCTGAGGAGCATCAGCTGGACTTCTACAGGAGGAGAAAATATCCAAGAGCTCTAGTCCAGCAACAAATGGGCACTAAACTGACAGAGAGGAGGTTTAGGTGGGATATTGGGAGGAAATTATTGACTGTGAGGGTGGGGAGACACTGGGATGGATTTCCCAGAGAAGCTGTGGCTGCCCCGTCCCTGGAAGTGCCCAAGGCCAGGCTGCAGCAACTTGGGAGAGTGGAAAGTGTCCCTGCCCATGGCAGGGGGTGGGACTGGATGGGCTTTAAGGTCCTTCCAACCCAAACCAGTCTGGGATTTCCTGATTCTATGAAATAAGGAGTGTCTGAGTGCCCAGTGAGATCCTGAGCTTCAGCACCCGGAGAGCAGCAGGAAGCAGGATGAGGCTCCCAGGGACTCCCCAGGGGGATTTGGTCACCTGTAGCTCCATCCAGGGAGTCTCCTCAGGAACAGCAGCAGATGAGACCAGTCACAGGATGGGTGACAAAGCCACAACACAGGTCCAAAGCCTTCCCAGGAACAGGGACACAGGATCACCCTGGACGATGCCCTTTATTTCAAACATGATCCAGAACCTCCCCGTGCTTTGCTGAGTTCTGATCACCTTCTTTCTGCCTCTGGAAAGGTCTCAGCACCGTCAAATATTCCACTCTCCTGGGTCCCACACTGGTGCTCCAGCCCTTCCAAGATGCCTGAGCTGTTGTGTCAGCACGATCTGAGGAGAACTGGGACACCTGGAACTAATATGGCCTGTACAAAACCCAGGGCAGGGGGCCAGTGGAAGGTCCCACAGACCCCACACCAGCCCTTCAGGCTCCTGGAGGGCTGGCAAAGACAAGTGGCACACCAGTGGCACACTGGGATCAGGAAGAGCTCCATCCCAGTCCTTGCCACCCTGTCCAGCAGCTCCTGCAACGATCCTGACAGCTGGGGGTGGAAAAGCTGCCAGAGCTCCCTCTCCCCACCATCACCCTGCTCCAAGCTATTCCCCAGCCCCATGTCGTAATCCCACACCCAGGAGGGTCGTTAAAACCTCACAGGAAACAGTTGCACATTTTTTCCTTTGCTATTCATGCCCTTTTTCTATCGGGGACAATAAAGATTTCCAACGCCGGGTTAAGTTCCTTTTGCAACAATGAGCTCCTCTTGCTCCAGGAGCCAGCAGGAGCCCAGACATTGAGGAAACTGGGAGTAATTCACTGGAATTGTACGGGGGAAACAAAAAAAAAAAAAAAAGAAAAAAAAAAAAAGGCTGTTTTGACCAAGAGAGATGCAAAACTGCTGTGATGGTTAAACCATCACGGCTTGCTGGGAATTATTATTGGGATTGTCATTAATGTTTGGACCAGGCAGGTTTTCCCAGTAAAAGGGCTTTGGCTGTGGTCTCCCTTTTTTGGATTTTGCTCCTAAAAAACACCTCCCAGAGCCATAATGACAATAACAAAGATTCCCTGCCTGCCCTCCCCTCGGCACCAAAGTCACTTCCCAAAACTCCCCGGGATGGCAAAGCTTGAAAACAAAACCTTTTCCAAGCAGACTGGCACTTCTTTTCCCCCTGAGTGATGTGCACCATCGATCTCTGTGGTCAAACCTCCTGATTCTGCAATGCAGGGGTCTCCAGGAGGAGTGTAAACAGGACTTGGCTCGTGTCAGCCGGGACTGGAAGTGCTCGGGGCTCTGAGCTCACACGTGTAGGTGGGCAGACAGCACGTCCACGCTTTAATAGCCCTGGGACCTCTCTTAGGGAGCATTGACTGGGGTTTGAACGGGTACCAAGAGTTATTAACTCCCAAGGAACATCTGGCACCGACCCCTGGACAGGCAGAACCTGGAGCTGAGGGGATCTCCTCGCTGTCTGCACGGGGCTGGTCCAGCAGCCCCACGGAAAGGCACGTCCTGGGCAGGAATAATGACATTTCTGTGCCACAGACACAGGCACTGCCCAGAGGAGGCCTCAGACTGGCCACCAGCTGGCACAGACCTCCAGCCCTGGGACATCCAGCTTGGAAAACAGACCCAGCATGGTTCCTTTCAGCAAGGAGCACCCCCAAGAACTCGGTGATGTTCCCACCTAACACCCCCAGAACACTGACACCTCTGAGACAGACCCACAACACAGGGCAGGCAGAAAGGGGAACATCTGGCTTGGGGCTCCAGGGAAAACCTCGTGTTTTCAGGGAGAGCCAAGGAATGGAGGCTCCATCCACGGGAGACAGAGCTGGGCTTTCTGTGGGCACATCCCAAGGAGCCACTGGGAAAAGTCTGGGCTCCACTTCCCTTGTGAAGTGGTGAGATGCCTTCCCCAGCAGCTCAGGCAGGCTACAGAGCCTCCCTTTCTCTGGGAATCTCGAGGGAACACCGGGAGGTTTTCCATGCCATGGGTTATATTAAGCAAACCTGCTCAGGGCCTCCTGAACACACACACAGCAAAAAGCCACAGCCTTTAAATAAGTGTTGATTTGAGATTAATGACAGTTCTCTGGGCACTTCCTCTTGCTGACTGAAACAGGGGCTGTTTTTCCCCTCCCAGTTGCCCTCTCCCTAGTAATTAGCTCCACTGCTGACATTAAAAAAAAAAACACAACCAAAAAGAAGATATCCAGGGGGATTTTAACAGCTGGACTTAAGCAAAACCAGCCCCGAGCAATCAGGTCTTTTCAGGACAACGGTGATCAAAGAGGTGCTCTGTAAAAATGAGCTTGGCAGCCAGCTGTTGGCAGGAGACATGAAGCTTTTTCCCTGCTGGAAATTAGATTTAACTTGTACAAAGAGGAAGAAAGGATCGATCACCCCGTGATAATCCCCCTCTCTCCAAACTCAGCTCTTCCAATGGGACAAAGAAAAGGGGGGGAAAGAAATCCATGACCAAGTGTGATCCTCTCTGCCCCACCTCAGGAAGAGGCTGCACTCTTAAATTCGGTTTTAATACGAGTCATTTAACACTTGTGTGTGGAAATGTGTCTTTTTCTTATACAAGGGAAACGGGGGAAAAAGCCTTTGTGAATGACAGTGAAAATTCTCCAGGGTTTCTTCAGCTGCTGTGGAATCAGGGGATTCATGGAGGGCACAAAGAACAGAGGGATAAAGGAAGCACCAGCAGATTGTCAAGGTTGTTCTCCAAAGTGCTCTCGTAATCCAGATGTAAAATGAGGATTCTGAGTAAGAAAATGGGTTTTTTATTATAACACAGCCTTAGGATTCCACCAAAACCCTCCCTCCTCTTCTGGGGGTGGGAGAGCAGAGCTTTGCCTCAACCTTTTTTTGCTTATCCCCCCTAAAACTGATCTTAGACCTCAAGGAAACAAGACTAAACCTTCTTCCTGGACACTGCCTTGACTGCCCTCATTAACAATTCCCAAAAAAACTTGACCACAAAAGGCTTCCAGCTCCTCCAGGCCCCAACCTTGCCATGTCCCCCCCTCCCAGGGTTTGCCTGAGGTGTTCCACAGCCTTTCTGTCCGGGATGGTTGGGGATGAACAGACAGAGATGTGCCCAGGGCCCACATCTGGGGGTGGGGAGGGACAGGGACCCTCCTCAGGAGCAGGAGGGACCTCCTCCAGCAAGGAGATGAATTTTCAAGCAGAAATCAGAGCCCTGTTGGGGAACAGCATTGAACACCCAGCTCTTCTCATGCCAAGGGGCTCCCCACTCAGCCCTGAGCTGCTGGAGCTCCCACAGTGCTGAGAGAAGGTTATTGAGGGGGGTAAATCAAAAGAATTAATTAAAGAGGTTAAATTAAACAGCTGCACTTGCAGAACTGCTCCTCTCACCGACCTCAGGGCTTGTGGAAGGCCCTGGCTCCCAAACCCCCCTGTTCTCCTGACCCTCAGCTCATCTTATCATCCATCTCTCCTCACCCATATGTTTTATTTTCTGAGCTTTGAGACATTACAGATCCCTGGCTGCCTGTCCAAAAATGGTGCTTCTTTGCACATCACTTATGAACTCAGAGGAAAATTCAGCATCATCCAGGCTGAGGGTTGTTTTTGGGGATATTTTATTTTTCTTTTTTTAATCGCCCCCAGAGAAATGGAAAAACGGAGTGTACACACTCACAAGGGGTGGGAAGCCCTCCAGAATGATGGAGGCTGGAGACTAATCCAAACCTCTGGAGCTTTCAAGAAAATATCAGCCCCAGAAATCTCACAGGAACAAACTGGCTCTGGAGAGTTCTGGCAAATCCTCCTCCCGACCCCACCCACCCAAAGCTGAAAAACAGCCACAGGAGCAAAGCTGCTGTTTTTCCCCGGTATTTTTCGGGATCGTGGCCTGTGCAAAGGCCTGAAGTCAGCCCTTGCTTCACCTGAACTGCTCTTCCCACCCAAAGACTGCGAGGGCACAGCTCGAGCCTGGTGGTGATGAATTCATTTTAATCCCCCCATGGAAACGAGGAGTTTGAGCCTCTGCATTTTTTTTTTTTTTTTTTTTTTTTTTTTTGCAATGTTCCTTCCATAAAGCCCAATTTTGGCCAGCACAGCAGGCAGGATCTTCCATCAACCTTCCCCTCAAGCCAGGGCACGTCGGGGTGTGAGTGGTTCCTGAGACCACGAGGGCCAGAAAATACCCCTTGGGAGGGTGGAATCCAAACTCCAGCTGCCTCTGTGCCTCCTGGACACCTTCTCAGCCCTTTGAAGGCTTCCTGCACAAGCCATTCCGTCCCTCCAACGCTTCTTCCAGGAAAAGCCCAGGCAATTCCAGGAACCCCAGGCCTCAGGTGGATAAACGGGGATGGCAAAGGCCAAGGCTGAGATGCCGAGGCAGCAGAAGGGCCAAGGCTTCCCGAGGAAACCAAATCTCAAGGCACGGTTTGGAGAGGGGAGAACTCCTCTGGAAAGGGCAGGGAACATCAGGCCTAACCCTGTACACACTCAGCAAAATCTGATCTCAGCGGCCTGAGATCATTCCCTGGCTCCGAGAGGCGCGATCCGGGAGTCGCTCCCGACGCAGCGGGAGGAGAAGCTGTTTCTGGAGGGATCCAAGTTCCACTTCTGAATCTCCTCATAAAACAGGAGCTTTGGCCATTCAGGGCTGCAGGTGCCCCTTCCATTGCTTTGCTTTCTTCCTCTTTCTTTTTTTTTTTTGGTTTTTTTTTGGTTTTTTTTTTTTTGGTTTTTTTCCCCCCAGCTGAGGTTTGTGGTGGCCTCTGGTGGGATAAGGGAACAAACAGGATAAAAAGGATAAAATATGCAGGTTTACACAAAGCTGACCAGGCCTTCAGCTGTTTATGGCTGAATTAGTGGGAATTTGTTCAGAGTTATATGTCAAAGGGCTATTCCTTCACCCCACCCTGAGGGTGAGCCACCGGTTCAGAGCATTTGCAGCACCACGAGTCACCCTACAAATTAAAAACTCCACCAACACACAGTTTTTATGGGGTGGGTTTGATGTTTCATCAAGTCATCGAGTTCATCAAGTCCACAGGAATAAATATCCCTGGATTTGTCGCAGCCTTTTGGCCCCATCAGGCAAAGAGGAGGACGCAGGTTTTCACTGGTGTTGGTTTGAGCCCCAAGGGAACAGCTCAGGATCACTCTGGGATCAAAGAGGCCCCTCTGGGATCACAAGGATCACTCTGGGATCATGGGGACTTCTTTGGGATCACAGGGATCACTCTGGGACCACAGGGATCACTCTGGGATCACACAGGTCCCTCTGGGATCATAGGGATCACTCTGGGATCACATGGGCCCCTCTGGGATCATGGGGACCTCTTTGGGATCACAGGGATCACTCTGGGACCACAGGGATCACTCTGGGATCACACAGACCCCTCTGGGACCACAGGGATCACTCTGGGATCATGGGGACCCCTCTGGGATCACAAAGACCCCTCTGGGATCACAGGGATCATGGGGACCCCTCTGGGATCACAGGAATTGCTCTGGGATCACAGGGGCCCCTCTGGGATCACAAGGACCCCTCTGGGATCCCAGCAATCTTTCAGGCTGTTCCAGTGCTCCATCTATCCCAAGATTTGGCTCCTGACATGGATCAAGACCCGCTGTTTGTTCTGGAGCTGTAACACCTCCCTCCCCTGCATTTCCTGGTAACCCCTCATGCCCAGAGAGAATTCCAGGTTATTTATCTGCCTCCCCTCAGGATTATTCCCTCCACCATGACCTTGCAACGCTTTGGACTTTCCACAGGCTCTTTATTACCCTGTTCTGTGGAAGTTCTTCCCCCCTCTTGGCTGGTGGCCCTGGGCTGCTCTTGCTCCAAAGGAATTCATTGCCCAATGCCCAATGTTCGGTTGAAATGACATCATTCCTGAGGTGCTATTTAGAATTATTGCTCTCCAGACCTCCTCCATGTCCCTTTTGCAATCCCTTCTTCCAGCAAAGTCAGGCACTCCCGTGGTGCCAGGAGGGTGGCCTAAAATCCCTGTGTCACTTCCACACCAGGGGCTTCCCAGAGCACCTTTGCTCTGCCCTCACCCTAGGGCTGAAAAATAAAATAAAATAAAATAAAATAAAATTAAATTAAATTAAATTAAAAAAAAAAAAAAAAAAAAAAAAGGGCTCCAGTTCAACATTTCATCTTCTTAATAAACACTGGCTAATAACAACTACAGGAAAAATAATCCCATCTTCTGGGCCTCCTCCAGATGACATAAAGCTCATGGATTTCTGGACCAGGCTCGAGAAACCGTTTGCAAACTTCTGTTTGATCATAAATCAAGACCAGTAATGACCTTCTTTTTTTTTTTTTTTTTTTTTTTTTGGTGAAAACAGCCCCAGTTCGCTGCTCCCAGACTCCAACACGGGCCTCGCTCGGAGCCCTGGAATTCCAGCAGGCTCCACTTCCATCAGGGCACCTGTGGCAGCTCCTGGAAGGTGAATCCCGACTGGCACCACTTTTTAAAGGGTGACCCTGGACAGGCTCCTTATCTCTCTGCCTTTCCATGGCTCTTCCAGGCCCTTTCCAGCTCTTTATTCCTGGTCCTGCTGGTTGCCCTTCCCTGTGGGATCTCTCTTTCCACTTCAAGCTTTCTCCCTGCCCTGAAACCAGCCTGGTTCAGGCACCCAACTCCTTCTTGCTCTGCATCACCCCCCCAGACATCCCAAATATTGAAGGGTTGGGGGGTCTTAAATCCAGTGCAGGGGAGCCCCAGGAACCAGGTTGGGGTGGGAGCAGGCTGGGAGACTGCGTGGCAAAAGGGAGAATTTTTATCCAAGGAACACTCCTAAACATCAGTGGCACAGAGGGGAACCTCCTTCCCAGCCCAGAGGGGCAAATCCAGCATGTCTGAAGCCCTCTGGGTTTAGGGAGCTGCTGGAATAATCAACTGAAACGTTCCCTCTGGGCAAACACCATAAAAACCCGGGACCCCACGGCCTCCAGATCTTTCCACCCTCCAGTTGGATGACGTTCCACCAGCGGGCTGGGTACATTTCCAAGGAACTCCTGACTTCTGGGAAGGTGTTACACAACCACACTGCAGCCATTCATGAGTTCAGCACTGGCCTGGTTCCCCCCTTCAAACCCACAACACTCCGCAAAGAAAACATTCTTTCCACTTCAAGCTTTCTCCCTGCCCTGATGGAACCAGCCCGGTTCAGGCACCCAACTCCTTCTTGCTCTGCATCACCCCCCCCACAGACATCCCAAATTTTGAAGGGTTCCCATGATGGAAACAAATAAAATGTTTGGTTTCCCTCAGTTGTAGATCTGGTTTGGTTTTTCAGGCAAGAAATAAAGTTGATATCACCAGACATCCCTGTAGCTGCTGCAGGGAAAGGATAAAATTCCTTGCACTCCTTGTTTTCTAAACTTTGAATATTTCCAACGAGAAGAGGGGGAATTCTTGTGTTTGACATCAAAAGGAGCTGAGAACTGAAAGCCAGAGGGGGAAAATTCTCGAGAGCTGGAGGCCAGAACATTCAATGGTTCGTATTCCAGACTTTTTCCTGGATGCAGGTGTTTAGTCCAGCAGGAACCTGAGCCCCTCCTGTAAGTCCTGGAGCCACATTCTAAGGCCAAACACACCTTGCACCTTCAGATCAACCCCCAGATCCAACCCCAAATGCTGGGTTCCTGACATCACTCCATTTTTAAGGCAAGTGCCAAATAAACAGACTTCTCCCACAGCAGGAAGAAGGATTTGCTTGGAAGGATTTACTTTAGATGCAGAGAATCCGTGTTATTCTTAAACAAAAAAAAAAAAAAAGGCAAAGAAAAAGCCAGGGGCGGGACTGAAAAAAAAAAATACTGGGATTTTTCAAGTGGTTTGTTCTGTTCTGACACAAACCCAAGCTCCTGCTCCAAAAAATTCCAAGCAGGGGTGCTTTGAGGAGAAATCAAGCTGCCACCACCTCAGGGGCGACGCTGCCAACGCTCCAAGAATTCCTAAATTTCGAGGAGACACCTGAAAACTCACCACTTTTCCTTTTTTCCCCCACCAACCTGAGGAAGTTCAGACACACCCCGAGCCCTTTGTGAAGGCCTGGCTTTTCCATTATGCTCAATCACCTCCATCTGCCCAGGAGAAGTGCCAGGAATTCGACCAAACATGGAAAACTGAGACCTTCAACATGTTGTTTTTATGCTCAGATACAACAACATCTGGTTTGGAGAGATCCCATTTAAAGAAACGTCGATGCCCCTTTAGAAAATGAGTGTTTTTTAACAAATCTCCTCCTTCCAGATTTAATAGGTCACAGATACTCTCAAATATCTTCCTGAACATACCTGTGAATTCCAGAGAATTTGGTTTTTTTGCTGGGATTTTAGAAACTCTGCCTTTTTGTAGTGCTCTTTAACTTTTGGGGCCAGTTAAAGAGGAGTAGATCACTTCATGGGGTACTTCTGCAACCTTAAAAACCTGCCTAATGCCACGAGTTCTGTTCATAAAACAACAATTCCCCCCATTAATTCCTTGAATCCAGACCCTGTGCTAACGTGGCCTTGTTTGGGATGAACACACACTTCAGCTGTTTTCAAGGAAGGGGAGTTAGGGAGGATTTAAACACATTTCTGAGGGGAAAGATTTCGAATTTTATACCAACCTACCGTGTTTTTAATTACTATTTTCATATTAAATATTTATAATAACAGCTTAACACTAAGAATCCATATTAAATTACGTTTTAAGAAGTTTATTGGCTTTTTGGTGCTTAGTGAAACAGCGAGTTCCATTTCCTGGCTTTCACATATTGATGTTATCTTTTAATGTCCCTCATCACCTTAATTTCCAAGGACCTTTTCCATTCCAGACCACTGGAGAAATGTCAAAATCTTCTCCTCCCTTTCCTTCACTGCTCCAAGTGACATCTCCATGCCTTGTTTTGGGAACACTTTATGCAGCCACAGCTGAACCTGCAGGTGAATCAGTTCAAACAGAATTATCCCAGGAAAATTCTTTGACCAGGAATCAAAGCTCTTTTTTTTTTTCCTGAGTTTTCACTACTTCACTGCTCATATCCCTGAAATCAAGGCTGGATTTGCATTTCCCATTGCACTTCAATTCTGGCACCTTCAAGAAATTCTTCAATTTCCAGAATAATTCTTAAATTTCCAGAATAATTCTTAAATTTCCAGAATAATTCTTAAATTTCCAGGATGACACCTTCCCGAGGTGTTTTTAGCTGGTGAAAAAAGGGCTTTTTTTACATTACAGGCCTTTGTAAAAATGACCACTTGGCATCACAGCACTTGAGATCTTTTCAAAACCACCTGCCTAGAAACACAAGTGTTAAAAGTGATGTCTATAAAGTTATAAATTTTTAAAAAATAGGGGTTTTTCCCCCCAGTTTTCCCCAGGACAACCCTTTTTTTCCAGTGCTCTTGTCCCTATCCCATCCCTGCTTTGCTGGAATTCCATCCTTACTGACATTAAGGATTAATAAACTGCAGATCCTTAAATTAATAAACTGCATTATAATCCAGAGCATCTCAGGGTCGGGCCTTTTAATCCCAGGAGAGCCCAATAAACCCCTCAGGGTTTACTCCGAAGGATTTGATGCTCCCCTTGTTCCACGGAGGCGTTTTTTGGGAGCTGGGCCCGTTTTTTGGGAGCTGGGCTTGTTTTTTGGGAGCTGGGCTCATTTTCTGGGAGCTGGGCCCATTTTCTGGGAGCTGGGCCCGTTTTTTGGGAGCTGGGCTTGTTTTTTGGGAGTTGGGCCCATTTTTTGGGAGCTGGGCTTGTTTTTTGGGAGCTGGGCTTGTTTTTTGGGAGCTGGGCTCATTTTTTGGGAGCTGGGCTTGTTTTTTGGGAGCTGGGCTCATTTTTTGGGAGCTGGGCTTGTTTTTTGGGAGCTGGGCCCGTTTTCTGGGAGCTGGGCTTGTTTTTTGAGAGCTGGGCCTGTTTTTTGGGAGCTGGGCTTGTTTTTTGGGAGCTAGGCTTGTTTTTTGGGAGTTGGGCTCATTTTTTGGGAGCTGGGCTTGTTTTTTGAGAGCTGGGCCTGTTTTTTGGGAGCTGGGCTTGTTTTTTGGGAGCTAGGCTTGTTTTTTGGGAGCTGGGCTCATTTTTTGGGAGCTGGGCTCATTTTTTGGGAGCTGGGCTCATTTTCTGAGAGCTGGGCCCGTTTTTTGGGAGCTGGGCTCGTTTTTTAGGAGCTGGGCTCATTTTCTGGGAGCTGGGCTCATTTTTTGGGAGCTGGGCTTGTTTTTTGGGAGCTGGGCCCTCACTGCATCTGCCTCATTAACCGCTAATTAGCGAAGATTCAGCAGAATAAACCAAAATCCCTCCCTGAGCCCCTTTTCCACAGGCCCAGCCCTGCAGGATTTGCTGCTCCAAAGGCTCGGGATGGAACAAAACCCCGGCCAGGCCCAGCTCTCCCTGTCCCGGGACATTCCAAGGGGGAAAAAACCCAGGAAGAGATGATGAAATTCTGGGAAAAGCTCCATTTTCATCTTTATTAGCACATTTTCCAAGGCCCGGGGAGCTTTTCAGGGATTACAGGGGGATGAAGGAAGCTCTGGGAATGTTGGGATGGCGGCAGATATTCCCAAACAAAAGGCCAACGTGTGTTGCTACGATCCCAAGTCAAGCTGTTCTTTGGAGTGTTGTAGTATTTTTTTCCCCAGCTCCTTTTTAGCTTTCCTTCTGTGTCCCTCTCGTGGTAACTGAGCAGAAGTGTCTCATCTGCAGTGGAATAACTCAATTCACAGCCTTCCAACCATTTTTTCCCTGCAGTTTCAGTGCTTTTTTTTTTTTTTTTGAATAATAAAATAGATTTGCTTGAAATTTTGCCAGTATAAAAGAGAAATATTTTCTTATTAAAAAAAAAACCAAACACAAACCAAAACAACACAGGTATTCTTTTCCATTTATTACTATTCAGGTGGGGTAGAAGTTTAAGGAATTTTCATCTGAAGATTTGTTTCCAAGGCCAGAACAGGCCTTGGAGCAACCTGGGATAGTGGAAGGTGTGGAAAGGTGTGAAGGGGGTGGAACTGGATGAACTTTAAGGTCCTTCCAACCCAAACCATCCCAGGATCCTCTAAGTTTTAAAACACTCCGAGCTCCTGGACATGAAATAAAAAGAGATGAAATAGAGAAGTGAGAGAAACAAGATTAAATGTGCAGAATAAACGTCCTGACTGCATTTCTTGCTCTATAATATCGATTTATTGCTGGCCCAGCCCTTGCTCAGCTGGGATGTTGAACGTTCCCAGAGCTCCTTCCTCCACATCTGGGCTCTGGTCCCCCCTGATTTCCCTCTTCCACACTTTCCGCTATCCCAGGTTGCTCCAAGCCCCGTCCTGGCCTTGGAAACAAGTCTCCAAATGAAAATTCCTTAAAATTTCCCCTCACCTGCACAGTGATAAATGGAAGAGCAAAGAATAACTGTGTTGGGATTTTTTTTTTAAATAAAAAAAAAATTATCTTCTATATCGACAAAATTTCAATCAAATCTATTTTATTATTAAAAAAACCAAAAAAGCCCTGAAACTGCGGGAATAAAAATTGGAAGGCTGTGAATTAGCTATTCCACTGCGGATTGGCTGCTACACCCGTCACTCTAAACTAAGCCCCGCCTCCCGCCTGTGTGGGCGGGGCCCACCCACCTCGAAGACCAATTGGCTGCCGCACCTGTCATTCAGAACCAAGCCCCGCCTCCCGCCTGTGTGGGCGGATCACACCCACCCCCGCCCCGCCTCGAAGACCCATTGGCCGCCGCTCCCGTCACTCAGCCCCAAACCCCGCCCCTCCCCTCCGCCATCTCCTTGCCAACCCACCCTCACGCCCCGCCCTCCCCTCTCAACTCCACAACCCATTGGCCGCCGCTCCCATCACTCACCGCTAAAACCCCGCCCCCTTCCTCGCTGCCTCTGTGTGTGAGTGCGAGCGCGCCCCCTGCCGGCCGTTAGGGGGCGCCGCCGCCGCCGCCGTGCGTGTGGCGTCACCCCCCGCTCCCCCCCCCCCCCCCCCCGCGCCCGCGTCACCGCTCCGGGCCTGGCGCGCGCGGCGGCCGCGGCCGCACCGACCCCCCCCAACCCCAACCCCCCCCAGCCCCGAGAGAGCCCCCGCCGGGACATCCCCCCCCTCCACCGCCACCCCCCCGACCGGCCCCCGCCGCTCCGCCGCCTCCGGGGGGGGACCCGCCCCGAGCGCCGGGTTCGTTTCTCTTGTCTCTGCCTTCTCTCCGTGCGTGTGTGTGTGTGTGTGGCCGGGGGGGGGCGGCGCGGCCTGGTGCGCGCGGCGGATCCCGCCGCTCGCGTAGCGCGGCCGCCCGGGCGCTCGCTGAGGGGAGGAGAGGAGGAGGAGAAGAGGCGCCCGCCCAGGCTCCGCCGCCGCCGCCGCCATGAGCGTGGAGGCGTACGGCCCCAGCTCGCAGACCCTCACCTTCCTGGACACCGAGGAGGCCGAGCTGCTCGGCGCCGACACTCAGGGCTCCGAGTTCGAGTTCACCGACTTCACCCTCCCCAGCCAGACCCAGACGCCGCCGGGGCCCGGCCAGGCGGGGCCGCAGCAAGGCCAAGGCCCCCCCGGCGCGGGGCAGGGCCCGCCGGGGCCGCTGGAAGCGCAGGTGAGGAGGGTTTTTGGGGGGTTTCGAGGGCAGAAGGGGGGGGTGATCCGGAAGGGGCCCGGGTTGGGGTCGAGCTTGGGCGGGGAGCGGGAGCCGCGTGTGGAGCGGGAAAGGGAGCGACGGATCCCGCTTTTGCGGTAAAACGACCGCAAAAGCTCCATATTATTTGTTATTTCATTTTTTTATTTTTTGTTTTTTGTTTTTTTTTTCTTCTTTAAACGTGGCTTCGGTTGTCGAAAGTTGGGCGCTGAGGGGAGTTCGGCTTTAATTTTTTATTTATTTAATTTTTTTTTTTAACTTCTCCTGACTAAAATACGCTTCTGCTGTTTTAAAATTTACGGGTTTCGTTTACTGTTATTATTGGTTTTATCCTCCTTTCCCCCCCCTTTTCTGCCGCCCCGCTTCGTTCGGGGTTTGCCTTGGAGGGACAGTCGATATTGGCCTGAGGTTTAAGTTCTGCTTCCTCGTGACTTAAAAACAGCTTTCAGGGCCTATTTTTTTTCTTTTCCTTTACTGTAACTCGGTATTAAACCCCATTATATTTGTTTAGCAGTTCACCAAAGCGAAAGGAGGGAGGGAATTCATGTTACATTTTATTTTACACGCTCACAAGATGAGGGGCGAGTGAAGACGTTGTCACTGCTACACCTTCTCTCTGTAGCAAAAGCGACAAAAACACTGAAAAACTCATCCATATTTTCAAAAAACTCCCACTTTTCTGCGTTTTAAAGACGGTGGAAAGCTCAGTTTCGTTACACTCGTGTTGTCCCATTATTAACAAGCACATTATCCACGTGTTAAGGGCTGAGTTTAAGGAGGAGTTGAAAGTTTTAGGTAAGTTTTTTTTTTTTATCGCGGAGCCGATTTTTTTGGTCGCCTTTTGCTCGCCCAATTTGTGGCATCGGGGGCTGCGAGAGGAGCAGAGGGGCAGCAAACCCAGCGCTGGGGATCCACAGGTGCAGAGGGGTTTTTCTCCTGTCCTGGGGGTTTATCCCGGGACAAAGTGAGTCACTTTTGGTGTCTGGGAGCGCTCGGTGACATCCTGGGTGGTGTCACAGGATGTGCTCAGGGCAGTGTGTTCAGAAGGCACAGCCTGGGCTGTTTGTTTATTTTCTTTTACGTTCACGTTTGGGTGGAATTTCTCCGCTTTTGAGCGTTGAGAGAGCAGAATTATTTAGCAAAAATCCTGTCTGTGTACAGACTACACACGAATCGATTTAAAATTTTTAATAAAACCTCGAGTTTTTAAAGCTTTAATGGCTTGTGATCACTCCAGAACTCCCCATATGGCCAGCAAAAGGAGAAAAACCACCCCAAAATAAGCCCCATAAGCTAAAAGACCAGACAAGAGGATTAATAATTGGTCTTTTTTTTTTTCTTTCTTTCTTTTTTGTCTAAACATGTTTGAAAAGCCTTTGAAGTGAAAAGAAAAAAAAAACCCTAAAAGATCTGGAGAGCACATTCAGGTGTCTGGCAAAAAGGAAGGGATTTTATGGTTGTTTTTTCCCTTTTAATCTATTTCTGCAAACTCTCGTGGTCATCCTGCTCCTCAATTTGACTTTAGGAACGTGGGTTTTTGGGGAGGGCGTGGAGGGAGAAGGGATTTATTGCAACGAGGCCCTCTCAGAAGTGGAATAAGAATCGTTTCCTCCTGAGCTGGAGTCAAACAAACCCCCTGGATCTGCTCAGACTTGCCCTTTCAGAGGCCTCACGGGTGATAAGATCAGAAATTAGGTGTGTTTGGTGGTTTGTTGTTTTTTTTTTTTTTTTAAGAGGTTCTGGGGGAAATTTTGCTGCCTTCAACAAAATTAACTGAAGCTTGTTGTGCCTTTTGGCAGGGGGACTATTAAATGATGGCTTCCAAACTGATCACATTTTCCTTAATTAAATATTATTCCCGTGATTATAATTAAAGCTAATTAAATAAATAGGTGAAGCTGCTGAAGGTGTAAACTTCTGCTCTGCTGTTTCATGTCCTGGTGTTTAAAAAAAAAAAAAAAAAGTAGTTGAGCAGTGCAGGGCACCTGATTTATTTTTTATTTTTATTTTTTTTTTAGGGAAATGTGACGGATTAGTCTCTAAAAACTTAGTTTATTTAGTTAATAAAGTTTATTTTGTATATTTAATTAATAGTTAAAGAGGCTGTTAAAATTGATTAGTGTCCAATGGACAAAAGATAAAGGGCAGGCATTCCCTGCTGGTTTTAATTCAGGAAACTGTATTCCCATTGTTTCCCTCTAATGAAAGATAAGAATGGATTTGCCTGAGTGTTTTAAGGTGAATTTTAAGGTTGCCCAGAGAAGCTGTGGCTGCCCCATCCCTGGGAGTGTCCAAGGCCAGGTTGGAGCACCCTGGTCCAGTGGAAGGTGTCCCTGCCCGTGGGACTTGTTGACCTTTTAGGTTTTTCCAACCCAAACCAATCCCTAATTCCCCGAAATTCTCATTTCTGCCTCGTTTTTCCCTCCTGTCCCAGCAGTGCCCCCGGTGTGGCTGTGGGAGCTGAAGCTGCTGGAGTGGCTGAAGGAAGCTGGGGCAGCCCTCAGGTTTTTGGTTTTTTTTTTTTTTTGGTCTAGACTCTGGAGGCTGGGTTTGATTTCCAGCCCTAACAAAGCCCTTTTTTGTCTCAGCAAAATGACTTCTTGTTGCTCAGGTCCCATCTGGAAGCTGGGCCCAGGGTGGGGTGTGGGGGGAGAGCTCTCACCAAGAGCCACTTCCTCCTTTTGAAAGGGAAAGCAGATCAGCCTTCAGAGGGATTATCAGACCCTCCAGTAAATACCTCAGGGCCTCAGAGCAAGGAATCTACAAACAATAACTCAGATTATCCACCCAAGTCCAAAAACTGCCTGTTTTCCTAAGTATAATTCCAGGAGAATTCCCTGGATTGGGCCCATCTGCAAACACATCCCCACGGCTGCTGGGGCTGAAGGCTTTGGTGCAAAAGTCCCTTTGCAGCCCAGCAGCTCCTGAAGTGCAATTAGTTTTCCTGTTGCAGCTTGAAATGCAGCACTTTCCAGTGGAAGGGCAGGAGGTGGCTCCAGGTGTGCTCTCCTGGGCTGGGTGGGGTGTGAGAGCCAGGAGAGCCAGCGGGAACGGGGCTGGGAATGTTCTCTGGGATCACACCTGAGAGTCCTGGGCTGGTTTGGGCTGGAAGGGACCTTAAAACCCATCCAGTCCCACACCTTCCACTCCCAGGCTGCTCCAGCCTGGCCTTGGACACTTCCAGGGATCCAGGGGCAGCCACAGCTTGGACTTTGTTGTCCCCCAACCACTATTCCAGAGGCCAGGAAAGGATCAGGGAAGTCCCAGGGGTGGTTCTGTGGCACCTCAGCTTTGGAGCTGCTCAACTTGCTGTGCCAGAAGTTGCAGCCAACACTTGGAAAATAGAGAAGTTCCCCCCCCCCTCCTTCTCACACACACACACAAAACAGTTCCTGCTGCCAGATTTTTAATCCTGTGCACATAAAGTGACATCACAGGAGGGTTGGGAACAATCACTTCCTCCTTGGGAGCCTGCCAGGGCCTCTGGCTGCTGCTGGATCTTCCCAGGACAGGTGACATCAGTGACATCAGTGACATCATCCCTGCCCAGCTGAGGGCAGGAGCTCACCAGGGGCTCACCAGCACGCTCACCTCGTGCACAACTACAAGGAACTTGCAGTTATTTCTTCATTTTCTGCCCTAAAAAGGAAAAAAAAAAAGCAAAAACCCTAAGAAAACCCAAGTTTTCCAGTTGTATTCTGGCTCCCTTTTTAGGAGCCCCCAAGAAATGTATTAAATGTATTGAAATGACCAATTAAATTTGTCAGCTGGTGTGGATTAATAGTGTCTTTGGAACAGAAAAATGCACCTGTTTTGGGGTAGAAAAAAACAGAATAGAAAAATGTGCCTGTTTCAGGACAGAAAAAGCCTGGTAGTGCTGCTGCTTCTGAGAAATTCAGCTGAACTTAAAGCTTCAGAATTCCAGAATTCTTTTGACTAAAGGTTTGGTGTTCTCACTGGGGACAGTTTTCTTTCAGATATCAGATAAATTGCATTAAATCTCAGTGCAAACCAGTTGTTAAAATGCTGTTTTCTCAGAAAAAAAAGTGATTTTTTTTTTATCCTCTCATTTGTAGATAAATCTCGTCCAACCAAATATATTTCTAAAACATTGGGAGGGGTTAATACACCTGAATTTGCTGTGACAGGGAAGTTACCTCAGCACTGATTTCATGTTAATATTGTGCAATCACTGCTGTCACTGTGGGGATCCCTTTCCCACCTTTTTCCACTCAAAATTACCCTGGATTGTGACATACTTAGCCCTCCTCAGGTTTGGTGGGATCTTGGCTGAACAAGTCCAAGAATAAAGTGTCTGAGCACAGTTTTTGGGGGGTGCTGAAGCCCCTCACTGCTGGAATGAAACCAGGACACCTGGGAGGCCCAAGAGGCACCACCTGGCCTGGCCAGGCCAAAATCCAAGTGACATCCACACCCTTTTTGCTCCTTCCTGCTGGGAAATGTGCCCAAAAAAGGAGTTATTTTTACCAGGAGAAAGGCTGGGAGGGGATGGGGGTGCAAAACTTGCTGACCCAGCACCAAATGGTGCAGAATTCCCTGATTCTGGCATTGGTGTGGCAACAACAACAGGAATAAGTGAGGGAAGTCCTGTACAGCAAAGATCCTGTTTTCAGGAGGATCCCTGAAATTAAAAAAAAAAAAATAGGAGGGGAAAAAAAACCCAAACCCAGTGTTTGATCCTGCTGGAATATTGTTTAAATGGAATTCTGTTACGTAAGGCTGTGGAAAAATGGAACTGCAGCAAAGCAATCTCCTTTTGGCAACTTTTTTTTCCCCCCTCACTTATCAGCTGGAGAGTTTAACTAATCCCAGGAAGCAGGAGGTAATGGGGCAGGTATTGATTAGGAGTTATGTAAGGCTGTGGAAAAATGGGACTGCAGCAAAGCAATCTCCTTTTGGCAACTCTTTTCCCCCCCACTTATCAGCTGGAGTTTAAATATTCCTGTTTAACAGGAGCTGATGGATTGAGTCCATAATGTGTGTTTTTCGGCTCTTAGGAACATTTTTCTTCCCTGTTGAGGGTTTTAAAGGAAACACAAGCGTTTGCTGGGAGGAGCAGGGGTGGTTTTCCTTGGCTTTGTGGTGGTTTGGGGGCAGAACTGGAGCTCTGAGCTGTGTTCCAGGTGAATGGGCCCGATGGGATCCTGCAGAACGGGGCTGTGGATGAGAACGTGGCCAAGACCAGCCAGCTCCTGGCAGAGCTCAACTTTGAGGAGGATGAGGAAGACACCTACTACACCAAGGATCTCCCTGTGCATGCCTGCAGGTAAAAACCAGGCTTTATTCCCAGAGGGAAGGAGCATTTGGTGGGAATGAAAGGGAGATTGGGGCATTTTGAGACCCTCTGAGCTCCTGGACAGGCTTAGAGCTGCCACATCCACTCCTGGTCAGCTCTGAACTCCCTGGAGGAATGAAGAAAAGGATCAGCCACCCCAGGGATGGCAGTGGTGGGAGGGTCAGCTCTGAACTCCTTTAAGGAATAAACACAAGGATCAGCCACCCCAGGGATGGCAGTGGTGGGAGGGTCAGCTCTGAACTCCTTTGAGGAAGAAACACAAGGATCAGCCAACTTAGGGATGGCAGTGGTGGGAAGGTCAGCTCTGAACTCCCTGGGGGAATGAAGACAAGGATCAGCCACCCCAGGGATGGCAGTGGTGGGAGGGTCAGCTCTGAACTCCTTTAAGGAATAAACACAAGGATCAGCCAATTTAGGGATGGCAGTGGTGGGAAGGTCAGCTCTGAACTCCTTTGAGGAATAAACACAAGGAGCAGCCACCCCAGGGATGGCAGTGGTGGGAGGGTCAGCTCTGAACTCCCTGGGGGAATAAACACAAGGATCAGCCAACTTAGGGATGGCAGTGGTGGGAAGGTCAGCTCTGAACTCCTTTAAGGAATAAACACAAGGATCAGCCACCCCAGGGATGGCAGTGGTGGGAAGGTCAGCTCTGAACTCCCTGGGGGAAGAAACACAAGGATCAGCCACCCCAGGGATGGCAGTGGTAGGAAGGATTAAAATATTTGTGCCCCAGAACAGAAGCTTGGCTCGTGTTCTGTGCTTTTCCCACCCCTCATGTTCCCCAGTCTTCACTTCCCCTTATTTTTGGGCACTGCTGAATGGCTTGGATCTCATATTGGAATTTTCCTGGGAGAATTCACCCAGTCACTTCCTGGTTCTTTCCTCCTGAATTGCAGTTACTGTGGGATCCACGACCCTGCCTGTGTGGTTTACTGCAACACCAGCAAGAAGTGGTTCTGTAACGGGCGTGGGAACACCTCGGGCAGGTAAGGGGGGAAAGGAGGGAAAGCTTGGCACAATTCCAGGTTTAGAGGCTTTGTTTGGAAGTGTCGTGGTGGCTGTCGGGGGATAATCAAAGCCTGGTGACTTAAAAGTGAGGAATTTTTGACACATTTCCTATTCTTTCACACTGAACTACCTCAAAACATCCACACACTGAGAGACCAGTGGTGGTGGGTGAAAAGAGCAACATCTGCCACAATAAATAGATTTTATTTGTGCCTTTAACCAGTTCAGTCGGGACTAAACGTGACGTTCCCACGAACTGGCTACAAATGGATCTCCCCTCTGCTTTCAGCCACATTGTGAACCACCTGGTGAGAGCCAAGTGCAAAGAGGTGACTCTCCACAAGGATGGACCTCTGGGGGAGACTGTCCTGGAGTGCTACAACTGCGGCTGTCGGAACGTGTTCCTCCTGGGCTTCATCCCAGCCAAGGCAGACTCCGTGGTGGTTCTGCTGTGCAGGTGAGAGGAGGCCTCTGCTGCCACCTTTGTGCTCTCTAAAGGGCAGCTCTTGGCCTTCATTTTGCACCAAAATACCTTTTATGCTCTTGTTTTGCCACCCCCTTTTTCCTTGGGATGGTCGTAGAGACTTCAGGGTTGCAAGCAGGAAATGCAGGAAAGGAAAGTTCTGTGGTGCTGGGCAAATATTGGAGTTTTATAGAGAAATATTCCTCCCAAAGGAAGGATTCCTTGGTGGGAGAAAGGTGGGGTTTTTTACCCCTTTTTTACCTGAGATTTTCCAGCTTTGGAAGAGGAGCAGACCAGTCCAGGAAGTTACTCTGGAGTAGTGACTCTTCCACAGGGTGTTTTTCCTCTCAGCTCATGGAATCATTGGAGACAGCAGTAAATCAGGAATTGTTCTCTGACAGGTCCAGTCAGGTTTTATAACTGTATTTTAATTCAGTGCTGTCACTTAGCTTGTATTTGACAGTGGACAGTGTGTTTCTGTGGAATGAGCCCTACTTGTTTAAACAGCAGATGGGAAGTAATCCCATTTTCTGCTATAATGGGCTGTAACCACTCCCAAGGGTGTCATATTTGACATTTCAGATGCAGACATTTTCAGCCCTAGAAACACCCAACCAACACTTCTTACAACACTGACCCTTCCCAGTGTTGAAACAACAAACACAAGAGCTAAAAAACTTAATTTTCACAGCAGACTGGGGTTATTTTGCCTTTTTTCCCCCCCTTTTAACCGAGATATTTGAGTTGTTTCAGGAGCCACACACCAAACCCAGTTTTACTCCTTCCATGTGTGTAATCATTCATTTTTTTCCCTGTTTTGGTCGTGCAGGCAGCCCTGTGCCAGCCAGAGCAGCCTGAAGGACATCAACTGGGACAGTTCCCAGTGGCAGCCCCTGATCCAGGATCGCTGCTTCCTCTCCTGGCTGGTGAAGATCCCGTCGGAGCAGGAGCAGCTCCGCGCCCGCCAGATCACGGCCCAGCAGATCAACAAGCTGGAGGAGCTCTGGAAGGTACCTGCTGCTCCTCAAACACTGCTCAGCTTTTCCCAAAGTGCCAATTCCGGGGGGCTGGGAAGGAGGGAAAAGATTTTGGCCACTGGGTAAGGCAGGGAAATACTGAAATCACACCCCTGGACAATGGGAATTGCCAGAGGGTTCAGGGAGTTGTTGTTCAGAGTGGGAAAGCTTCACCTTTAGGTTCTTCAGCCATCTGAAAAAGCAGCTTTCCCCCTATCAAGTCTTCCCACATGTTCCTGCTTTAGGTGTTGAGCAGCTGGGTTGTTAATTATGGTTTTTTGAGGGGTTTCTCTGTCCATCCCTTAGAGCAGGACAGACCTGGCTGGATTTATTGGAATGCCTTGGTGTAGCTTTTACACCTTGGTGCAACTCCCCGTGGTACCAAGGCACAAGTCCTGGTGTCACTTCTTTATCCTTCAGGCTTTGAAATGAAACACCTGTGCTTTAAATTCCAGGAAAATCCATCTGCAACCCTGGAGGACTTGGAAAAGCCTGGTGTGGATGAAGAACCACAGCATGTCCTGCTTAGATACGAAGATGCTTATCAATACCAAAATATATTCGGTCCTCTAGTCAAGCTTGAGGCAGATTATGACAAGAAACTCAAGGAATCTCAGGTAATTTGCTTGAAATTTGCCTGTTTGAGGAGTTTTCTGCCCAGTCCTCTGGTGTCAAACTCAGGGTCACTGTCAGAGCACAGAAGGAAGCTTTAAGTGGAATAAATATCTTAATTACTGGGCTGTAACAGCACTGTAATATCAGTGGGAGAGGAAAGAAAAATCCTCCAGCTGAGGTTTTTCTTTTTTTAAGAGCTTGAACCACTTGGGAGCTTCCATGTTTTTTGTGCTGGAAGTTTTTCTTTCCAAGAACAATGTTCTGTCCCGGAGCTGCCACTTGAGCCCCCCCTGTGTGTTGTTCCCCTGGTGACCTGCAGGACCTCAGTGGGACCTGCCAGTGAAACCTGAGTTCTGTGAGGTCATGGAAGCACTTCAGGAGTGTTGGGGAGGTGGAGGAGAGAATAACCCAGGTGCTGATTAGGGCTTTGTTTCTCACAACTCGCTTTTGTAGAACAGAATTAACCTCCTGCAGATGGTGGCAGCTCAGTCCAGAGCAGGAAATACAGATTTCTGTGACACTGGAACACCAGGTTTTGGTGTTTTGAAGCACAGCTGGCAAACAGCTCTTTAAGAACACAATAAACAGCTCTTTAAGAACACAATAAACAGCTCTTTAAGAACATAATAAATGCCTTTTTTTTTTTCTTTCACCCTTAGACCCAAGATAACATCACAGTCAGATGGGACCTGGGCTTGAACAAGAAGAGAATTGCTTATTTCACTTTGCCAAAGACTGACTCAGGTGATCACAACTGGATTGTTTTGTGGGGGTTTTTTTATACCTGGTGAAAAAAAAATCAGTGTTTGAAGAACTGTGAGGATCTGACCTGGGACAGCAGGTAGTTCTTGGAGGGTTTTTATGGTGGGAGATGGTTGCTGAGAGCATTTTTTTCCCCTTCCTTTGCAGACATGAGGCTCATGCAAGGAGATGAGATCTGCCTGAGGTACAAAGGAGACCTGGCCCCGCTGTGGAAAGGAATTGGTCACGTTATCAAAGTTCCTGATAGTATCCTTTACTTAAATAAAGCTCAGCCTGGAGCTGCAGCCTCTCCAAGAAGCCATTAAATAAGTCCAGAAGTAATTCTGAGATAATTTCAATTTGTCCTGGGGGTGGATCTTGCTGTCAAAAAAAAAAAAATGACCGGAATTGGGGAAAATAAAATTCAAATTGTTGCTATAGATTACTACTTAACGAGGTTCTACAGATTATGGTGATGAGATTGCCATCGAGCTGAGGAGCAGCGTGGGAGCCCCTGTGGAAGTTACCCACAACTTCCAAGTGGATTTTGTATGGAAATCCACTTCCTTTGACAGGTATTGGGAGAACACTTCAGAACCTGGCACGGGCTCGGTGCAGGTTCTGTGGGGTTTTTTTTCTCTTTGCCTCCAATGGATGGTTTTGATCCAAAAAAATTCGTGTTACTTTGACACCAGCAATCAGAAATCTCAGTGTGTGGAGTGTGGGAACACCTGCTTCCTAGAGCAACTAGATTTTTGACTAGAAATGGAATTACCTGAATGTCTTAAAAGGGTCAATTTTTCCCATTTTGAAGGCACTCTTAAGTTTTGCTGCAAATACATCAAAGGGGGGAATTCACCTTCTGTTTAGTAATACTTGAAATGTGAGAAGAAAAAACAATTTTGTAGTTCAGCTTCCTCTGTAGGGAAGTGGTGCCTGGTTTTAGTTGGCATTCCTGAGCTTGGAGTTGCTTTAACTGGTTAAAATTTCAAGGCATTTGGGGTCAATGGGCTTCAGCCACATCTGTGCTGCATTTTGTAAGTTGGCTTATTATCCTGTTATTAGGATATTAGAATTTCCTTTTATTGGTATATCCTATTAGTAGTAGTGATATATCCTATTCTTTATTATGAGTGCAATTTTTCTTCAAATCTTGCACCTAAAATCACTGTCCCAGCTTCTGCCAAAGGCTGGTGTCCCTCTACACGTTTTTCTGGTTCCTTTGTAATGTTCACATGGAGAAAAACAAGCTCTGTGTTCTGAGAGTGTAACTTTTTTGTCCCTTAACTCTCTTAGTAAGTCTTTTTCCACTGCTCTCTTTTCCAAGAAGTGTAATTTCAATTTGTGCCCGCTGCCTGCTGAACCTTGGCATGGGATGGTTGACTTGAGGTCATGCTGATCTCCCTGACTTATTTTTCATCCCTTCCCTCGTTTCAGGATGCAGAGTGCTCTCAAAACCTTTGCTGTGGATGAGACCTCAGTGTCTGGGTACATCTATCACAAGCTGCTGGGCCACGAGGTGGAAGATGTGATTATTAAATGCCAGTTGCCAAAGCGCTTCACAGCACAAGGACTTCCTGATCTCAACCACTCTCAGGTAACCCCCTCTCCCCTCTGCTACGTGAAGGGTTTAGGAATGGAGGTTAAACAACTTCAACATCCTATGCACTGAATGCTAAATTAGCAATAAACCCCTTTTTTATAGGTTTATGCTGTGAAAACCGTCCTGCAGCGTCCTCTGAGCCTTATTCAGGGTCCCCCTGGCACTGGGAAGACAGTGACATCAGCCACCATCGTGTATCATCTGGCCAGACAGGGCAACGGGTAAGAGCTGCTCTCTCCAAGTCCTGATGCATGAGGTGACTTTCTTAATGGAAGGAATCACCTTGATTTTAAAACCCAAACTCATTTACTGCCATTTTCTGGGAAGGCTTGGGCTGGGTTCAGCAAATACCCTTCCCCAGCCTATTATTTTCAGAGGGGGTGTCACTGCACGTTGTTTCACTACGAGTCTAGTGGAGGAAGCTCTGCAGGTTGCTGAGCCTTGCTGGCTGGTGTTTCCCCAGGCCCGTGCTGGTGTGTGCCCCCAGTAACATCGCCGTGGACCAGCTCACCGAGAAGATCCACCAGACCGGGCTGAAGGTGGTGCGTCTGTGTGCCAAGAGCAGGGAGGCCATCGACTCCCCCGTGTCCTTCCTGGCCCTGCACAACCAGATCAGGAACATGGACAGGTGAGGAACGAGCAGAACCCCCTGGTTCTGGTGCTTGTGAGGGACAAGACTGGTGGATGTTGTCGTAGCTTGACTTTGCTCTTCTGTACGTGTCACGATTAGTTAAAAATCACTTTCTCTGTAATCCTACAAACAGTCAGGCCCTAAAGCAAAATTCCTGATTTATTTATTTATTTTTTTTGCAGCATGCCAGAGCTTCAGAAACTGCAGCAGCTCAAAGATGAGACTGGAGAGCTCTCATCTGCCGACGAGAAGCGTTACCGGGCGCTCAAACGAACCGCGGAGCGGGAGCTGCTCATGGTGAGGATCCCCGTGCTCTGCTCCCCCCTGACCTGAGCTGCAGCTCGCTGCTGGAGCTCAGAGCACCTGGGGGGCATTCCTGGGGTGCTTTTGAACTGTCCAGGGCGGGAGTTGGGTGACTGGTGCTGTGTTTGTGCCCCAGAACGCGGATGTGATCTGCTGCACCTGCGTGGGCGCCGGGGATCCCAGGCTGGCCAAGATGCAGTTCCGCTCCATCCTCATCGATGAGAGCACCCAGGCCACCGAGCCCGAGTGCATGGTGCCCGTTGTGCTGGGAGCAAAGCAGGTGAGCCCCTTGCATTCCAGCACAGGAGGAGTTTCTAAATCCAGCAGGCAGCACCAAGCAGTGACATTCCCCGTGTAGGCACGCAGGGATGCAGAATTCTTCCCTTTTCCTGAAAGACACCTCTGTGGTACAGACCTGAACGACTCTGGGTTGTGTCAGTCCTGTCAGCTCTCGGTTTCCATGGCGTAATCTTTGCCTGGAACATTTTCTGCTCTTGGAACAATCTGGAGGCTGAATAAGCTTTTATTTCCAAGTGATCAGCTGCAAAGCAAGGTGACACTAAAGGTTCCTAAGCCTTAGGTGAGACCTGAAGCTTATCACAAACCAGACTGGTAAGTTCCTAATACATCAGGCAGTGGTTTAAGCTGACAGAGGGTGGGTTTAGATTGGATATTCAGGAGAAATTATTCCCTGTGAGGGTGATGAGGCCCTGGCACAGGTTGCCCAGAGAAGCTGTGGCTGCCCCATCCCTGGAAGTGTCCAAGGCCATGTTGGAGCAACCTGGGCTAGTGGAAGGTGTCCCTGCCCATGGCAGGGAGTGGAACTGGATGATCTTTTAAGGTCCTTCCAACCCAAACCACCCCGTGATTCTCTATATTTCAGTAGGATATTGCCATTGTTTTAAACAAGTTTCAGAAAATAAACCTTCTCTACGCGCTCTTCTTCCCCACAGCTCATTCTGGTGGGTGACCACTGCCAGCTGGGGCCCGTGGTGATGTGCAAGAAAGCTGCCAAGGCTGGGCTGTCCCAGTCCCTGTTTGAGAGGCTGGTGGTGCTGGGGATCCGGCCCATCCGGCTCCAGGTGCAGTACCGGATGCATCCCGCCCTCAGCGCCTTCCCTTCCAACATCTTCTACGAGGGCTCGCTCCAGAACGGGGTCACTGCAGGTGAGCAGCCACTCTGCTCCCCCACAGGCACTGGGGAGGTCAAAGACAGGCTTCTGTAACCTGGGTTATTCCTTTGGAATGAAGAGAGTTGCCACTGCCCTTAGTTTGGAGTATTTATGGAAATATCCAAGTGTTCCTGTTAACTTTGTTCCACCTGCTGTTCCCCTGCTCCTCAGCCGACCGTGTGAAGAAAGGCTTTGACTTCCAGTGGCCACAGCCTGACAAACCAATGTTCTTCTACGTCACCCAAGGACAGGAGGAGATTGCCAGCTCAGGCACCTCTTACTTAAACAGGTAAATAAAACTCAGGCAGGTAAAATAAAACTCCCCTCTGACATCCACACTGGGGTGCTGGGACACCAGGACTCAGGGCTGTTCATTCCCCTGCTCTGAGTTAATAAAACCTCAGGGGTGATTAATGACCAGTTGAAGTGGCTCGTGGGCCTCTTGAACAAAAGCTGCCATGGAGGATGGTGCAGCCTGAGCTGCAGGTTGGGGTTGGTTTGCCCTGGGCTCCCTGTACAGTAAACCAGGAGAAAAAGGCACCAAGTGGGAGCAGTTCAGAGCTTAAGTGGGTTTGAATTGCTCTGTGGAGGAGTTTGTCTTCCTTCACTGGTTGTGTAAGGTTGTATAAGGGATGATAAAGTGCCTGATCTGTGGGATGAATAAACTGACTGCAGTTACAGCAGGAAATGCTGATCCAGTTGCATTTTGAAGCCAGAATTCCAGCTGCTCCTGAAGCAGAGCCCTAAATCTTGGATTTTAGTGGTGGTGCAGAAGGGATGGGAATTTAAATTTTCTTTTTCCTACCCCTTTTTTCTGCACAGTCCAACTTCTTTGTCAAAGAAGGAGCTTAAAGCACTTTGTTCCTCTTGGTTGTACATGTTTTGTTCGTGTGCCTGGAAGGGAAACCAAGACCGAGCTCTGAAAAATAACTGCTGAGATATTTTTAATCCCAGTCTGCTTTCCTGAGCAGCATGTGCAAGACTGGAGACAGCAGAGCAGATTGTGCACAAACAAACAGCACAATAATTGGCTGATTGACATTAAAAACAGTTCTGCATTTGAAGCTTTGAGATGAAGCCCCTGAAGGATCCGTTTGCACGGCAGGTTGGGGTTGGTTTTGATGGTCTTGGTTATAAAAGCACACGTGGACATCTGGCTCTACCAAAAGTTCCATTTGCTGTTCCAGGAAGTCCAGTTGTGTAATTCTGAGAAGGTGGAGGTGCACCTAAGGAGAAATTTGTGTCATTCTGAGGCCTCTGAGATGTTGGGTTTGGCCTGTGTCCCTCTGGGGTGAGATCTGAGTCGAGAGGTGACAGTGGGGAATGTTCCTGAGCTGAGTTAGTCTGAGCAGTGCAGAATTGATCTTTTTATTGCAGTGGCCTCACAGCATCCGTGTTCAAGGTCTTTAGACCCATTAAGCTGCAAAAAATGAGACCTGATGTGTCTGATCCTCCTTGGATAATCCAACCTCTCTCCCCTCTAGGACGGAAGCTGCCAACGTGGAGAAAATCACCACGAAGCTGCTGAAGGCTGGTGCCAAACCAGACCAGATTGGCATCATCACTCCTTACGAAGGGCAGCGCTCCTACCTGGTGCAGTACATGCAGTTCAGTGGCTCCCTGCACACCAAGCTCTACCAGGTACAGATGGGAGCACAGAGAAGCCAGAAAAGCCTCACAATAATTTCATTTTCAGTCCGTGTTGGATTTTTGCACTTTTTAGTTGACTGTGATTAAAACAGAGCAGGGAGAGGAGTTTGGGAGGTGGTTGCAGGGGAGCAGCTGAACAGGTAAAAGGAGGAAGCCCTGCTGAAATCTGTGTTGAAAGGAAGGGTCCTGAGGCCCAGAAGGGAGAGGCCACTGGGGCTCCAGCTGTGGAAAAGTTTGTGTTTTGGATAAAGAGACACACAGGAAAACAAGCTCTGTAAATTCTGATGGTCATACTATTTATTTGCTTGGGAACATGTCCTCCCATCAGTGGGACTCCTCTACCAAACATCAGAATTAGTTGCTGCAAACAAGGCAATTATATGTTTAATCCAGTCTTGTTTTGCAATGTTGGGAACTCGCTCAGTGTTTTCACTGAAGGGAAACTTGGTGGAGATACTTTTCCTCGTGCCAGGAATGATCTGTCCCTGTGATTCAGGTTTCTGGGAGCTGGGAGCAGCACTGCTAATTTGGACCTCTCTTCCTGTGGGGTTTAGGAATACTCAGAATTCTCCCTGGCAGCATCCCAGCAAAGGGCTGATTCCCACAGTTTGGGGGAAATGGGAGGACCATAAAGCAGTGAACACGACAGCAATTCCTCCTGAACTGAGGCTCTCTGTTCTCCTCCAGGGAAACTATTTCATGACCAGTGGAATTACCAAATCACTCCTCACTCCAAAAGTAACATTTTTGCCCAGTGATGGCAGGGTTAGTGCGTGGCCAGCACGTCTGGCAGTGCCTGTTGGTGGCAGAACTGTTTGGCTTCCGTGATTTACGTGTTTTCCTCCCTTTCAGGAAGTGGAAATTGCGAGTGTGGATGCCTTCCAGGGCAGGGAGAAGGACTTTATTATCCTTTCCTGTGTGAGGGCCAACGAACACCAGGGAATTGGGTTCCTCAATGACCCCAGGAGGCTCAACGTGGCCCTTACCAGGGCGAGGTAAAGCGGGATTGGGCAGGGAGGGAACCTGCAGGAAGGATGGAGAGAGACTTTGGACAGGGGCCTGGAGGGACAGGACAAGGTGGAATGGCTTCACTGACTGGTTAGGTGGAATATTGGGAAGGAATCCTTCCCTGGGAGGGTGGGGAGGCCCTGGCACAGGTTGCCCAGAAAAGCTGTGGCTGCCCCATCCCTGGAAGTGTCCAAGGCCAGGTTGGAGCAACCTGGGATAGGGAAGGTGTCCCTGCCCATGGCAGGGGGTGGGATTGGATGGACCTTAAGGCCCTTTCCAACCCAACACATCTTTGTGCCATCTTTATTCCTCTCAGCCCAGGCAGTGTTCCCATTTGGCATCAGTAGTTTTCAGACTGTGTCCTTCCCCTCTGTTCTCAGGACAGATCCCTTCCCTGCTTCTTTACCCCTTCCAAAAACCATTTTTGGACCATTTTGCTTCTAAGGGATTTGATTCCAAGAGAGGTGATGTGGAATCCAGCACGATGTTGGTTGTCTCCCTTGTTTTCTGGGAGCTTTGGGACCCAGCAGGAGGTGGTGGTTGTTGGCACACACCGACGGGTTGGGCAAGCCTGAAGGAGGAAGTCTGTGACTGTTGAGAAAGTGGCTGCAGCAACCTCCTTCCAGGTGTTTTGTCATGCTGTGGAAAACATCTGCTGTAAACAAACCAGTTGCACCTCCTGCTCTCTTGGCTGCTTCAGCTGAGAGATGGATTTGGAGGCTGCTCCACCATCAGTGTTTAATTTGATTTACATCGATTGATTTTTAACGAACTTAACTCGAGCTCCTCTGCTGCTGCACACAGGTATGGAGTAATTATTGTGGGGAATCCCAAAGCCCTGTCTAAGCAGCCACTCTGGAATCACCTCCTGAATTACTACAAGGAGCAGAAGGTGCTGGTGGAGGGACCACTGAACAACCTCCGGGAGAGCCTCATGCAGTTCAGCAAACCCCGCAAGCTCGTCAACACCATCAACCCCGTGAGTGAGCCCTGCTGCCCCTGGGGGCTGCCACAGGGGGCACTTGGGGGTCTATTGATTCATTATCAGTTGCAAATGGGTGGAATGAACAGTCCCCAGCACAGCCTCACACCCCTGGAACTCTCCGTGGCCTGGTTGGTGCGGTGGGACCCCGGGAAGCGGCTGCTTCAGCCCTCCCTAGGTTGGAATTTTGGGGGTTTTTAAGCTACAGAGTTTCCTGAGGGGTGAGTTCTGAGGTGAATGAAGCATAAAGGAGCTGCTCTGTGTAGAAATGGCAAGCTCATGAGGCAGATGGAACATCACAGTGTTGCTTCAAACCCTCAACCTGCAAGTTTTATACTTGATTGTTTAACATAAAATAAGGAGTTGTTGGGGGGGAGCTTGTCAGCCCTCACAGGGCAGTGGTGTGAGTAGAACAAGGGGAAAAACTATCACCAGAGCCTTCAAATAGACTGAAAACCCATCAAATGTTTCACACTTGGAGAGAGGCTGCCTGTAAAATCTGAACTCCTCGTGGTCAAGCTGCAGCTGAAATAATAACCAGAGGTTTTCCATGTCTTGGGACTAATTCATTTCCTCAACACTTGCAAACTGGCCGTGATCTGTGGGGTTTTACTGGGTTTTTGTTTCACTGAGGTTGCAGGGCAGAGTTTTCAAGGCAGAGGCTTTGTCTAACTCCCCTAATCCTTGCAGGGTGCCCGTTTCATGACCACTGCCATGTATGATGCACGTGAGGCCATTATTCCAGGATCTGTCTATGACAGGAGCAGTCAAGGTAAAGGAAATTATCAAAATTAGCACCTTTATAGATTGATTTTTATTTGTTTGTTCCCCCTAACTGGTCCTTGAGGTGTGTGGTATTTTACACACTTTAAGCTTTTAAATGTTACAAGAGCCACTACAGAAAAATATGGAGTTTTAGGACTGAAAATGTTCACAGTCTGCCTGGTTTTTGCTCTCTGTATATATAGAACCCCTACCAGTCTAACTGGATGTCTGAAAAATGAGGGGAGAAAGGGAGCGTGTGAAGCATTTCAGGAATCTCAGATGGTTCTGTGACAGAGTAACTGTGGGAATGAACATGTGTTAGATGAGCTTATGGAATTTTCAAGCGTGGAATAAACAGTGAACCAGAAATACTGGTGCTTCCTGGCCTGTCCTTACCATTTCTGGTTCATCCTGCTCACGAGCCTGATAATAAAAAGCAGGGCTATAAATTGATTTTTAAATATTCAGGATCACTTTTCCTCCTCCTCCCCCCTCTGCAGGGCGCCCATCCAACATGTACTTCCAAACCCACGACCAGATTGGGATGATCAGTGCTGGCCCCAGCCACGTCACTGCCATGAACATTCCCATCCCCTTCAACCTGGTGATGCCCCCGATGCCACCCCCGGGATACTTCGGCCAGGCCAACGGACCCGCCGCAGGTACCGGGGCTGGGAGGGGGCAGAACCCCCCATTCCAGGGCTGGGAGGGATCAAGGAACCTGTTTGCATGAGCCCAACTCCTCACTGCTGGTTGGGATCCACCCCTCCTTGCAGGACGTGGGGCTCCCAAAGGAAAGACCGGTCGTGGCGGGCGCCAGAAAAACCGTTTTGGGATTCCCGGGACGAGTCAGTCCAACCTTCCCAACAGCCAAGCGAGCCAAGATGTGGTGTCCCAGCCTTTCTCCCAGGGCCCCCTGACTCAGGGCTATATCTCCATGAGTCAGCCTTCACAGATGAGTCAGCCTGGGCTCTCCCAACCAGAATTATCCCAGGTAAGCAGCGTTGGGGGAGTAGCCTGGTCTAGTCTGACCTTTTCCTGGGATTTGTGTTGCTGTCTGTGGGCAGGCACGGCCTTGTTCTGGCACTGGGGGAAATGAAACTGAAACCATTTTGTGCCCCTGCACTGTGTGACTCTCAGAGCACACTGGGGCAGAAAGGTGAAGTGCTGCATGTCCAGCCCTCAGCCTTAAAAAAAAAGCAGGTTTCACTTCATTCCATCCTTCTCCTTGCGAGCAGGACATTAACTGCTTCTCAGAGCAGACAGGGAGAGGAAAACCCTCATCTCAGAGTTGGTCTCATTTCTAAGGGGTACTATATTTTAGCAGTAACTGTTTGCATTTTAGAAGCAGAGTATCTGAGAGAAAGAGAGAGAGGGAGGGAGAGTCCCTGACTCGGAGCCTTAACTTTGAGCCACCAAAACCCCCTTTTTGATGCAAATTCCACACCAAACAGGATTTTAAAAACCCAAGCAGACCCTCAGACTTTAACCTGGGCCCCCAGGTGTTCTAAGGGCTTCGTGAGGGAGCACCTGGGGGTGATGAGGAGCTTTACACAGCCTTTCCCTTCCAGGACAGTTACCTTGGTGATGAGTTTAAATCCCAGATTGACGTGGCGCTGTCACAGGACTCAACTTACCAGGGTGAACGTGCATATCAACATGGTGGAGTGACGGGACTGTCACAGTATTAGAGTGTAAGAACCTCAGGGGGGCCCTCCTCTGCTTCCTCCCCCTCCTCCAAGCTCCTGAAAGGTTTGTGTGAGCAGTGCTGTCCCTAACACAGCCCCCTTTTTTGTCTCCTCGCTCCCAGGTTGAGGAAGAAGAGCTAAGCTTGCGTGGAGCTTAGTTCATCAGCATTTTATTCTGGGTAATAAAAAAAATAAAATAAAATGGATACCTGTTTTCCACTGCTAAAACTGAAGCACCACTGTGTGAGAGCAACAGGAGAAAGAAACCAACCAACGGAGAGAGAGAGAGAGAGAGAAAGAGAGAGAGAGAGAAAGAAAGGAGCGCGCGAGAGAGCCCACTGCTATAGCTCACTGAGACAAGGAGACCGCGGAGGAGAGAGAGCCCTGACGGACCTGCTGGCGCCTCGCTGGGAAGGAACTCACCCCAAAATGAGTGGTCAGCCGAGTCCCTGCTCCCCCAGTCACCCCCACGCTCGAGAGAAGGGCCTTAAAAAAAAAACAAAAAAAAAGCAGGTTTCACTTCATTCCATCCTTCTCTGTGCGAGCAGGGCATTGCTACTACTTTTCAGAGCAGACGGGGGAGAGGAAAACCCTCATCTCAGAGTTGGTCTCGTTTCTAAGGGGTACTATATTTTAGCAGTAACTGTTTACATTTTAGAAGCAGAGTATCTGAGAGAAAAAGAGAGAGAGAGAGAGAGGGAGGGAGGGAGAGTCCCTGACTCGGTGACAGCAAAGCCAAGCAGAAATCCAGCGGGATCCAGCTGATGCTCAACTCTGAGATGCAGGTTTTGTTGTCCAACACTGGCTCTGAAATCTTAGTTGTCATCGTGTCGCCCACATTCTGAACGGGTCTTTCGTGACGAGGTGGTTTTAAAAAGAGATCCTTTCAAAAAAAGGAGCACTGAGTTGTTTTTTTTTTGTTTGTTGTTTTGGTTTTTTTGTTTTGTTTTTCTTTTTTTTTTTTTTTAAGAAAAGAAGTTTGTCTCTGAATTCTTAGTGGTGGACCTGGGAGATCCTTGTTCTGAGAAGCTTATATATAAAAAAAAAAAAGAAAAAAAAAACAAAAACAAAACAAAACAAAAAAAATATATTGTTTCAAACAAAACTTAAATTAGAGCACCAAACCTTGAGAACTTTTTCAGTGTGATTTAAAGTTGCAGCAATCAGCCTCTTCTTCCTACATTGGATAGCAGTTAGAGTGAGAGGAGCCTGCGCGCTCGGGCAGGAGGAGGGTTTCAAAGTGTTTTCTGTCTGCTTTAATTGGCTACTGTCTGGACTCTACTCTGTGAAAAAACAAGCCTTTCTGTCAGATGAACTTCGTGCTTGATAAGGGGATTGGGTTCCTGTGCCCTTCGGCCCCTGGAGGGAAGATGCAAAACCAAAACAGCCCCTGCTTTGGCCGCCGCAGATGTGGGGAGAAGGAGCGGAACCCGGGGATTATTTTGGTGCGGAAGGAAAGACTCCACGGCTCCAGGTGGGACTCCTGGACAAAGCAGGCAGTTGGTGGAAGGTGGCCTCTGAGGAGCTGGGTTTAATTAGAGATAATGGGTCAGGCTTTGGCGTGGCTTCTTCGGTGAGGAGAGCAGGGAGGTGCCAGAGCCAGGTGTTGTTGGCAGAGCAAACCCGGAGCAGCTTTTTTTCAGGTAGTGGCCACGGCCGTGCCATCCATGCTGGCTGATGAGTCAGGGCTGAGAACAGCACATTAAAGAGAAGCCATCCAATTTCTAAGTTGTACCCATGTCTTAACGAGTCGTATGGGAACACTGGGAGCGTTTCATTTCTGTCTAAACCTTTCTAGAAGCAGCGGAGAAGCGACAATTCCTGCAGAGCCCCCTTTTTACCAGATCCCCGAATCAGACTGACCTCTACCTCCCAATTGGCCAAGAACAGTAGAGAGTGATCCGCTAACCTGGGTGTTTTTCAAGTTGGAGATAAGTTAGCTTTATACTCAAAAGGGCTCCAAGTGTTTCTAGTCTTTTTTTTGGGGGGGGAGAACTCAAAAATACCTCTCATATGAATGTACTTCGACGCCGTGAAACCCCCACTTTTTGTACCTGGGGGGGGGGGCAGCCCTTCCATTCCTGTCCTTTCCGTGGGTTGTTGCCCCTGCTTCCACAACCTGTTCTTGCTGTAGTTTCCCCAGGGTGTCTCCCCCCACCCAGTGCAGCCCCCCCAGTACCCCAGGACACAGATTCACCCCTTGCCTTCGGTCCCGACCGGAGCCCGAGAACTGCAAAAAAACCAAACCCACAACCCCATTCTTTTCTCATCAAAAGCCTCCAGAGTTTAGACTTCTAAAAAAACAAAACAGTGAAAGAATGGAGACACAGGCCACCTTCCTTCCTCGTGGGATGGACTGTTTTATTTATTAACATTTGCCGAAGGGCTTTTTAATTTTTTTTTTTCCTTCCGTAGGCTGCGTAGTTGGCGTAGACTTTTCTGATAGGTTTGAGCTGGACCCCTCTGTGCAACGCCACCCATGAGTAATGTAGCCCCCTCCTCTCCCCTCACCCCTTTATTTCACTGCTGGGAATGCTTGGCCTCTGCTTTGTGCTGGTTTTTTCCTTTGTAGCGCAGTTAACTCTTGAGTTTTACAAATCCAGACATCAGTGCTAGCACGGTGTTTAAAAAAAAAAAAAAACAAACTCTCTTTTGATTTTTTTCTTCTTCCTTTTTTTTTTTTTTTTTTTTGGTCTCAGTTTGTTTTAAAACCTGTTTGTCATCAATAAAATATGAAAATAAACAGCTCTTGCATTCAAAGGTGGCCCCTTAAGTTTCAATGAGGAAACCATGCAACGTTCATTAAAGCTTAGTCTGATTGTATAAACTTCAAGTTTATTACTTTTTTTAAACACAGACTAGTACAAAAGGGGGGGGGGGGGGGTGCATAGCATGGGGGAGGGGGGGGAGCAACTCAACTGGGAAAACTGGGAAATGCCCCAACCCTCTGCCCTGCTCGGAGCCCTGGGGGTGGGGGGTGCAGGGTGGGAGCCCCCAGGATTTGGGAAAGGCTGGACCTGGAGGGGCCCAGTCCAGCACTGCAGTAAACATGGACATGGCTTCTCCCTGTGGCACAGGGCTGGGGGCTCAGCAGAGCTGCTCCTGGGACCACCCTGGGGGGGTTTAGGCCAGGTCTGAGCACCACCCTGGGCGTAAACTCCTTGTAGCTACTCCAGGGGGGCTCCAGTGGCTCCCTGGCTGCTGGAGGGGGACATTTGCCCTTCGTGGTGTTGGAGGAGCAGGTCAGGAGTCCCCTCCTGGCCCCAGCACAGGAACAAAACAATTAATACTTCAAGGTTTGGGTTTTTTTGTTTTTTTTTTTACTCTTGATCTCAAATCTAGGATTTAACTCCCCGGAGTTAAGCCCCACTCTAAGCCCTTAGAACATCTTCAGTGGTTGAGGTGGGTTTCAGCAGGAGCAGGGCTGGGCTGGGCTTGCCCTGGAACCCTCAGGAAAACACCTTGGGTGGGAAAAGATTAGTAAAAGCTACACCTAAAAGTACCCGAGCTGCTCTGGTCTTGGTCTTCAGCTACACAGTTTAGGGGGTGTTGTTAAGCAAAAAAACACCATCACAGGGGACCCCCACAGTGGTTAAACCCTCAGTGCTTGCCACGGGGGAGGGGAAAGGAGGTGGTAAAACTTCATCAGACCTCGAAGGAGACGCAAAAACAGCAGAGAAAATAAACAGAGGGCACAGGGGCAGGTTCACAGTTCCAAAAAAAAAAAAAGAAAGAGCGAAAAAATTCAAGTCTAACTCGGATTCCTGTTCTGTTCCCACCCCTTACTCTAAAATAAAAAAAAAACAAACCCCAAAAGTGGTGTCAGGAAAGCCCCACCTGAAGGGCTGGGGGTGGCTTTGAACAGATACTCAGGAGCCAGGCCCAGGATTTAAACCTCGAGCTGCTGGAAAACTCGGAGCCCACGAGCTGGGAAGTGGAAGAAAAGTGGTCAACAAGAGGAGATGGGGCAGATTTGGGGCCCTGCTGCCCGGGGCTGCTCGTTAGGGGCGTTAAATACCACTGCAGGGGCCTGGGGCCAACCCAGAAAGCAACAAATAAACCCCAAATAACCCTAAAATGCACAAGGGCCTGAGAGCTCTGCCCGTGCCTGGTGCTCGGCTGCCACCTGGGGGGGACACAGGGACAGAGGGACACGCGGGGACAGAGGGACACGCGGGGACAGAGGGACACACAGGGACAGAGGAACACCCGGGGACAGAGGGACACGCAGGGACAGAGGGACACACAGGGACAGAGGGACACCCGGGGACAGAGGGACACGCAGGGACAGAGGGACACGCAGGGACAGAGGGACACGCAGGGACAGAGGGACACACAGGGACAGAGGCCACCCCGGGCTCATCCATTTGCAAATGAGGTAAATTAATACTGACACAGCGGGTTGGGAGGGGAGAAGATGCCACCGACCCCCTGCCCGTGCCCACCCTCCCTCACAGCCCCCCCCTCGGCCACAACGTCCATCCTGCAGCTCCCGGGGGGCTTTTTTGGGGCAAAACCTCCGTTGCATTTGGCCACCCACCCCCTCCGGCCCCCCAAGCCCCCCTGTCACCATAAAACCAGCTCAGGGCTGAGCTCCCCCAGCCAGGGAGAAAACCTCGTGTGTCCCACCCCGGGCTCTGCCTCCCCCCCGGGGGTGGGATTTGGTCACCCAGAGCTCAGCACCAGTCACCTCCTCCCCTCACGGCCACGCCCGGGGACCCCCCCAGCCCCATTTCACCCCCAAAAGCCGTTTATGCCCCGAGAAAGGTGCCGAGCCAAGGAACCCAAAGCACCAGCAGCTCAGGGGGGGTCTGGGACTCACAGCCTGGTGCTGCCACCCCCTGTGGAGCAGGGAATGGAAAACCAGCACCAGGCTCGATCATAATCCCAGCCCAGCACCCAGGTAGTCCTAAACCACAAGTCCAGCCCTAAATCACAAGTCCAGCCCTAAATCACAAGTCCAGCCCTAAACCACAAGTCCAGCCCTAAAAAACACCACTTCAGCCCTAAATCACAACTTCAGCCCTAAACCACAACTCACTCCAGCCACGATCCCTTCCTGCCACCCCAGAGCTCTCCGACCCCCGACGCAGCCACGGGAGACTCCCCGAACAGCGGCACGGAGGGGATGGAACCACTCGGGGGGGGTTTGTTCCACCCGGCAGCCACCCCCCCTGCTCCCCCTCTACCTGCAGCCACACTCGTCCACCACCATGTCCTCGTAGTGCCGCAGCACCACGTTGTCGCTGTTGTCGTAGTAGAGGATGGAGATGGGGGAGAGCCTGACGGGGACGCAGCAGGGCTGGGGGGTGCCCTGGGGGTCCAGCGAGTGCACCATGGTCTGCAGGACGGCGTGGTTGGTGCTGTTGAGCTCGGCCGTCAGGGGGAAGGGACACTCCCCCCGGCAGTAGTTGGCCAGGTAGCCCTGGGGGGCGATGATCCAGTTCTCCCAGCCCACGTCGCTGAAGCTGATGTGGAGCCGCCGCGCCCTGCACAGGTTGCTGGGGGTGAGCGGGGGCAGCCCGGCACTCCTCCTCCTCCTCCTCCGGGGGGCCTGGCACTGCTGGCTCAGGGTCACCACCAGCAGGGAGGTGTCCAGGAAGGAGTCGATGCCGGAGCAGAGGCCCCGCGGGGCTCCCAAAGCCCCGCTGGTGCCCGCCGAGATCTCCAGGATCAATCCCAAGCTCCCGCCGCGCGTCCGCCGCTCCTTCGCCGCCGCGCTCAGGTTGAAGAGGAGGGACTTGTGCAGCTGAGCAAAGGACTGTTCCACCAGCGGGCTCTGCCCGGGCTCGGGGACCCCCGGGGGGGACACCTCGGGGGGCTGGAAGAGCCTCAGCTCAAAGACCTGCCCCTGGCGGGAGGGGTGGTAGGAATTGTGGTGGAATTTGATCTCCAGCTGGGCCATGGTCAAGCGCTCGCCCTCCTCCAGCACGGAGAGGTTGAAGAACAGGCGCTTCCGCAGGCACAGCCACCCCTGGGGCTGCTCCTCGGGCACGAAGGGGCCTGACAGAGAGGGAGAAATAGAGGTGGGGGCGGTTGGACCCTCGGGCTGGGCAGGGTCGGCCTCCCAGGGCTCCAATTTGAGCACAGCAAGAGGAAGACGGGGCTGGCAGGGGTGGATGGAGCTGATGAGGCTGCAGGGAGGGCGATCAGCCCCCTGGCATGGCCTTCAGGAAGGGCTGGAGGCACAAACTGGGCTCCAGCCTGTGGCACTGGGATGCTGCTGCCATTCCAGCATCTCCTCTGGGCGCTACTTCACATCTCAAGGTGTTATTTTTCCCCAGCTACAACCACCTCCCCCAGGACAGGGAGGAGTTTGGGATGGAGGGGAAAGGAGGGCAAAACAGCAGCAAATCCGAGGAGCTGCCTGGTTTATCCAGCCTTTGGTTTCCACAGGGAAAACTGGAACCACAAGAGAAAGGAGTTCTCAGGTGCCTCGAGACCTCAAAGGGACTGAACAGTTCCCAGTGAGCTGAGAAGGGCTCTGAGGGGCTGAGCAGCCAGAGGTGCTGTGGGGTCAGCCAGATGTGCTCTGGGGTCAGCCAGAGGTGCTGTGGGGTCAGCCAGAGGTGTGGGATCAATGAGGAGAAGGGGGGACACAGCCAAAGGGCCGAGCATCCCATCCCTGCCCAACCCTGCACCCACAGACCCGACCATGGAGCCACATCCCCCTGCCCAGGTGAGGAGTCACCTCCACCACCGTGAGCCCAACCGGCCAATCCAGTCACCTGGGATCCAACCAGCACCTCTGGGTGGCTTTAGGGGGTTCCAAGACAGCCCCACACCCTCACCCTTAAACTGAGAATAACCCACCTGCAACATCCCCAGGGACCCGAGTTCACAATGCAGGGATTTCTCCTGGAAACCAGCTCTGGGCACTGCCCTGTCCTCCCTCAACCTCAGGGAAAGGAAGGAATGGGGCAAAGCCTCTCATCCCAGAGAATGAGGGGCCTCCAAAAGCTCCAAAAACGTGTCTGTACCTTGGTCAGCGAGGACTCGGATGATGTTCCCGGGGACATTAAATTCCTCCACCCTACAGGCATCCAGGGGGTCTTTGTCCGTCGGGGGAGGCGTCTTTCTCTTCTGGAAGATCCTCCAGAGCAGGGGAGGCACCGGGGTGGGGGTTTTCGGGCTGGGCTTGGTGCTCAGCCCCAAGGATTTCAACAGCAAACTCTCCTGCACGCTCAGCTCCGACCCCAGGACGGGGCTCAGGAGAGCCCAGGCCAGGCTGGGGAGAAGCCACATTGCCCCGCTCTCCTTCTCCAGACAAAGGGCAGCCCGGGCTGGGGACCCGGAGATGAGGCCAGGGGGGTGTTGATTCCCTGATTGGAGCCTTTGATCTGTTTAGTGCTCAATTAGCACAGAGGGATTCCCGGGATTGGGCAGAGGGTGTGAGTCCCTCCAGGCTCCCCCCCGGGGACCTGTTAACCCCTTGGTGCTGCTCCCACAGCCTCTCCCACATCTCCACACCGTCCAGGGTCAACAACAGCGTCCGTGGTGGCAGGGAAGGGGCTGCTCTTCCCACCCCAAACCATCCCTGGTGGCAGGGAAGGGGCTGCTCTTCCCACCCCAAAACCATCCCTGGTGGCAGGGAAGGGGCTGCTCTTCCCACCCCAAAACCATCCCTGGTGGCAGGGAAGGGGCTGCTCTTCCAACACTAAAACCATCCCTGGTGGCAGGGAAGGGGCTGCTCTTCCAACACTAAAACCATCCCTGGTGGCAGGGAAGGGGCTGCTCTTCCCACCCCAAAACCATCCCTGGTGGCAGGGAAGGGGCTGCTCTTCCCACCCCAAAACCATCCCTGGTGGCAGGGAAGGGGCTGCTCTTCCCACCCCAAACCATCCCTGGTGGCAGGGAAGGGGCTGCTCTTCCAACACTAAAACCATCCCTGGTGGCAGGGAAGGGGTTGCTCTTCCAACACTAAAACCATCCCTGGTGGCTGCTCTTCCCACACAAAGCTGCTGGGAAGCCCCACATGCCACAGACATCCCCCCTGGATACAGGGGCAGACCCAGAGCAGGGTTTCTCCTTCCTCCCTCCCCTCAAATCAGCTCTTTTTGACGCAATCACAGCACCCCACGCTTCTCTCTCAAGGCCATCAACTCCCAGCACATCAAACCATCAAAGTCTTGCCTCACAGTGCCCTGCCCTCAGGACACACAGCCCGGGGGGGGGTCCCTGCCCCAGTTGGGCAGAGGGGTCCCTGTGTCCCTCCCTGTCACACCCCCAGTCCCTTCCTGGCCCTCACAGCAGAGCTGTCACCTCACACCCCCCCAAAAAACTGGCCGCCGACGCTGTAAAATCGAGTTTATCCCCCCCTGTGGTGACCAGGGACTCTCATTCCCCCCATCCTGCCCTGTCCCAGCTCTGCTCTGGCCCGTCCTGGGACAGCAGGTCCCTTCATTTCCTGCAAATCCCGGCACTGAGACACCCCTTGGACACTGCCCGGAGGAGGTGACGGGTCCTGCCACAGCCTGGGACAGTTCCCACCAGCCCCATACAGGAATTTTCCCCCCCTGGCTCACACCACGAGCCCGGAGCCGAGTCCCCATGACAGACCAACCACGGGAAAACCAACCCGGCAATTAAAACATGGAATTAACGCCCTGGATCCACCACCCTGTCCCCAGCAGGGAGCTGGGGGTGGGCACCAACGGGACAGCTCGGTCTGAGGGACTAAAACCCACAGGGCTTCCCAGGACAGGGACCCCCAGCCCAGCCTGGGGACCCTCCAAGGCTGGAGCTGCCTGGAAAACCAACACAGGGAGCAGGAACTCTTTGTTCTTCCCTGGAGCGAGTGGGCAGTGCTGGGGGAGGGTCCATTGACCTCCAGCAGGGACTGGGACTGGTTTTTGAAGCGACTCTTAAGACCTACACAGGCTTCTTAAGCAAATTAAGTCTCTCCTGGCTCTCCCCTGGCGGGACAGGAGGCTGGAGTAACACTCCAGGGCTGGTTTTCCAGGCAGAGCTGCCCGTGGGAAGTGCCCCAGACACGGGGGTGGGCAGCTCCGTGCCAGTGACCCCTCCCGAGGAGGAGGAAGGCTCCGAGGTGCCCTTCATCACCTCGGGGTGCCCTTCATCACCTCGAGGTGCCCTTCATCACCTCGGGGTGCCCTTCATCACCTCACCCGGTGGCTGGAGCAGGGCTGGCTTCGGGCTCCCCTTCCCGGGGCAGGAGAGGAGGTTTTTCCCTCCGGTGGGAGGGTCCAACAGCAGAGTCGGGGGAATCACAGCAGGACTGAGGACGGGAGCGACGGGAGGAACACCAGGGGACCCAAAGCCAGCTCCAAATCCTACCTGGGCCAGCAAAAGCCACCAGTGTCCCAACTGAAGGGGGGCCCCAGGGGAGACCCCCAGCACCAGGGGAAGCCTGGTCACAGCCCCCGGGAGGGGCCCGATCCTGTCAGTGGCATCTGTTCCCCGGCTCCGGGCAGGGGAGGGAGGGGGGTCAGGGATGAAGTTCTCCTCGTGCCTTTCCTTCGCTGGCTCCCAGCGCAGGGTCCTGGTCGGTCCCAGGTCCTGGCAGCTGCCACGGCCACGCCGCCCTCACAACCTCTTGTCCTTCACGAGCCCGTTCCTGAGGTGCAGCCTGTGGGGGAGCAGAGCAGAGCTCAGTGGGGCTGGTCCCCACACCCCCCGTCCCCCCTCGCTGCTGAGGCCACCCCTGCCCCAGCAGCATTGTCCTGTTTGTCCCCACTCAGCCAGAGCTGCCCTGGGGGATCCCCCAGCACAGCTCAGAGGGAGCAGCCCCAAGCACAGAGCCGGTCCCACGTGGAAGGGTTGGGTGGGGATTCATGGGACAGAGATGGGTGGGCACCCCACGATGCCCAGGTGTGGATTTAAAGTCCTTCCTGGCACCTGCAGCGATGGTTTATGCCCATCTTCCAGCCCGGGGGTGAGCCCTGTGACAGCAGCTCCAGGGAGGTCACCAGTGTCCCTTCCCCTCACTGTGTGTGTCCCCCCTTGCTGTGTGTGTGTCATCCCTGGGAGTGTCCAAGGCCAGGCTGGAGCACCCTGGGACAGTGGGATTTGCGGGGTGGCACTGGATGATCTCCATGTTCCTTCCAACCCAAACCACCCCACGGCCCTGTGTGCCATCCCCCTGCCCACGTACCCTTCCTTCAGAGCCTTGGGCAGTTGGATTCCAGCCTCCCTCTTCCGGGCCCTGGCGCTTTTCCCGGCGTCCTCCACGTCGTACTCGCGCACGTCGTTCACCTCCTGCATCTGCCCCATCAGCACCTTGGCCACGAACAGGACGATGTACTGGGAGGGGGGAGAGACACCCTCAGGTATGGATCCCAAAGGTTTGGAGCTGTTCCACCCCCCAGACCCCACGTGGGCAGGGCAGCTCCCCCCTGGACGTGGCTCAGAATTCCTGCAACTCCCCTCCGTGATTTCATCCCACGGGATGATGGGATCAGGCAGGATGATGGAATCAGGCAGGAGGATGGAATCAGGCGCTCCCCTGCTCTGCCTGATGTGATCCCTCCACATCCACCCTTTCCACCCCCTCCCCAGCACTTGGGGGGGTGCCAGGACGTTCACACCCTGATCAAATCCCAGCCGCTGTTGTTGCTCCCTCCCCAGAGATCCTTGGAGCATGAGACGGTCGGAATTCCAGCACAGGAGCCCCCCCAGGAACCATCAGGGGCTTCCCTCCTCCCCTCCAAAGCCTCTCCAGCCCTGCAGCCCCTGCACAGGCAGCAGGCACCGGGGAGGGAACTCCCCCCACTCACCAGGAACCAGTAGATGTTCATCAGGGTGAGGATGAGGAGCAGAGCGTTGAAGAAGAAGTAGAAGGGGATGTTTGGGACCGACTGGAGGCTGGAGTAGCAGGTGGCATAGAGGACCTTGAGGGGGAACCAGTAGAGACGGAACCAGAACCTGGCAGGGCAGAGGAGCAGGGGGGGGTTAGTGGCCCCCCAGGAGAGGAGAGACCCAGCCCAGCTTCCCCAGCACGGCCTCCTGCTCCTGGCAGCCCCGGGCAGCTCCCCTGGCACCCCAGCCCCTGCTCCTGGCATCTGGTTTGGGATGGGTCTGGCTCCAGGCAGACCCAGGGAAAGGGAGAACATCGTTCCTGCGGGCACAGAGGGCTCAGGGCAGGGGCAGGTCCACGCTGCAGATTGTCCCAGCTGAGCAGGGGACAGGAGGGGAGAACAGCTGGAAGCTTTTCCTCATCCTGTGCACCCCCAGTTTATCCCCCAAAATGAGCTTCTTGTTGCTCCTCTGCTTTTTTGGAGCAGCCCAGGGAGGGGGAGGCAGGGCCGAAAGGACGAGGAGTGACGAGCTGCAAGTCGCTCATCCCCATCCTCCATCCCTTTGTTTCCCTCCTGCCTCGCCCCAAGGGGAGCAGCGAGGGCTGGAATCTGGGACAGCTCTGCCTCCCTTTTCCTTCTGGTAAAAAAAAAACCCAGCTCCTTGCTGCTGAACCCGGGAAAAACGGGAACAGCTCCTCCTCCCCCGGGGTCATTTGTCACGCTGGGAGCACAATTTCACAGGCACTTCAGTGGTGACAGACGCCAGAGTCACTACAGAGGGATTCCAAGCCCAGCCAAGTGACTACAGAAGGATTCCAAGCCCAGCATGGGGTCGAGCTCTGCGGGAACCTCTCCCCAAACCGACTTTGAAAGGGCTCAGTTCCCATCCCACGAATCCCAGGGCGCCGAGGGGTGTTGGGGAAGGGGGGGGGGGTCACAAAAGCCGGGCAGGAGGGTCGGGAGCGGGATCAGGGGGGTCCAAACCCACCAGCTGACGCTGAAGGTGAGGCAGCCCACGTTGGAGATGATGTCGTTGAGGCGGTGATAGACCCCCCCCCGGTGCTTGAAGTACACGTTGAGCTTGGTGAACTCGAGCTGCACGTCACTGATGTCGTGCAGGAACAGCACCAGGATCCCCACGTTGTGGTACCTGCGGGAAAACCGCAGAGGGAGGGAGGGAGGGAGGGGTGGGATGGGGGGGGTTGGCACCCACGGCCCAAAACGCTGGGGCAGATTCCTGGAGCAATCCCAAGAGAGTCAGGTGTGGGTGCAGGGGATGGGGAGCCCTGGGATGGCTCAGGAGGGTGGAGGAAGGGGAGAGTCCACACTGGCTCTGCTCTGAGTTCAGCACGCTGGGAACAGGATTCCCTGAGCAACCCAGAGAGCCAGACATGGATGCAGGGGCTGGGGAGCACTGGGATGGCTCAGCAGGGTGGAGGAATGGGATAATCCTCACCAACCCAGCTCTGAGTCCAGCACAGATTCCCTGAGCAATCCAGAGAGCCAGACATGGCACAGCCATGTAGGAGCAGCAGTTCAGGAGCTCTGGGATGGCTCAGCAGGGTGGAGGAAGGGGAGAATCCACACTGGCTCTGCTCTGAGTCCAGCACGCTGGGAACAGGATTCCCTGAGCAATCCAGAGAGTCAGACAAAGCTGGGGAGCTTTGGGATTGCTCAACAGAGTAGAGGAAGGGGAGAATCCACACCAACCCAGCTCTGAGTCCATCATGCCAGGAGCATATTCCCTGAGGAACCCAGAGAGCCAGACATGGATGCAGTGGCTGGGGAGATTTGGGATGGCTCAGCGGGGGGGAGGAAGGGGAGAATCCACACCAACCCAGCTCTGAGTCCCTCACACTGGGAGCAGATTCCCTGAGCACAGCACAGCCACGTGGGAGCAGCGGCTCGGGAGCCCCTGGGATGGCTCAGGGCGGGCGGAGGAAAGGCAGGAAGGGGCAAATCCCCCCCCAATCTGCCCCGGGGAGCAGGGGGGCCTCACCTGAAGGCGTAGGAGGAGGCGATGAGGGTGAGGGTGACCACGTGGTGCAGCAGCATCACCACCGAGTCCTTGCGCCACGTGTCCATGTAGGCCGTGGCGTAGATGGAGTGGCCGTAGAAGCTGCCCTGCAGCAGGTACGCCACGGCGATGTCCCTGGGCACCTCCATGCCCTGCTTCCAGCCTGGGGGGGCACAGGGACGCCCAGGTGAGCCCGTGGCTGTGATCCCAGAGCCCCTGGCAGCAGGGAGGGGGGTGCAAACACCGGGGAGACCCCGCACGCCGCCGGGCTCGGGGGCTCCAGCTCCCTCCCAGGGCATCGGGGATGCAGAGCCCGGGTGGGGATCCAGCTATCCTGGCTCCCAAACTCTGCCTCTGGCATCAAACCCCCTGCCAGACCTAAAAGAGAAGCCTTGATTTGGTGTCCCTGCCCATGGGAGAGGGTGATCTCCAAGGTCCCTTCCACCCCAAACCACTCCATGATTCGATTCTCTCCTGTAGAGATGGATGGGGATCCAGCTATCCTGGCTCCCAAACTCTGCCTCTGGCATCAAACCCCCTGCCAGACCTAAGAGAAGAGCCTTGATTTGGTGTCCCTGCCAAGGGATTTGGTGTCCCTGCCCATGGGAGAGGGTGATCTCCAAGGTCCCTTCCACCCCAAACCACCCCATTACTCGATTCTCTCCTGCAGAGCCTGGATGGGGATCCAGCTATCCTGGCTCCCAAACTCTGCCTCTGGCATCAAATCCCCTGCTGGACCTAAGAGAGAAGCCTTGATCTGGTGTCCCTGCCAAGGGATTTGGTGTCCCAGTCCATGGCAGGGAGTGGAATGAGATGATCTTCAAGGTCCCTTCCACCCCAAACCACTCCATGATTCGATTCTCTCCTGCAGAGACTGGATGAGGATCCAGCTATCCTGGCTCCCAAACTCTGCCTCTGGCATCAAACCCCCTGCCAGACCCCTGCCAGATCTCTGCCAAGGGATTTGGTGTCCCTGTCCATGGCAGGGGATGGAATGAGATGATCTCTGAGGTCACTCCACCCCAAACCATCCGATGACTCGATCCTCTCCTGATTAATCTGCTCACTGCCCTCCAGCCCCCGCTGACTCTCTGAAAGAAAATGGTCAGGGCAGAGCCCCTCGTGCCCTTTCTGCACCCACAGCATCAGAGAAAAGGAAATTTAGGGGTTGTCTTCTCCTTCTCTCCCCCCAGCTCCCATTCCTGTGGCCAACCCAGACCTCCCAGTCCACCCCCGGCTCTCACTGTACCGTAAAAGACGGAGGGGGGGTCGTGGAAGAAGGGGTAGTCGGTGAAGAAGAGCAGGTAAGTGCCGTAGGACCAGGACAAGGTGTAGAAAAGCAGCTTCCAGGCACTCTCGGGCATCTTGGCAGCATCTTTTGGCTGCAGGTTGCACCATTCCCCGAAGGGCTGCAGGGAGAGGGGGGAAAAAACCATCAGAAAGGGCAAGAGGAGAGGCCTTGGGGAGCTCAGGGCAGAGATCCCCGACTCTCCAAGGGATCTGAGCTCCGTGTGCTGCTCCAGGGGCAGGAATCCCGTTTTTCTGGCCTTCCTTACAGCGGGAATGAGGGCAAAGGGGCTGGAGAGAGCCTGAAGTAGGGGGAAAAAACCCAGATTAGGGATCCTTCCTGGAGCCTGGCACAGTGTGCATCCCACACCCCGGGCACTGCTCCACCCTCCAGGAGCCGGGCTGGGCAGAGGCTGCTTTTGCAGAACAGAAATAATGACTAAAATAACACAATAACGAATAAAATAAAAAGAAAGCCCAGCCAGCACAGGGAAACCCAGGAGAGGAAGCTGCAACAACACCATCCTGTGCAGGTGGACCTTGAAAAAGCTTCCAGGAAAGAGTTTTCAGCTGGGGAGGGAAAGGCTTTGCAGAGCCCTGGGCACAGGGGCAGTGCCAGCCAGCACTGGGAGACAGGCAGGGAACGGGGCAGGGAAGGCTGGCACAGCAGGACCCGCTTTCCCAGCAGCTTTCCCAGCTGCCCAGCACTGAAACCCCGCTGGTATTTCCCCCCTCCGTGGTTTGCAGCACCTTCCCACCCCTTTGGGAAGCAGAGGCTGGAGGCAAAGCCTCCCCAAACTGAAGGCAGGGATGGGCACGGGCGGCTCTGCTCATGTGAACCAGGACAAAACTCTCCCACCCCGGGTTCCCCCCACACTCCCAGGGGGAAAAGGACCACCCAGCCCTCTGGGCCGCTCGGGACAACTTGGAAATGGTAGGAAAAGCAGCTGAGCAGCCTCGGATTTGTGGGAGTGAAGCGGAGCAGCCGCCTCCACCCCGGTGCTGCGCCTTCCCCCTGCTCACAGGGGCTCCAGGCAGGGATGTTTTCCCCCTCTGTGGCAGCTGAGCAAGGCCAGGCCCCATCTCTGCTTCTCCTCACGGCACTGACAGCCCCCCTGTGCAGCCCCCGGGGGGAGCAGGGGAGCCCCAGCCCGGGGAAGGGCTGCTCCAGGTCCGGAGGGAACGCTGATAACACCCAGAGACCCCCCCTGCCCCGGCTGGGAGCTCCTCAGGATGAGCCAGATAAGCTGGAGATGAAAACAAAATGCCTCGAAAGTAACTGTACCCCGGCCCAGGTCAGCACTTTCTGCAGCCCCTCGATGCCCCCGGGCTAAATTAAGGCCCCAGCTGTCCCCAGGCAGTGGCTGCTCTGGCTTTTAGCCCCTCTCTGGGTCCAATTTTCAAAAGGACTCCACTCCAAGCTTTGTCCCGGCCTCGGAGTGCTTAGTTCCAAGCTCTGAATCCCCCAGACCTGGGAGCAGCAGCCCCAGGAGCCTCCAGCCAGAGGCATCTCCCATTCAGAGCGTGGCAGGAACCACTGCCAAGGGCTCTTCCAGAGGGAGCCACGGGAGGGAAAAGAGGAGGAAGCTCGAAGGGTGGATAAATAATGCACAGACAGAAAGTCCTGAGCCCAGAAAGCATCAATTATTTGTGTCTCCACAGAGTGGAGCGTGGAGGGAGCTGGGATGTGGGGACAGCAGAGCCACCAGTCCTTCAGGGATGCTGAGCACAGCCCCAGATCCCTGTTCCTCCTGGAATGGGTCGGGTTGGAAGGGACTCCAAAGATCCAGGGACTCCAAAGATTCCAGATCCCCCAGAAAGCAGGGGCAGGCACAGGGAAGGGAACCAGCAGCACGCAGGGGACGGGGAGGGGACACGGGAACGTCCCTGGAGCAGGGGGGAGGCACAAGCCCAGGAGCCGCACGGAGCAGCCCGGGGGTGGAGATGAGCAAGGTGGGGGCTGTCCTCCCGTCACCCGGCTGCCGTTCCCATGGCAACGGCGCAGAGATGCCTGTTGCTAAGGGTGACGGGGGCTGCAAGTCGGGAACGGCGGATCTGGCTCCGGCTGAGAGAGCCCGGGGCTCTTGGAACGGGGTTTCGCTTAAAGGGCAACCTCCTCCTCCTCCTCCTCCGCCCGCGCAAACCTCCCCCGGCACCTTCTGGGGATAATTAACAGTTAATTGGGGGCTGCGCCTGTTCCCCGGCACACGAAGGGGGGGGGAAGGAGGGGAGCAGGGGGTGAGAACGTGCAGCGAGAGGGGTTCGGAGCCGCGAAGATAAAACCCGATGGAAGCTCTGCCGCTGCCCACGGCTGCGCTCCAGCGCCAAAAAAAACACCCTCGGAGCGAGGAGCGAACACGTTTTCTCTCCCTTTTCGCAGCCGATCCCTGGGATCCACCAGCGGCAGGACGCGGGTCCTCCCGCGGGGATGGGCTGGGAATCGAGGAGCTGGAATTGGCCGAGTCCCAGCCCTGCCACGTCTGACCCCCCCCTCCCCGGGCACAGCGAGTTCCCCGGAGGGACACAAAGGAATGGCTGGCACGGGGCACCCCCGGCGCCGGGGACTGGCAGCTCCGCGGCGGCTCTGGCTCGATGGGGAGGATGATGATGATGATGATGATGATGAGCAAGCAGAGCTCCGATTCAAAGCCCGGCCACGACCTTCAGCTCCTGCCCCTTCCACGAGCTGCCCACGGCACCGTGTGTGGCTTCCCAGGCTCTGTCCCCTCTGTCCCCAGCCTGGACATGCTCCTGGACCTCCTGCCACCTCAGGGATGGGGCACAGAGCCTGCAGGACCCCGGGCTGGTTGGGATTGGAAGGGACTTTAAGGGTCATCCAGTGCCACCCCCTGCCATGGGCAGGGACATTTTCACTGTCCCAGGTTGCTCCAACCTGGCCTTGGACACTCCCAGGGATCCAGGGGCAGCCACAGCTTCTCTGGGCAACCTGGGCCAGGGCCTCCCCACCCTCACAGCCGAGAATTCCTTCCTGATTTCTCATCTATCCCTGCTCTTTTTCAGGAAAAAACCCAGCAAAAAGTCACCGTTCTCCAAAACCAAAGAAAGGGCTCTCCACAGCCCCTGCACCCCGGGGCAGTGACTGTCACCCCACCACGAGAAGGGATTGAGCTGAGCAGGGGATGAAGAGCTCCAGCTCCCACCACCCCATCCCTGCACCACTTCCCGGGTCGGTCTCCAGACAACACTTCCCAGAGAAACACGTGGAAAAAAGGGCGCTATGATGATACCAAAAAAAACCCCGAGCAGACATCACTTCTCCCTCGGTTCCTCGCCCCTAAAGAGAGAAAAGCAGCAGAAGGGTCTCCCTGGAGACCCTCCGAGCTGCCCAGGGGGCTGAGGAACCCCCGCCCCGAGCCCCGGCGCTGACACAGCAGCGCGGGGAGAGCAGCCCCCGCCGAGCCGCCTCACCCCGGGGGGGAAGAAAGGGCCCATTGTTGTGGCTTTTGTCCCGTTTGGAGCTTCCAGCGTTTGTGCTTCGGGGCGAGGGGAGGGAACGGCGGAGCCTCCTCCCGGGACGTTCCCCCCCTCCCGAGTCACACCTTGGAAAAATAAATCTTGGGTGGGGAAAAGGGGCATCGGTCGCTGGAAGGGATCCCGGGAACCCTCCCTGTGCAGCTTCCCGGGGCTGCACTCCATCCCTCACTCCCAACCCGGCTTCCCCGAGCACGTTTTCCAAGGCACACGCCACTGTTCCCTTCCAGAGGACACTGCAACGTCCTACAGACTTGGACACCACCGGGAAAAAAAGAGCTGGCAGGTGCCTGGGCCAAAAGTGGAGAACATTCACCCACTGCAGAACAAATCCTGACCCACCCCCAGCTCCAGCTTTTACACTGAGAGGATTTTCCTCACTTATTTCACTCCAGGCATTTCAATCCCAGCAGCAGAGGTGACTCAGGGTGGCTGAGGGCTGAAAGCCTCTGCCTGGGTTTGGCTGTTCCAGCCCATCCTTGTGCCCCAATCCAGAGCTGTGCCCTGGGTTTCACCTGCCTGGGTTCCCTGCCCTGCTCGGGGAAGGAGAACCAGCACAGGCTGAGCTCTGGGTGATCCAGCCTTTCCTGGTCCTGTTTCAGCAGAGCTTGGCCTTGGTGCCCTCCAGGGTGTTTAACTAACACAGAGAGAGGGGCTCAGGTTGCTGCTTTTTAATCAAACTCCTCAGGGCTGGCTGGTGTCACACAGGGGACACACCAAGGGCGTCAGGGACTGGTGGAGCTCGGACACCACGGGGGCAGGAGGACGGGGCAGAACCCAAGGAGGCTCCCAGGGGTGGGAGCACTTCCCTAGAAGCAGCTTAATTTCTGGAGGTGGTTTGCAGCCCCAGCGAGCTCCTACAGACACATCATCCCGTTTGTGCACTCGGAATTCAGCAGGACAGGGAGCTGAGAGCCTCAGGCCAGACCTGGAGGGGACAGATCTGTCCCTCAGGTCTCTGCAGGGACACCCACAGCCCAGCAGAGCTGACTCTGAGGGTCCTTCCCTGCCTCATAATCCACACTTCCTCAGCTGATTGGGATCTTCCCACCCCAAAACAACCCCTCTCAGTGTTTGTCCCGAGGTTTTGAAGGTTTCCAAAAATTCTTCTCCCTAAGAAGGACGGGAAAAGCACCGACCCAGCTGGGGGGGGGGGGCAGGTGAAAATCCACCCTCAAATCCAAACCAAACCCCTCTAATCACCTGCATGGCCTTTTCTGCTTCTCCAACCCAGCTGTGGGACCTCCTGTGCCACAGATGTTGGGGGATAAATGCTGCTGGGAGGGAGAGCAAGGAGCCCAGTGCCCCTTGTCTGACACGACCAGGGAGCAAAGCCAGGGGGAAATGGCCTTAAAACACTCATTTCTCACAGGAGCTGCGTGGCCAGAGCTCAGCAAGGTGCTCTTGTGGTGAGAGTCACTTCCTCCTCAGACACAGAGGAGCACAAGGTTTATGGTCTGTGAGTGACAGGCAGGAAGGGAACGTTCCCTGGCCACTGAGCAGGGTCAGTTTTACAACCCTGAGGGTTTCAGTTCCTGCAGGGAACACAGAGAGAGTCCAAAGGAGGAAGAGGCTCCAAGCCTGCACAGGGAAGCGAAGTCCTGAGCTGGGGGGAAGTTCCCTCCCGGGGTCAAACAGGTCTTTTCTCTCCCTGATGTCCCCCCCACTTTGAATGACCCCGCTCTGGCACTGCCCCCACAGGGGCCACGAGGCACCAACTGATCTCCTGATGGGTTTTAGGGGAAAGCCACGACTTCCATCCTTTCCCATGGCAACTCCAGAATCATGGAAGTGAGGAAATCTTCCCATCCCTTTAAGACATGTATATGCAGAGAGAGAGAGAGAGCTGTCTCTCCCTACCTGCTGCCCTGGCCCTGGGAGAAAGGTGATGCCGCTGGAACCCCGCTCAGCATCTCATCAGGATCACACATGCAGATGGAGCCACGGGAACCTGCTCCCAGCAACCCCCCCTGGCCCTTCTGCAGTTACAGGTGTGACCCATTTCCCAAGGGAACGACAGCTCAGGAGCTGCCACCCCCCTCCGAGGGCACCCCGTGGGCCCCACCACGCCAGGAGCTGTTTGCCAGGCTCTGGAAGGGCCTCAGGCCAGGAGGAACTGGAGCTCAAAGGGAATTGTCACCGAGAGTTGCCTCAGACCTCGGGCAATCCAGTATTCCCAGGTGCTGGTGCTGCCCAGCCCAGCCAGGGGTGCAGGGAACGAGGGGAAATTCAGCCTGGCACGACCCCCCCCCAGAACATTCCTTGCCTAAAACCACTCCAGCAGCTCCAAATGACTCCAGAGGGCTCTGACTGGACCCTGCACAAGGTCAGGACCCACCAGGATGAGCAAAGGAAGAGCCCCTCTGAGGGCAGGAGGGCTGGGATAACCTGGGACAGGGATGCAGGGAACTGCCTCTGATCCCTGAGGAGCCTCCAGAGGAAGCGGCTCAGCCAGGGAACGAGGCCTGTCCTGGAGCTCCTCAAGGCCTCGTGTCCCTGTGCTCGTGGGGAGGTGGGAAAAGGGTGTCCCCAGGGCTGTCCCCCGACCCCAAATCCTCCATCTCCACTGCTCCTGCCTTCAAAGCCCTCTCGGGGCCGGGGCAGCCCCGGAGCAGAGTCCCGAGCATCCCTCTAGGAAAGCAGCGTGGAAGGAACGGGCTGGGACGAGCCATTGGAGGGAGGGGGGAGCTCTGCTCTCCCTCCACGCGTTTTTTCGCAGCGAGAAACGAAGCAGAGCTGCTCTTCCTGCTCAGGGACGTCCTGCTCGGCCCGTCCCTCGCAGAGGGCTGCGCTGGAGAGGGGACAAGGGCCGGCCAGCCCCTTCGGAGGCTGGGAGAGCCGGCCGGGAGCATCCCTGAATCCCCACGCTCGCAGGAAGGTCAGCCCGGCACTGCAGCACCGAGCCAGCCATCCCCGGCCATCCCTCCCTCCCTCCGCCGCCGGGCAGGGAAGGACGTTTTTCCATGCAAACCGCGGGGGACGGGCAGAAACGCGCCCCTCTCCTTCCCGCAGGAAGGCAACGAGCCGGGAATAACCTGGAAGGAATAACCCTCAGCCTTGTCGGGATGCAGGGATGGGGATGTGGAAGAGGGGGGGGGGTGGGTCTCCCGGGGCGGGGGGATGCTCGTTCTCCCAGGATGCAGCCGCGGGGGAAGGCAGGGAACGAGCCGGGAATAACCTGGAAGGAATAACCCTCAACCTTGCCGGGATGCAGCGATGGGAAGGTGGAGGGGAAGGGAGCGGCGGGGGGGCTCTCCCGGTGCAGGGGGGGGGCTCTCCCGGTGCAGGGGGGGGCTCTCCCGGTGCAGGGGGGGGCTCTCCCGGTGCAGGGGGGGGCTCTCCCGGTGCAGGGGGGGCTCTCCCGGTGCAGGGGGGGCTCTCCCGGTGCAGGGGGGGCTCTCCCGGTGCGAGGGATGCTCGTTCCTCCGGGATGCAGCCCCGAAGGGGGGGAGGACGGCGTAGGGCGCATTTCCCACCCCAATCCACGGCGGACGCGCATCCCACCCCGCGGCCGGCGGCGGGCGATCCCCCGCCGGTACCCCGGGGCCGACCCCAAAGGGACGGTCCTCCCCCGGTCCCCCCCATCCCCATATCCGCGTCCCCCCCCTCCCCGCGCGGCCGGGACTGACCCGAAAGATGCTGCGGGAGCAGGCGCAGCGCAGCGCGGTCCAGCCCAGCGCGCAGAGCCCGCACAGCAGCACCTCCGCCCAGCCCAGGTGAGCGTTCTCGGCCCAGGTCCGCCTCGCCAGCTCCCAGCCGCAGTCCCCGCAGCCCCGGGCGGCCTCGGCCAGGCTCCCGTAGCCCCGGCGGAGCAAGGTCCCGTAGCCGGGCATGGGCTCCGGAGGCGGCATCGCTGCCACGGCCGCGCTCGCCGCCCGCGGCCCCGCGCAGGCTCCGGCGGGCGGGACCGCGCTCCCCCCGCGCCGGTACCGGGCGAGAAGAGCCGCCCCCCGCCACGGCCCGGCCCCCTCCGGGCTCTGCCGGGGCTCCCCGAGGGGGCAGAGGCTCCGTTCGGCAGCGCTGCAGGGAGTTCTCGGAGCTTACGGGGTGGGTTTGGGGGTTTTTTTTGGGTGTCCCGACAATGCGGCCGCTCCGCTGGAGGACGAGCTGCGAGAACGGGCTGGAGTCACTCCAGAAGCGAGGGACAGGGGTAAATAGCGACGTTTCGGTCGCAAGAGGTGATGGAAGGGGTGGAGAAGCGCCCAGGGGCACCTTTGGGGTGGTCGTGGGGGTGGAAGGTGCCCGCAGCCCCTTGGCAGCCCCGTCCAACAACACAGAGCTGCTCCGGGTTCAAAATCCTGGACTAAACCTTAAACTGCCTGACCAAACCTTAAACTGCCTGACCAAACCTTAAAAATCCTGGACCAAACCTTAAAAATCCCGTACCAAACCTTAAAAATCCCCCACCAAACCTTCTCCTTTCAACGTTTTTTCACCCTCCACCGTGTTTTTTTTTTTTGGTTTTTTTTTTCATTTAATACACGAAGGGAAATGTTTCTCCAGGTTATTTTTTGCCCTAGCTCTCAGCACCAGCCCTGCAGGAGCCCTGGAGGATCAGCACCAGCAGATCCATCCCTTCCTCACAGAGCTGACCAGGTGTGTCCCCCGTGGGCCACCACAGCTCAGTTTGGGCACCTGTAGCAGTTTAAGGGTCTGGAATAATGAGATGCAGCTGTAGGATGCAAACACACCCTCCCCAAAGGTCACCCCCCAAGAAAGACTGAATGTCACCTCCATCATCATCACAGGCACCATCGAGCTGTAGCTGGAACCAGCTGACAGGGAAAGGAAAAGACAAGCTAGAAATGAGTTTAATCTCATTTTGAGTCATCCAGGTTCCCCCTGGAACCTCTCCTTGCTCTGGGAAAACACAAACTGGTTCCCCTCGAGGTCCCACCTTGTCCCCCCACGGCTCCTGCTCTGCCACTTGCTTTTATTGTTTACATTTTTAAGTCAATTTATCATGGCCCATCAAGTGGGGACGGGCTGCCCTGAGCACACAAGCCCCTTTCAGGTCTCCCTCAGACAGCTCCACAAAGGGAACATTCATCCCAGGCCGGGCCATGAATAAACCCCTCACTGAAAGGAGCTGCTGAGCCAAGGGAGGGGACAAAGGGCCCTTTCAGGGCCAGCAGGGCCAGGGGGGCACGAAGGAAGCGCCCGTGGGACACACATTTACAGTGCAACCCCCCCTCCTCCCCCTCCCCAAATGATAATTCCCAAGATGATCCCAAATATTCCAGGGCAGGAGGGCCCAGCTGAGGGTTCCACGGCCGCAGAGCCTGGTGGGTGGGACACAGGGATGAGCCCAAGGCCACGAGCCCAGGGTTGTATCCCAGGACACTTCCAGCTCCCAGGGTTGTATCCCAGGACACTTCCAGCTCCCCACGTGCTCCAGGAGGGATGCCCCAGCTCCAGGACACATGTCCTGGCTCCAGGACACGCCTAAAGCTCAGGCTGAGCCTATTAGGGCAGGATTAGTTTTATTTTGGGAGTTTTCCCCCTCTCACCAGCAGTAAAACCCCCCCAGCCAGGGATCCTTCTCCCAGGGGAGGCTGAAGGTACAGGAGTTGTGGTGGGATGGACCGAAGGAAGATCCATAACTCAGGATTGATCCAGGTGCTGAGTGCAGGTGCTTAAAACCTTCACACTCTCCCACCTTCAAACCCTCGGTCCTGGAGTGGAACCACCTGAATTCCAGAAATTACAGGGGCACAAAGATCCAGAAGAGGCTTTATTAGGAATGTCCAAGGTGCCAGTGTTGCACCCTCCTGATCTGCACGGGAGCTGACCCAGAGTTCAGGGCCCGGGGGAGGCTTCGAGCCCCCAAAATTCTGGACACAGGCACAGCCCCACCCCTGCTGGAGCACCAGGCTGAGGTGAGGCCAGGCTGATCTGCAGAGGGGATTTCCCATGTTCCAGAGGGCATTTTCCATGTCCCAGGGAGGATGTGAGCAGGAACCCCAGTGCCCAGGGCTGGTCCCTCAGGCACTGGGTGCATATTGCAGGGCCAGCCGGTCGAAGTCGTTCTCCTGCAAGCAGAGGCAAAAATAAAGGAATAAACCCAAACTTCCCTGGGAATCTGATAAAACTCTGCCTTAAGTGAAGAGAACAGCTCACTAAGTCCAGAGGAATTCTAGGAAACGAGATCACCTGCACTGATTTTTTTTCAGCTTGCTTCGTTTTCCCTTTCCCCTCTCCCCAAATTCTATTTGATGTCTGGAATTCCCTCCATTTAATGTTTCATGGCAACAAACTTCCACTTGGATTAAGAACCTGTTCCTCAGAGCTTTTGGGCCGTGGTCAGGTACATCCCACCTGGCTTGTGCTTCCCAAAAATCTCTCCCAAGGGCTGGAAAATTTAACTCAGGAGTGACAGGGCAGGGACATGGAGCTGCCCCCTCAGGCCAGAACCCACTGGCCCCATCACAACTGGATCTGAGGCCCAATAAATTCAACTTTATATCATTTATTTCTGTCCTGTTCTGTTCTATACCTTTGCCTGATACTCCTTGATGAAGGGGTGGTTTTTGTGAGCATCTTTCAGCTGTGACAGGTAACGATTCGTGACCTGGTGGGGGGAAAAAAACCAAAGTTAAATATTCAAATAACAGGAGGAAAAGCCAAAAGTGCAACAAATCACCCCTCAAAGGGTTTGTTCACAGCTAAAAACCTGCTTTTCTCAGTGTCTCCCATGTCAGCAGCCCCAGTGAAAACCAGTAAGACCTTTTAAAACCAGTAAGACCTTTTAAAACCAGTAAGACCTTTTAAAACCAGTCAGGCCCGCACGCCCTTAATAAATAATAAAATAAAAATACCCCTAAATAAATGATAAAATACTTAAAAATAAACCTGAAATCGTGGGTTTAAGTGAAAAGAAAAATCAGCAGGAGCTGAGCTTAGAACTCAAGTGATTTCTTTCTGCCCAGGCCTTCCTCTCAATGTCATGGAATGGTTTGGACCTTAAAGATCATCTAATTCCAAGCCCTTCCGAGGGCAGGGACATTTCCCAGGTTGCTCCAAGCCCTGTCCAAACCTGGCCCATGTCCTCTGTATTTCCACAAACCCTCCTTTAGGGGTGTGAGCTCCCCACCCCCAGAACTGTTCCCAGATCCTGCTGGGGACACACGGAACTCCCAAAGCTCTGGGATCCGCCGGGAACACCCGACGAACGCGGCCTCACCTCCGGAGCCTTTCCCAGGTGCTGTGAGAGCACCACGAGGTTCAGGAGGGTCTCAGGGTGGCCACTGTCCTGCAAGGAACAACAGCCATGAGTGCTGGGATCCACAGCCTGCAGGGAACAGCCCTGCCCAACCCCCTGCCCTGGGAATGGGAACAGGGACGGGCACCAGGACGGACAAGGGACGGAGGGACAGGACCAGGGAATGGTTTCCCACTGCCAGAGGGAGGGTTAGGTGGGATAGTGGGGGGGAATTCCTCACTGGGAAGGTGGGGACGGGCTGGGATGGGTTTCCCAGAGAAGCTGTGGCTGCCCCTGGATCCCTGGAAGTGTCCAAGGCTGTGTTGGGGCAACTTGGGATAATGGGAAGTGTCCCTGACCACGGCAGGGGGTGGAACTCCATGACCTTCAAGGTCCTTCCCACCCTAAACCATCCTGGGATTCCACCTCCAACCAGCCAGGGATTCCAACCCAAACAATCCAGGGATTCTACCCCAAACTATCCTGGGATTCCACCCTAAACCAGCCAGGGATTCCACCCTAAACCATCCAGGAATTCCACCCCAAATTATCCAGGAATTCCACCCCAAATCATCCAGGGATTCCACCCTAAACCATCCTGGGATTCCACCCCAAATCATCCAGGGATTCCACCCTAAACCAGCCAGGGATTTCACCCCAAATTATCCAGGGATTCCAGCCCAAACCATCCTGGGATTCCACCCCAAACCATCCAGGGGTTCCACTCCAAACCTTCCTGGGATTCCACCCCAAACCATCCAGGGATTCCACCCCAAACCCTCCTGGGGTTCCACGATCAGCCCCACCCTCAGCGCCACTGATCCCTCCACTGGCATTTCCATGGATTTTCCCGGTGAAAGCCCCCTCTGTTCTCCCCAGCACCCCCCTGAGAGCTGGGAAGAGCAGGCAGTACCTTGTCCAGGGCCTCCTGGAGAACTCCCTCGGCGTCCTCCCACTTGCCCTGGGCCATGTAACAGGCAGCCTGCCCGTTCAGCAGCAGCAGGGTGGGGGAACACTTGTCTGCCATCTCTTGGAAAATGTAATAAGCATCTTGGAGCTTCTCCCCACCCTGCAAAACACCCCCAGGCTCATCACCTGCTGCCAAGAAGCCCCCAGAACCTTGAAGCACCGGGGGCAAAGTTAATTTCTAAAGGTTACAAAGGGAAATCCTGGAGCACCAGCACTCCCAGATCCCTGTGATCTCCTGCACAACACAGCAGCCAGAGCAGATCAAAGAAATGCATAAATATTAAATATTAAGAACCACTTAAATGATCAAATGAGCCAGGCTTGTCTTCAGAAAGGAAAAAAAAAAAACAAACTCACTTCAAAAGAACCACCTCACGTGTCTGACGTAATAAAGGAGGTGAAATGAGGTTCTTATGATTTTTTTTTTATAATTAAACACCTGGGTTTCTCAAAAGGTTCTCCATCCAGGAAGGTTCTAGATGCAGGAAGGTTCTACATGCAGTGGCTGCTCCAGTTGGAGGTGGGATTCCTCATGGAAACCAAGACCTTGAGGAAAATCCAGCCACACACTGATTTAAGGCCAGGGCTACACATGAGAGGTTTCACACCAAAACCAAGTGAACTCCAAAAAGAAATAGTTTTGATGGTCCAACAGGTTGTTTCCTGTGCAACCTTGGACTTCAATGAATTTTAGGGGTTTTATTTTCAATCTGGCTTGCCAAGGTGAATGTTTTTGTCTGATTCACAAATGTGCTTAAGGACAGGCTGCTCTTGGAACCTGGGAAGCAGGAGCAGAGCATTCCCACCCTGGGATGTCTGGGGGGTTATTTAAGTGTGAGGAGGAAGAGCATCAGAGCAGCCGGTGAGTTTGTGAAACCAACCCCCCCCAAAATGTTCTGTGCATTAAAAACTCAGCCCTGGGTGTTCTGCTGGAACCAGGATGTGAAAAGAGCCCCCAGGAACAGGAGCTGTCGTGGTTTTTGGGGGGCTGGAGGTCAGGGATCCCTGTCCCAGGTACCCACCACAGCCAGGTTCACCCAGGCAGTCGCCAGCTGGGTCAGAGTTGCATCCTCATCCTGCTCCTGCATCTTCTTCAGCTCCTTCCTGCAGGAGATGGAGTCACACCAGAGAAAGAAAACAACTCCTTTAAGACCCAACCAAAGGGCTGTGGCTTCTCCTCCCAGCTGGGAATGTGACAAACCCCTCAATATTTTACCAGAACAACCCATGAAACACTTCCCTGTTTTACTTCCCCAGACATTCCCACCACGTCCTGCTGAAGGGAAGACCCAAACCTCGAGGTCCAGCCCTGCCTTTGGCCATTCCCAGCTCTGGATTTGCAACTTGAGGAGCAGAACCACCCGTGGTTGTGTCACTGCAGGAGCTGGATTTTCCCTCCCTCGAGGCTCTTCCCACACAAACACCACCAAAAAGCAAAGGGAGCCAAACCCACCGGGCCAGGTCGAGCCTGTCGAGCTTCAGGAGGATCTGGATCATCATGGCCATGCTGGAAGGAACAAGAGAACAGGGATTTCCACAGCTGGACTCCAGGATCCTGCTGGGATCCAGCTCGGGGGGTTGTAGGATGAGGCCCTGGAATGGATCTCCCAGGGAAGCTGTGGCTGCCCCATCCCTGGGAGCGTCCCAGGCCAGGTTGGACACCCTGGGGGATGATTTTTAAGGTCTTTCCAAGCCAAATCACTGTGTGATTCCCTGGGCTGAGCCTGGGACCCTGCTCCCAGCTCCCCCCCTGCCACACTGCCTGTCTCAGCAGCCAGAGCCTGCCAGGATCCATCCCCAGGCTCCCACATTCCCACATTCCCAGGGGAGCACTGGCCCTGGCGCTGCGGGAAAAGCACCAAACCCCTGGGAAGCCAAAACCCTGAGGAGCTTCCTGGTGCTTCTGAGGCTCCTCTGAGCCAGGCCAAGGCCCAGCCAGGGCCACCCTGCCCTTCCTGGAGGACAGGGAGCCCCGGGAGGGCTGCACCCACCATTCCGGGGGGCTGCACTCACATCCCAGGGGGCTGCACTCACCATTCCAGGGGGCTGCACTCACATCCCAGGGGGCTGCACTCACCATTCCAGGGGGCTGCACTCACCATTCCAGGGGGCTGCACTCACCATTCCAGGGGGCTGCACTCACCATTCCAGGGGGGCTGCACTCACATCCCAGGGGGCTGCACTCACATCCCAGGGGGCTGCACTCACATCCCAGGGGGGCTGCACTCACCATTCCAGGGGGCTGCACCCACCATCCCAGGGGGCTGCACTCACATCCCAGGGGGGCTGCACTCACCATTCCAGGGGGCTGCACTCACCATTCCAGGGGGGCTGCACTCACATTCCAGGGGGGCTGCACTCACATCCCAGGGGGGCTGCACTCACATCCCAGGGGGCTGCACTCACATCCCAGGGGGCTGCACTCACATCCCAGGGGGCTGCACTCACATCCCAGGGGCTGCACTCACATTCCAGGGGGGCTGCACCCACCATTCCAGGGGGCTGCACTCACATTCCAGGGGCTGCACCCACCATTCCAGGGGGCTGCACTCACATTCCAGGGGGCTGCACTCACATCCCAGGGGGCTGCACTCACATTCCAGGGGCTGCACTCACATCCCAGGGGCTGCACTCACATCCCAGGGGCTGCACTCACCATTCCAGGGGCTGCACTCACATTCCAGGGGCTGCACTCACATTCCAGGGGCTGCACCCACCATTCCAGGGGGGCTGCACTCACATCCCAGGGGGCTGCACTCACATCCCAGGGGCTGCACTCACCATTCCAGGCTCTCCCCCTGGTGCAGGGCCCTCAGGGCGGCGTCGGGGTTCTGCTCGTGGCAGTAGATGGAGGCTGCCATGAGCAGGAAGGTGCTGTTGGCCACGTCCACACTCTTGGCCATCTTCTTGTCCAGGTCAGCCACGATGGCATCCCTGGGGAGAGAGAGGGGGGTGGGAAACCAGGTAAAACAGCATATCCTTTTATACTTTATTATGTTATATCATGATATTATATAATTATACAGCATCTTATGCTGTTTTATGTTACACTTCATTATGATATATCATTATATTTTATATTATTTCATGATATTACTTTATATTTCATTATAACACTATATAATAATATTATGGTATATCATATTATTTTGTATTGTTATATTTTATATAATTATATAATATATGTTATGTATATTATATTTTATTATATGTATAATATATATTATCTTATACATATATTATATGTATAATATATATTATCTTATTATGTTTATTATATATTATATACATAATATTTTATTATACTATATTATTTTATATTTTACTATATTATAAAACTATACCATTATATAACAATATAATTCTATCACTGTACATTACATTGTACAGTGATATTCTATTTTTATATTCTATTCTGTTACATTTTTGTATTATAGATTATATATATTATATATAGATTGTATATACATTTATACAATATATTGTATAAAATAATATTCTGTATTGTTTTATTATAACACAATATCACAATATTATATTGTAATATTATAACATTATATCATGTTATATTATATTATATTATATCATGTTGTATTAATTATATTATATTATATTATATTATATTTATTATATTTTAGGGGTTGATGTCTCTCACCTCTGGCTCTCATTTGCCAGGTACTCTGCCAACATCCTCACTGCCTGGAGCTCGGGGCTGGCACTGCCTTTGATCTCATCCAGGACAACTCCATATTTCCTCTGGGAAAGGCAACAAAGCCCAGCCCGTGAGTCCCTTGTTTTCCACAAACAATTGTTACTCCCCAAACCCTCTGTGAGGGCAACAAAACCCCCGGGAAAGGCGGATTTCTGCTTTATATCCCCCCAAACCCCTGCACTGACACCCCCCCTGCCCCCAGTCCCAGGATAAGGCTCCTGGGGGTGTTCCCGGGACACCCCGAGGCTCCACACCCAGCAGGGAAGGTGGGATATCCCGGGGCAGCAGCAGGGTTATCCCCAAACCTCATCCCCCTGTGTTCCCGGGATATATGGGGAAGGAATTCCTCCCTGGGAGGGCCGGGATGGAATTCCCAGAGAAGCTGTGGCTGCCCCAGCCCTGGAAGTGTCCAAGGCCGGGTTGGAGCAACCTGGGAGAGTGGAAGGTGTCCTGCCCGTGGAGGGGGTGGCACTGGGTGATCCTTAAGGTGCTTCCCACCCAAGCCATTCCAGGATTCCATGACTGATCCCATGCCCCTGTTGTGGAGCTCCCCGGCCCCTCACCTGGGCGATGTAGGCTCGGAACAGGAACACGTCCCTCTCCACCTCCTTCTCGGGGCTGGACGGCTGGAAACGGGAATGTTTGAGGGGTCTGTCCCCCAGAGAGCTCCTCCCACACCAATCCCCCCCAGACGAACCTCACACATCCCACCCCCCCAGCCCGCGGGAGCCCCATCTCCCCTCAGGGACCCCCAATCCCCTCCCGGGCCGGGCCGAGGGACCTTCAGGGCGCCCCAAACCCGGCGCTTTAAGGACCCCCCAGAAGACCCCCAAAGCACCGCCTGGCCCTCCCAGAGCCTCGCCGACCTTGGCGCGCTGCGCCTCGTTGATGGCGGCCTGGAAGGCGCCGATGTAGAAGTTGTTTCGGAGGTCGAAGAGCTCGTCCGCGTCCCCGCCCGGCGCCGCTCCGCTCCCGGCCGCCATCGCTCTCTCACACACGTACCCGGAAGCGCCCGCGCCGCGCGGGCCGCCGGGAGCCGCCGTCGCCATGGCGACCGCCAATAGGAGCGCGAGGAGCCGGCCGTCGCCATGGCGACCGCCAATAGGAGCTGGTAACGCCACCACAGCGACGCCGAGACAATCCCTAAACACTGCGGCGTGGGCGGGGCTGGAGGAAGGCGGCCAATGGGCGGCGGGGACGGCGGTGACGCCATCGGGGCGCGCCCGGGGCGGGGCGAGCACGTGGTGGGATCATGGCGGCGTTCCGGGAGCTCGGGATCTCGCCGTGGCTCGCGGAGCAGGCGCGGCAGGTCGGGCTCACCCGGCCCACGCCCGTGCAGGCCGCCTGTATCCCCGCCGTGCTGCAGGGTGAGACCGCGGCGGACCCTCCCAACCCCCGGAACCGCCCATCACGGGCAACCCCCGGCTCCCGGGAGCGGCCCTTCGGGACCCCCGTCCCAACCCCGGGAATGGTCCCTGACGCCTCCCGTCCCATCCCCGGGAGCGGCCCCTCACGGTCCCCGTCCCATCCCCGGGAGCGGCCCCTCACGGTCCCCGTCTCTCCCGCAGGCCGGGACTGCCTGGGCTGCGCCAAGACGGGCAGCGGGAAGACGGCGGCCTTTGTGCTGCCCGTGCTGCAGGCGCTCTCCGAGGACCCCTACGGCATCTTCTGCCTCGTGCTGACCCCCACCAGGTACCGAGGGACCCCCGCGGCGGGCTGAGCTGCCCCTGCCGCCGGGAACCGGCCTCCCTGAGCCGCCCTTCCCTCCCTCCCTCCCTCCGCAGGGAACTCGCGCAGCAGATCGCGGAGCAGTTCCGAGTGCTGGGGAAGCCCCTGGGCCTCAAGGACTGTGTGGTCGTGGGCGGCCTCGGTGAGCAATATCCACAATATGTTGTTTTATAATACGATGTTTTATATTGTTTACATTGTTATATCCTTATACATATGTATATAACATACACAGTGCATGCATGTACAATACACATACTGTCTATACAACATCCAAACACACCTGCCCTGTTCCCCACGCAGACATGGTGGCCCAGGCCCTGGAGTTGGCCAGGAAGCCCCACGTGGTGGTGGCCACGCCGGGCCGGTTGGCCGATCACCTGCGCAGCTCCAGCACCTTCAGCCTCAGGAAGCTCAGATTCCTGGTAAGGCCCTTTCTTCCCGAGGGGTTTTTTTTTGGGGTGCCCCGTGGGTGTTCCCAGCCAGCTGAGGGCTGAGGGGGCTCCGTTCCCAGGTGCTGGACGAGGCTGACAGGCTGCTGGAGCAGGGCTGTGCCGACTTCACCGCCGACCTGGAGCTCATCCTGGAGCACGTCCCGGCGCGGCGCCAGACCCTGCTGTTCAGTGCCACCCTCACTGCCACCCTCAGCGAGCTCAGGGGCCTGGCTGCCAACGAGCCCTTCTTCTGGGAGGCCCAGTCTGAGTGAGTCCGGAGCAATCCCGTCCCCTCCCTGCTCCTTATCCATGGCTTTGCTGTCCCATCCCCTGCTGAGGCACCTCCACTGTGGAGAGACACTGAGGGGCTGGAGCGTGTCCAGAGAAGGGAATGGGGCTGGAGCACAAGGAGAAGGGACTGGAGAACTCCTGAGGGAGCTGGGGGGGCTCAGCCTGGAGAAAAGGAGGCTTCAGGGGGGACCTTCTGGCTCTGCAACCCCCTGATGGGAGAGGGGAGCCAAGGGGGGGTCGGGCTCTGCTCCCAGGGAACAACAGGACAAGAGGGAATGGCCTCAAGCTGTGCCAGGGGAGGGTCAGGCTGCACATCAGGAGGGATTTCTCCATGGAAAGGGTGCTCAGGCACTGGAAGGGGCTGCCCAGGGAGGTTTGGAGTCCCCACCCCTGGAAGGGTCTGAGGAAGGCCTGGATGTGGCACTGAGTGCTCTGGGCTGGGGGACAAGGAGGGGGTCAGGCACAGGGTGGGAGGGCTTTTCCAGCCTCAGTGGTTGTGGGATTCTGGGATTCCCTTGATCCTCACTTGGTGCTCCCCCCTGGCAGGGTGAGGACGGTGGAGGAGCTGGACCAGCGGTACCTGCTCGTGCCCGAGGCAGTGAAAGATGCCTACCTGGTGCACCTGATCCAGACCTTCCAGGACGAGCACGAGGACTGGTCCATCATCATCTTCACCAAAACCTGCAAGTGAGTGGAGTTGCTCCTTGGGGCTGCTTTGATGTGTCTTCACAGCTGGCACACGTTGCCCAGAGAAGCTGTGGCTGCCCCATCCCTGGCAGTGTCCAGGGCCAAGTCCAGTGGAAGGGTGTTCCTGCCCCTGTCCCAGCTCTGTCCTGAGCCATTTCCTTGGCACATCCTGATTGTTTTTCTGTTTTTCTTTCCTTCAAGGGACTGCCAGGTCTTGAACATGATGCTCAGGAAGTACAACTTCCCTTCTGTAGCCCTGCATTCCATGATGAAACAGGTGAGGCAGGGGCAGATCTGGGAGGTGGCTGCTTGTCCAGCTGCATCCCTGAGCTGGGAGACTCCAGGCCCTGCAGCTCCTGTGGATCCAAATCCCTCACACAGACTTTTCTCTCCACAGAGGCAGAGATTTGCAGCTTTAGCCAAGTTCAAATCCAGCATCTTCAAGATTCTCATTGCCACTGACGTCGCTGCCAGGTACAAACATGGGCTCTGTTCCCAAAGGTCACAACCACTGTGGAGTTTAGCAAGAGGAGACCCTTAAATCCCCTACACTTGGGTGGGACAGGGGTGTTCACAACACCTCTGAGCTGTGTTTTGGAGCCTGTGTGTGTGTGTGAAGTAGCTCTGACCGGGTGTGTGTGTTTAGGAGGAAGGTTTCTCTGAGGCTCAGTGTGTTCCCTGGAATTTCTTAACTGCTGGAGAGTTGTGTGAGGAAAGAGTTTGTCCTCCAATCAGCCAGTAAAGACCATATTCGTGGAATATGGGGCTGCTGGAGGAAGCAGAGAGCAGGAATTAAACTGCAGACACCCCTGGGATAGTGGAAGGTGTGGCTGGAATCTTTAAGGTCCCTCCCAACCCAAACCGTTCTGGGATTTTATAATTCCATCATGTTAAAGCTGTTTTCTCACCCTCTGCTCTCTTTGCCTGCATTCCAGAGGGCTGGACATTCCCACAGTGCAGGTTGTGATCAATCACAACACTCCAGGCCTGCCCAAAATCTACATCCACCGGGTGGGCCGGACGGCGCGCGCGGGTGAGCGGCACAACTCCCGCCGGGATCCCCGGCCCTGGGATCCAGGGAGGGGCTGGGCCCTGGGTGGGGAGGGTCAGGAGGTGTCCCAGCAGCACTGCAGGGTTCTCAGGCAGTGCCAGATCCACTGGGATCCCTGGAATCCTGCCTTAGGATCGCAGTGATGGATCACGCCGGGTCTGAGCCGCGCCGAGAGTGAACAGAATCTCTGGAGCAAATACAGACCTCTCTGAGCACCCCTTGGGCTGACTCAGGGGTGTGAGTGGGCTTGGAATGGGTTGGGTTCATCTCCCTCTGCCTGTCAGGACTCACCTCTCCCTGTTTTTGCACCCTGCAGGCCGGAAGGGAGTTGCCATCACCCTGGTGACACAGTACGACATCCACCTGGTGCACGCCATCGAGCAGGAGATCAGTGAGTGGGGCCTTGGGGCATCCTGCTGGAAGGTGGGATCACACACTGTAGCACTCAGAACCCTGATTTCGTCAGCTTTAGCATCAAAAAGGGTTCTCTTCCCTGTGTGGCAAAGAGCAGGAGCACCAGAATTCCTGATTCAGCTCCCGAGTGCTTCGGGCAGGAGGTGTTTGTCCTCCTGCTGTTTCTCGTGGAGTTCTCTCTGTGATCCCTTTGTCTTCCTTCTTGCCAAGGTGGACAAAAGGAACAGGTTGCTTCAGGTTCAGATTTCCCCATTTTTTTGGGGGGAAGCAGAGCCAATAAATGCAGCATCTTGTGCTGTGGGGAATCGTGGGCAGAGGGGAGGAGTGAACCTGCTGTGGGCTGAAGGGGTTGGAGTGATCAGAGCAACAATTCCCCCGACAGTCAGAGGAGCTGCAGTGTGTTTTTCACTAGTTGAGGATCTGCCCCTGGGGTTTTTTTAACCAAACCAATGGTGTGGAAATGTCTCACCCTGGTTCAGAGCTGCAGCTGAAGGAGTTCTCTGTGGAGGAGCAGCACGTGCTGGACATCCTCACCCAAGTGAACGTCACCAGGAGGGAGTGTGAGATTGTGAGTGGAACAAGGAGCCCCTTTGCCCAGGGGGCTGGAGATCCTGGGCAGATCCCTGCAGAAACACTTGGGGGGGGTGGGAGGGTTGTTTTGGTTTCTCTTCCCTTGGTTTGCTCTATTATTGCACGATTTTGCAGCGTTTTTTTGCTGCTGGGTGTTGAAACTGGTACTTTTTGGTGGGCAGGCCCCCAAACGTCCTGGTGACCCTTTGGGGTTGTGCTGCTCCTCCCTGTGTCAGTCACTGACTGCCCTGCTGTGTCTTCCCTTTGCCAGGAGCTGGAGGGGATGGATTTTGATGAGAAGAAAGAAATAAATAAGAGGAAACAGATGATCCTCGAGGGGAAGGTGAGAGCTGGTTTGGTGTCCCTGGTGTGGAAAGGGAAGGACAGCTCCTCCCTCACTGCTGTGGGGTGAGGGCTCACTCCCCTTCTGGGTGCTGAGGGTTTATTTTAAAGGGTATATTAAATATTTTGAGATGAAAAAGTGCCCTGGAGGAGGGTCTGACCTTGGCAGCCCCCTTCAGTCGTGGGGGCCTGGGAAGGGCCGAGGGGCTGCCCCGGGCGCGTCACCGGGGCCCTGCCTTTGCCACGCTGCAGGATCCAGACCTGGAGGCCAAAAGGAAGGCAGAGCTGGCCAAGATCAAGAAGAAGAACAAGGAATGCCGGGAGAAGGTGCAGCAGACCCTGGAGAGGAGGAAGCAGCTGCAGCTGAGGAGGAAGCTGCAGAAGAAGATGGAGCGGCGGAACAAGCGGAAGGCGACGGAGGAGCAGTGACAGCCCCGGGCCTGGCCTGGACTGCCCTGGTTGTGCTGCTGCTTTGGGAATACTGGGATCTGACACCTTTTAATATGGGCACTTCTGACTGAAATCAGTGCTGGGGAGAAGGGAAGAATCCCAGAATGGGTTGGCTTGGAAAGACCTTAAAGCTCAACAAGTCCCACCCCCTGCCATGGGCAGAGACACCTTCCACTATCCCAGGTTGCTCCAGCCTGGCCTTGGACACTTCCAGGGATATGGGGCAGCCACAGCTTCTCTGGGAAATCCATTCCAGGGCTTCCTCACCCTCACAGGGAGGAGTTTTTTAATGCTGCACAGTCCTGGCTGGGCCATTCCTGGCAGGCTGGATCAGCCTCCTGGGGAATCTTTCAAGCAGATGTTTCCCTTCCTCCACCAAAGGAGAGGCCAGACCTGGATTCTTGGGGCCATGAAGCTCCTCTGCCTCTCCCCCTTCATTGAGTCCCTGCTCTCTCTCCCTTCCCAGGGCTGTGGTTGCCACTCACACTTGTTTGGATCAACAGATTCTCCCCTGAGCCAGAGTCTAAAAATACTGTGACAAAATGAGCTCAGCCTCTTGTCTGTGCCAGAGTTTTCCAAGAGGAAAATTCGTGGAGCACGTGTTGTGCTGTGTGGGGCTGATCCTGGGGTTTTTCTTGGAATGATCCTGCTTTGTGCAGCTGATTGTTATTCCTGCCTGTGGTTTTTCTGCCTTGGCTCAGGCTCCAGCCCTGGGTGTTATCCATAGGGATAGCAGAGTCCTGGCTGGGAGAGCAGGGCCCTGTTTTCCTGGATGATCAGGGGGTTCCAAGGCAGGTTCTGCACAGAAGATCCCCAGGGGCAGGATTCCCATGTTCCTTGTTCCATCCAAGAGAACAAAGTGGTGTTTCTGGGGTTCCCCTGTGTGTGTTTGGGACAGGGGGGTTGGTTATGCCAGAGGGGGCTGAGCCCTCCTAAAAAACCAGCTGAATTTCCTTGTGGAGACAGAAAAATCCCAGAGTTTGACCAGCTCTGTTCCAGGGTCAGCTTTGCTCCTCAGTGCCTTTTCTATGGCTAAAAATCTGTTATTTCTGTCCTCTGGCTTAAAATAATTACTGTGGCCAGTGCCCAAATAAATATTTATTGCAACACATGACTGGATCTTTGATTTTTTGGGGAGTGAGGGGATTGTAGGGCCTTGAGGGCGGGGAGCAGCACCTGTGTGGAGGTAAAATGGGATTTATTTGAAGAGCTGGGTAAGGATTGAACCTGTTCTGGGTGTTGTATCCCTCTTTTCCTGGGAGCAGCAGTTCCTGAGGTGCCTTTCCCTCGTTGCCTCCCTCTCCCAGACACTTCCCAACCCTCTGTCTGGAGTCTCTGCTGGGGGTTTCTCTGTCTCCTGCCACGTGGGGTTTGATCAAGGGCTTTGTCTTCATCCAGAATTCCTTTTGATGCCTCCCTTGGCTGGGCTGGGAGGGGGGGACACGTGCTGGGAATCAGAGCTCTGGGTGGTGCTGGTGACGTTCCTGCTTCCCAGCAGCAGTTTGGGAGTGGCTGAGGAGCAAAAAGAGGTTGCTGGGCTGATTGGCAGGTGGGAAAATGCCTCAAATTCCCGGATCAGGAATTCCCTGTGCTGTGCAAGAGCTGGCCCATCACACACCCCCCATCACCTCTTGCCCTGGGCCTTCCCTGGCTCTGCTCTTTCCCGAGGATCTCGGGGGTTCCCTGGCCAGGTTGCCATGGCAACCTTCCTTAATTTGGCATCTTTGCTGCATCTTCTCTCACCTGGACCGTGTGTGGGTCCTGAGTCTGTGCTGGGTGTGCAGGGGGGACAGTCCTGCACCCTCCTAAAACCTGCACCCTCTTCATCTTCCCAAAATCTGCACCCTCCTAAAACCTGCACCCTCCTCATCCTCCCAAAACCTGCACCCTCCTCATCTTCCCAAAATCTGTACCCTCCCAAAACCTGCACCCTCTTCTTCCTCCCACAGCCCTGCACCCTCCTCATCCTCCCATCTCTGGGTGTGAAACCACCACCTGCCTCAGACGTTCCAAGAGGCTCCTGCTCTTCCACCTCTCACCTTCCCAGGCAGTTCCATCTCCACACTGATGGATCACGTGCCAAAATCGGCTGGTTTGGGTGCATTTAAGGAAATATTTGTTCCTGGAGCTTCTCCCACTCCCCCCCTGCCCAGATCCATCTCTGCCCCTCTCGTGGAGCAACAAACCCCTCCAAGTGCTTCCCAGAAAGTTTTGCAGGGAGAAGGGAGAGGCTGGGGATCCTCCTGGGTGAGAAACTCGGTGTTTGACAAATCCTCCTCGCTGGAGAACTTGTGCTGAGCAAGGGGACGTGGAGGTGAGGACAGGCAGGTGACATTGCAGTGCCCTCCAGGGGCTGGCACCCCCTTTGTTCCCAGGTGCTGGCAGCAAAGCTCTGGATCTCCCCAGGGAATAAAAGGCAGCTGCAGTGGAACAGCCTGGGCAGGTTCTGGGGCCGGGATTGGGTTTCTCTCTGCTGGAACAGCAGCGCTCGTGTCCAGCTCTGCTGCAGCTGCTCTCGGGTGTCCCCTTGCAGGGGCTGCACTGGGGGCACCCCCTCTCCCTTTCTGGGGGCTGGACCCACTCGGGGGGGGGGGTTTAATGCTGCCCAAACCCCCCTCCCCGGTGCCCCCTGCGCTGCTCCAGCCGCCGCTTCACCTTCGGCTGCTCTTCGCAAACACAAACTCAGCTCCTCTGAAAAAGTCACTCCACCAGCTTTCCCCCCCCAGGAATGGCCTTTCCCCCCCTGCCCGGGTCTCCTCCCGGGTCTCCCCCGCCGGGTTTGCCGGCAGGTGGCAGCTGGGGAGCTCCGGACGCCTTTGCTCCTGGATCCCGTCGTCATTCCCAGGGAAACGCAGCCCAGGGATATCAGAGACTGGTTTCAGAAAGCGGGGAGGGAGGGGGACAGGGCTGCTCCCGAACCCCGCCCCAGCCGGGGGCTGCTGCTGGCAGGATTCTCCTGGATCATTTCGGGATTGATCCTGACCCTGCACTGCTCCATATTCCTGCTGCTCCATTCAGGGCTCTCCTCCCAGATCCCGGAGTTCTCCTGTTGGACTTTCACCTTCCCTGCTGCATCTTAAAGCTCTTTCCAGCCTGTTTTTGCCGACGAACCCCCCCTGCCCACGGCATTCCCTCCTCCAGGGCTCGTCTGAGCTGCCCGGGTGTGTCTCCCCTCCGGGCAGGACCCTCTGACTCCCCCCGTCCCTCCCTGACAGCACCAGGACTCCAGAAACGGGACAGAGGGCAAAAACTCCTGGAATATTTTTCCTCCCGTGCCGGCTCTGCTCGATTCGTTCCCAGCCCTCGCTCCCGGCAGCGGCTCCGTGTCCCCAGCGCATCCCTGAGGACTCGGTTGGGATTCCCGTCGCCTCCGGAGGGAGCGCGGCCGGCGGGGAGCAGCAGCCTCTGCTCAACCTGAGCCTGTTGCAGAGGCTCATCCCCATCCCTTCACCTCCGCCCGGCAATTCCCAGCGCCAGTCCCGAATTCCCGAGCCCGGACACGGCAGGATGGCAGGAGAGGTGCCACTCGTGCCACCCCTCCCCGGGCTCAGCCCGTTTTCAGGTGCCCTCGCAAGGGCCGGGCAGGGACGGCTCAGCCTGGAAGGTGAGAGGGAAACGTGTCCCTGTGGTGCCTGCTGGGATCTGATCCCACAGTTATCCCGGTGCTGGGGGGAACAGGAGGCAGAGATCCGGCCCCTGCCCTGTCCCACAGCCCCGGGGGACACGAGGCAGGGACGGGGACAGGGGCTGGGGCAGAGCCCACCCTGCTCCGGGGGATCCCACAAGTGCAGGGGACAGGGGGAAAGGTCCCAGTGAACTCCAGGGGGACAAATGTCCTGGAAAAGCTGGTGTGGGACTGCAGAGCCCTTCCCTGTGCTCTGCCCGTGGGGACAGAGGGGATGCCGTGGGGACAGGGATGATGCCACGGGGACAGAGGGGATGCCATGGGGTTAGGTGTGGCACCAGGGGGACAGGGGTGATGCCATGGGGACAGGGATGGTATCGTGGGGATGGGGGTGATGCCAGGGGGACACAGGTGATGCCAGGGGGACACAGGTGATGCCAAGGGGACAGAGGGGATGCCAGGGGCACACAGGTGATGCCAGGGGGACACAGGTGATGCCAGGGGGACAGAGGTGATTCCAGCCTCCTTCCCCTTCTCCCCTGACACCTTCCTAGAGCTGCAGTGACAGTGGCCTCCAAGGACATGGAATTTGATTCCCACTCCCTGGCAGAGCCCTGGAGGTGATGCCAAGGTGCTCCAGGTGGGACCTGACTGACACCCAGGTGTGGCTCCTTCGGGTGCCCCGTTGCTGGAGCTGCCACATCTCCAGTCTGGAGTGTTCCTGCTCTTCCCACAAGGGCCTCACTTCCAGCATTATTCCAGCTGCTGGTTTTTGGGAGCCAAGGGAGGAGACAGGGCTGTGTGTGCACAGGATGATGTTCTTCTCCCTCGGAGCAGAAACTGCCTCGACTCACCACGACCTAATAACCACAATAATTACAAATTTCTCCAGGAGAGGGCATTTTGGGGGCTGTTCTGTGCTCAGGAACACTCTCCCAGACACACATTCCACTTGCCTTCCTCTGGAGCACGTGGAAATGGTGTCCCAGGGTGTGCATGTGTGTGTGTGTGGGGGGGGGTCACACGCACGGCCTGTGCTCCCTGTGCTGTCAAGTGTAAACAGACCATTTCTGCACTAAAAATAACCCTCTCCTCTGAGGAAGGGAGCAGCTGATCTCTGCAGCCCAGATGCAGGAGCTCAGCAGGCTGAGGTCACCCACTTTTCATTAATGGCATTATTTAATTACGAATTCCCCCCAGTCCCGTCCTTCGGAGGCTGGAAACAAAAGGGCCTCGTTGCTTCCCCTCCATCAGGGGCTTGTTTCAGGGTGTCCTCATAAAAATCCAGACCTCCAAGCCAGTCTGTTAAGTGACTTTGATGTGAGAGTGTCCAACAGCACCGCACGCATCACCGGGGGCTCCACGGCGGCTTTTTGGGGAAAAAAAACAGACTTTTGCCTCTTGTTTAAAATCACTCAGCGGACTCAGAGACTCCCCAGCGTGGCCTGTGCTGAACCCTTCCCCTCCTGCCTCTCCAGGCACCTGGTAGGGGCTGTAATTAAAGTCCAACAGGGGGTTCAGGGAGGGTAATTGTGCACTTTGTGGAGCAGGAGGAGGAATCCAAGCCGGCGAGGGGAGGGAGCTGGTGGGGTCTGCCAGGACTGGACTGGCACTGCTGCTCAGCCTGGAAAGGGCTGTCTTGGCATCTCCCAGCTGGCTTTTGCACCAGACACATCCTTTTTCTGAGACTGGCATGTCCAAGCTGGTCAGCAGGACCTTGGCTTGGCTCTGGATCCCCCCCTGGCTGCTGCAGGGGGTTTGATTTGTTCGTGTGTGAATCCTTTTCCCCCCAGTCTCCCTTTATTAATGTCCTGTCTAGGTGTCCTATGAATAATTAACACCTTAATTTGCCCAAAGCAGCGAGGTCTCTGGAGGTACCTGCAGTCAGGAGCATCTCCCACCCTCCCAAAGCCCTCTGGGATGGAGCTGCTGATGGGAATTGTTGGGAGACTGAAGCAAACACAGGAGTGCAGCTCTGCCAGCCAGCCCTGGCTTTTGGAACACGGGATTTTTCCCCCTTTTTGAAGCAGGAAAAGCATAACTAAGAAGGGTTGGAGGGGGCACAGGGGGGATGTGCCAGTGCTGCTGCTCCGAGGTAGGACGGGAACCCTTTGGAAGTGCTCCCCGGGGTGGGGCAGATGGAATTTCAGTTCTGTCTCGTTGCTAACCAGGGATTTAGGGCATTTGTGGAACTAGCTGGTGATAAATGGGGTTTCATTAGCTCAGGAGAGGGGAAGACTGCAGAGGAAAGTGCCTCTCCCAGACCCATCCATCACCCGGCCCTGCGGTGCCTCCGGGAAGGGCTGGGAACAAACGCTGAGCCCGGGACAGAGCTCCTCAAAAAGCCACTCTGCAGATTGTTCTGGCAAGGAAAAGGATGGCACCAGCCCCTGGGAGGGGGGAGAGCCACGGGGAGAGTGGCCTCTGCTCCTGGGTCCTGATGGAGAAGCAGCAAAGGAGCAGAGCCAGGGATGGGACTGGCTCGGGGAGCCACGGGCTGGCACGGCAGGAACAGCTCCTGGGGAACAGCTCCCAGCAAATCCCAGGGCCAGGGAACAGCTCCCAGCAAATCCCAGGGCCAGGGAACAGCTCCCAGCAAATCCCAGGGCCAGGGAACAGCTCCCAGCAAATTCCAGAGCCAGGGAACAGCTCCCAGCAAATTCCAGAGCCAGGGAACAGCTCCCAGCAAACCCCAGGGCCAGGGAATATCTCCCAGCAAATCCCAGGGCCAGGGAATAGCTCCCAGCAAATCCCAGGGCCCCTGTTTGCAGGGAAGGGGCTGCCCAGGGAGCTCAATGGGTGGGTTGTCCTTTGTTCCCGCTGCTGGAGGGATTTCCCAAGAGCCAAGGGCAGGAATTTGCAGTTCAAGAACCTCCTCAGGTATCACAGACTGGGCTGCTGAGCCCTGGGAGGAGGCAGAGTCCTGGGTTTTGTGCTGTGCTGCTGCCTGAGCTGGGTCAGAGCAGGTGCTGGGAATGGGGGCAGCCAGAATTTCACCCCGTGGAGCTGTGGGAGCTCCTCTGCCTCTTCCCCCACTCCCAGAGTCCTGCTGAGCCTGACTCAGGCCCCTCTCGCTGCCTGGGGAGAGGTGACTCACCCAGGGGTGGCACACCCAGGTCTGCTCACCCCCCCCAAGGGCAGGAAATGGTGCTGCCAGAACTCAGGGATCCATTCCCAGCTCCACCTCGTGGGTCACAGGGAAGAGACCAGTGAGAGGGGCAGAGCAGGGAACATGAGGAGCTTTTTCCCAGCTTCCTTTCTCTCATATCCCAAATCCCACCCTCTTCTTCCCACCTCAGTGAAAACCAAACCAAACACACCTTGCTTGGAGCTGATCTCTATTTCAAAAGAAGGTTGCTCCTGTAGGAATAAAATATCAACACTGGCACGGGGTGGGAAGCAAACCCTGAAAAACTTTTGCCATCCAGTTACTTCCCTCCCTCCTTAAATACCCTGGAACAAATGTCACTACAGCAGCTCCAGCCCCAGGCAGTTGTGAGAACACTTCATGCAACAAAAATTAAGATAAAATAAAAAAACTAAAATAAAAACTAAACACCCCCCCCAAAAAAAAAAAACAACAAAAAAAAAACACCAACCAAAAAAATCTCCCAAAACCCCCAACCCAGAACAGAAAAGCTCTTCCCTGGCTAAGCAGGTCTGGAAACCTCCAGGTTTCCTCACCCCCCCTGGGAAAGGGAAGGGCTTTGCTTGGCCACAGCCCAGCACAGAGTCACCAGCAGCCTCCACTCCAGCAGATTCCCGAGGTTCCAGCCCCGAGTCCTGCCCTGACTTGCAGGCAGAGTGTGGAACCTGCAGGTTCCTCCGTGGTCAGGGGGTGAGGGAGGGCAGAGGCAGAACATTCCCAGGATTGCTGCTCTCTGCCTGATTTACAGCAGCAAAAAAGCCCAAAAAAACCCCCAAAACCCACCCAAATCCATCCACAGCCCTGGAAGGTCCCAGGCAGAGCCACCCAGACCCTGCCCAGGACTCACAGCCTCCCAGGGACACACGGGGGGACACATAATCCAGCTTTCCCTGGGATCCCGCGGGCGTTGCTCAATTCCTGCCACCGGACAACATCCAGGAGAACTCCCAGGCTTCCCACGGGCCCCTCAGGGCACGGTCCCAGCTGCTCCAAACGCCTCCTGCTCTCCTTAAACTCCTGCTCTCCTCAAACCAGGGCAAGCCGGGACCCGTCCCCTTCCCAAGGAGAACAGGAACGGCTCTGGGGGCTGTTTCCCGATATAAAAGGCAACAAAAAAAAATAGAAACCAAGGGCAACTGTGGCTTGCTCCATTTAATTTCAATTAACTGCAGCCCTCAGAGGCCCGGGGAGGTGCCAATCCAGCAGCTTGGTGGCCGTGCCCTGGGGGATGTCCCGTCGAAGCCTCTGCTCTGCTCAGCTGAAAGTTTTAACGAGTCGTTAAATCCCACTGTGTTAAGCTAATAAAGGCTTTAAAACCCGCAGTTTTTTTTTCCTCTGGAGGATGAGTGAACAGCGGGAAGGACACAGGGTCAGGAAAAAGGCCCCTTCTCTGCAGGGGGGGCTCGGGTACCTCGGGATGCTCCCGACAGTGAGCAGAGTTACTGGATCCTGTTGGAAGGACTCTGGGTGGGGAAGGAGAAGAAGAAGAAAAGGAGGGACTCGTCCTGGGTGTGCTAGAACCTCTCCTCCCTCCCTAGGTGGGGAAACAGGCAGCTCACTTGCAAAAGGCAAGTGGTTTCCTAAAAAAACTACCGGAAAAAAAAAAAAACCAAAAACAAACCCACGAAGGCTGCTGAGCCCCTTCCCCCTTAGAAAAGTGTAAAAACCCCCGGGGACACAGTGTGGGAGGGCAGCAGGAGGGCACAGCTGCCACCTCTGGGCCGTGCCACAGCCAGGGCAGGGGCCAGAGAAGGCCTGGCTGGGACTTTGGGTGCTCCCTGGAAAGCTCAGCTCCTCCGTGCCCGGGTGCTGGGTGGGCACCGGGCGGGCACTGGGCGGGCACTGGGCGGGCTGGCCGGTCCCCACACTGCCCAGGCAGCTGCTGGTACGGTGGCAAATCCTGCCCAAGGAGGCCTGGAGGCTGTGGGGTGGCTGTGGTCGCTCTGGGGGGGAGCAGTGCCAGCCCGGGCTGCCCCCCCTGCCAGGGCAGGGCTCCCCTCCCTCAGTTGCTCTCCACCAGCTTGGCCAGTCCCTGCCGGAGCTCGCTGAGCTCGAAGATCTTCACGTCCATGATCTCGGCCACCTTGGTCACCTCGCTCTGCATCTTCTCCCTCTCTGCCAGGGTCTCTGCCAGGCTCTGCTCGGCCAAGTGCAGCCGCTGCTCCAGCTCGGCGTTCCGGGCCTCCAGCTCCTGCCAGGGGCACACGGGGAGGGGTGGGCACGGGGAGGGGGCTGCTCTGCCCTGCCCACACCCCCCTGTCTCCCCAGAAATCCCAGGGGAAGAGGTGATTGGCACAGAATCACAGAATCACAGAATCAGCTGGGTTGGAAGGGACCTCCGAGATCATCAATCCAACCCTTGATCCAACCCCGCCGTGGTTCCCAGCCCATGGCACTGATGCCACATCCAGTCTGTCCTTAAACACCTCCAGGGATGGAGAATCCACCCCTTCCCTGGGCAGCCCATTCCAATGGCTGAGCACCCTCTCTGCAAAGAAATTCTCCCTGATATCCAACCTAAACCTCCCCTGGCACAGCTGCAGACCCAGCCCTCTTGTCTTGCTGATGGTTGGCTGGGAAAAGAGACCAACCCCCCCTGGCTCCCCCCTCCTGTCAGGGAGTTGCAGAGAGTGAGGAGGTCTCCCCTGAGCCTCCTCTTCTCCAGGCTGAGCCCCCCCAGCTCCCTCAGCCTCTCCTCACAGCACTTGTGCTCCAGTCCCTTCCCCAGCCTCGTTGCTCTCCTCTGGACCTGCTCCAGCCCCTCAACATCCTTCCTCAGTATCCCACCCCCCATCTCCCTCTCCTGGCTGGCAGCATCCCAGGGAGCACATTTGGGAGCACCCAGGAACCTGCCCGGCTTCAAACGTCCTGAAACCTCCCAGGAATTGGGAAAGTTTTTTTTTTTCTGGGTTTTATGAGCCCAGAATGTTTCCTCTTCCATCCCCCTTTCAGACCCCGTGATGGACGTGCCTGGAGACTCGCTCCCTGCCCTGAGGGTTCAGCCCTCACCTCGTGGTTTTTTTTCTCTGAGTTTATCCCACTCTCCAGAAAAATGCAGGAGCTGCTGCTGAACAGGAGCGTTTCTGCAGTGGTGTGAGACATTTCTGCAGTGAACTCAAACGTCTCAGGTTTTAATTAACCCACCACTGCTCAGCTGTATTTACTTTCCTAAAAACGCTGCGAGTTCAGCACTTCAGGTTGCCCTTTAGGGGACTCCAAGGTGCAAAAGTCTGGAGCTGCAGCTCACGTGGCTCATCCCCAGGCCCGATGGGGATGTCTGGAGACAGTTTTGCCACGAGACAGAGCCCGTGCAGGGGCTCTGGACCTCAGAGATAAACACAGGCAGTGCCCCAGATCCTGCTCCATCTGTGCCCGTGCCCGGGGCTGAGCAGCAGCTCGGCTCCCTCCTGCCAGCCAGGCTGTGCCAGAGCTCTGCTCCCTGTCCCAGCAGCCCTGAAGGACTTCAGGGCACGGAGGGGGGACAGGACATCACAGTTCTGCCCCAGCCCCATGTCAGGGGCTGCTGGAAGTGCTGAAGGAGGGTGTGTGAAGGCTGGGATTGCTGTCACCAGCTCAGTGTGCCCTGTGTCACATCCCTGGGGGTGGAAGGAGGCAGGGACACGGGCAGGGTGTCACATCCCTGGGGGTGGAAGGAGGCAGGGACAGGGGCAGGGAGCTGTTCCCAGCCTCCAGAGGCACGGCAGCTCCGTGGCAGCCGCGGGGATGGATCCCTGTGCTGGGAGAGCAGGGGTGCCCCAGATCTGCCACCTTCACCTGCAGCTTCTGCAGCGTCTCCTCCCGCTCCCCCTCTGCTTCCCAGCGGCCACACTTCTGGCTCTTCAGCATCTGGATCTCCTGGAACATGAGGAGGGAGAGAAACACGTCGGATCCACCCCTCTGCCAGCGGGAGCAGCTCCCACCACACCCTTCAGCCCTCTCCCCAAGGATCCCACAATCCCAGGCAGCTCCAAATTCCCATCCCCTGCTGCCTCCCTCGGAGCCCTCGGTCCCTAAATCTGAGTGCCAGCAAAGCTCAGTGCTCTCTGCAGCCCTGCTCCCACATCCCAGGGCACATCCCAGGCTCCTGGGGACAGGGATGAGCTGCTGGGTGGAAAATCCCGTGTACACCTTTGCCCCAGCATTTTTCCTCCAGCCTGAGCAGGTCCGGGAAGGAGGGACAAATGTGTTCTGAGTGAGGATCAGGGAGCCCAAACCACCTTCCCTCCTCAATCCCAGGGCTCCATCCCCCCCTTTGCTGAAGCAAGGCCAGCAGACAGCCCACGGAGTGTGAATCACAGGGATCCTCCTCACACCTCCCCTCCTCCTCCTCAGCCTCTGGAGTTCAAACCCTGCTTTAAATCACTCATTCATTTAAATGCAGCGAGAGCTGGAGACAATTACTACACCAGAGGCTAATTGTCACTGCAGAGGGCTGAGAGGGGAAGGGGTAAGAGAGCTCTGAGCCTCCCACTCCAGGCTATGGACACCCTGGGAAGGGAACCAGCCTGGAGAGGGAACCAGCCCGGGGGGCCTCTGACCCCAAACCAGCAGTGAGTGACAGACTGACAGACTGACAGACCCCCCCAGCCCCGGGCTTGGGGTGCCACAGCCTCACCTCATCCTTAGCCTTGATGAGCAGCTCCAGCTCCTCCAGGGTCTGGCTCAGCTCCTCCTTGTTGTTGTCGCTGGAGGAGTCGTGAGTCCCCTGCGACTCCAGCTCCGCCACCTGCCAGGCAGGGAAGGCTCCCTCAGGAATGTTGGGGCTCCCTCAGGAATGTTGGGGCTCCCTCAGGAATGCTGGGGCTCCCCCAGAGCCCTCAGCCAGGGTTTGGCTTCCCTGCCAGCCCACCCCGGGGTGACAGCAGGGCAGCAGCTCCCGCCTGGGGCTGTTGGGAAAACCTTCCCCCTGCCCTGCCTGGATCAGGCTTCCTGGCAGAAAAGTTCAGGGGCTCTGTCTCTGCTTTGCCCTGCTGTGCTTCCAATAAAACACACGAGGGGATGGCTCCATTTTACACCCCTGGGCACAGATTTCCAAGGGCAAGGGAGTCCCTGCAGCTCAGCCCCAGCAGGGCCAGGGGGGCTTGACCAGGGATGTTCCCCAGCCCCGAAAAATTCAGCTGGGTGGCTTGGATTGTTCAGGAGGAGGATTCATTTGTTTAGAGCTCGTCAGGAAGGGCTGCAGCAGCTCTTGCTGGGGCTCTGCAAACATCCCCTCCAGTGATGGGGACCCTCACACAGATCCTGGTGTTCCCAGGAGCAGGGGCAGCAGGATTGGGTCAGCGCTGAGCTCTGGTCCCAAAATGCTCCCATTTAGGGACAATGATTGAGGTGTCTCACTGAGAGGCTGCTGCCCCTCACCCAAAGCTCCCCAAATCCTCCCTCCTGGTTCCCAGCTGTGGGAACAGCCCCAGAACAGCGTGCACAGAGCAGGGAAGAGCCACAAACCCCCCACACAGACACCCACACGAGGCCTCTGCTACACCCAGGGCAGGCTCCTGCTGCGGGGGAGACAAATCTGTTCCCTGCAGCTCTTTTCCTGCCCAGCTCCAGCCCTGGGGATGAGCTCCAGATCCTGGGGGATGGCTGTTGGCTGCACAGGCTTGGCCACACCACGGCCATCACCAGCAAACAGCTGCTAATTGCTGTAAATCCCTGCTGCCTTTCAAAGGAGCCATCTCCAAGAGAAACGGCTCCACGCCTCCTCCTCCTCCTCCGGGGCTCCAGAGCCCTTTCCCAGCTGTCCTAAGAGCCTTTCCCAAGTGCTCTGTGGTTCCTCCCTCCCAGCAAACCCCCTCCTCCTGCCGTGTGACTGTCACCCCTCTGCCTCCTCAGCTGGCCCGTGACCCCTCTGACATCCTGGAGGTCAAAGGATCCCGTTATTCCAAGGGAACAAGGCTCTGTTTGTGCTGCACCACCCGGGTTTCATGATGTTGCAGCTTGGATTGGAGCTAATTATAGCAGCCAGAGCAACCCTCAGCCTTCCTGTCAGCAGCCAGAGCTTGCCCTGATGCCTGGCTGGGTGGGAAGGGGGGGGCACAGCCCTTGGTCTGGCTGGGAGCTGGGAACTACTTCCAGAAAACACCAAGGGAGGCTGAAATTCTGTGACTCTGTGCTCTGGTTTCCTCCCTTCACCCCTGGGGGCTCAGCACACCCCCTGTGCAGAGCAGGGGAGCTCACCCAGAGCTCATCCAGACCTCCCAAGCCTTGTTCCTCAACCTTGCCAGGCTTGTGCAGCATCCTGGATTTCCATCCTGCCCTGATGCCTGGCTGGGTGGGAAGGGGGGGGCACAGCCCTTGGTCTGGCTGGGAGCTGGGAACTCCCTCCAGAAAACACCAAGGGAGGCTGAAATTCTGTGACTTTGTGCTCTGGTTTCCTCCCTTCACTCCCAGGGACTCTGTGCAGAGTCCCTGTGCAGAGCAGAGGAGCTCATCCAGAGCTCATCCAGAGCTCATCCAGAGCTCCCCAGCCTTATTCCTCCACATGTTTCCCCTGCCAGGCTCTTGCAGCATCCTGGATTTCCATCCCATGTCCAGGGCAGACAGGAGAGCAGGGCCAGGGGCCCTGGGATGGGATGGGGTGGGATGGGATGGGGTGGGATGGGGTGGGATGGGGTGGGATGGGGTGGGGTGGGATGGGGTGGGATGGGGTGGGATGGGATGGGATGGGATGGGGTGGGATGGGATGGGGTGGGATGGGAAGGGATGGGATGGGGTGGGATGGGATGGGGTGGGATGGAGTGGGGTGGGATGGGATGGGGTGGGATGGAGTGGGGTGGGATGGGATGGGATGGGGTGGGATGGGGTGGGATGGGGTGGGATGGGGTGGGATGGGATGGGATGGGGTGGGGTGGGATGGGGTGGGATGGGGTGGGATGGGATGGGATGGGATGGGATGGGATGGGATGGGATGGGGTGGGATGGGATGGGATGGGATGGGATGGGATGGGATGGGATGGGATGGGATGGGATGGGGTGGGATGGGATGGGATGGGATGGGATGGGATGGGATGGGGTGGGATGGGATGGGATGGGATGGGATGGGATGGGGTGGGATGGGATGGGCTGGGGTGGGATGGAGCTCCCTGGGCTCACCCGCTGCCGCAGCGTCTCCGTCTCCTCCTGGTACGCCGTGAGCTGCTTCTTCCACTGGTCCACGTTGGCATTGGCCTCGTGCAGAGCAGCCACCAGCTTGTTGTTGTTGTCCTGGAGGCTGAAGAACTCGGCCTCCCACTGCACCTCACTCACAGAGCTGGGGAGAGAGCAGGGGGTGAGCCCAGGACAGCAGGGGAGGCTCCTTCACACACACACACCCCCATGCCCAAACCATGCTCCTGGAAGTGCTCAGAGGCTCCACAGGTTCCCACTCAGCCCTCTCACATCACTTCCCAAATTTAAGCTCTCCTTCCAGCCCTGAACCTGCCCCTCTTCCCTTTGTCCCTGGGTAATATTTGACTTTGAAACTGCAGAGATTAACGGGGTGGGGGAGATGCAGGTGCCACAAAAGGGGCTTTGCAGTGTGAGATTGTGAATCCACAATTTAAAAATCCTTATTGGATCTGAGTTTGCTTTGAATAAAGCCCTACCAGCCCAGACTCAGGGAGAAGGCAGCAAAGAAGACTTGCTTTTGATTTAAAAATACTCTTAAGTGTTCAGCTGGGAGCTTGACAGGAGCCACGGGGCAGAATCCAGCCCAAAGCCTTTTGAACAGACAAAGAGAGGAAGCAGCAGGGACTTTGCTGGAATCATCAGGGGAATTAACACAAATGTAGCCCCGGGCCAGCTGGAGAAGTGTGAACATCTTCTGGTATCACAAACTACTGATCTGTAGATAACTGGCACCAAGTCACAGAGGAGCCTCCTCCTTCCCACGCTGCCTGAGCAGCACATTATTCCAGGCTGGAATAACTTCCCGCCAGGAAAGGGCATCGGATCAGGGCACTGCTCAGCAGGAGTGTGGGGTCACAAGTGCTCGGGGTGACAGGGAAATGCACCAAATCCTGCGGGAATGGGCAGCTCAGGGGTCAGGAGCAGGGAGCTCCTGGGGCAGCCTCACCCTTCCGAGAGCATCTTCTTCAGCCGCTCCTTCTCCGTCGTGATCTCCACGTCAGCGCTTTGGCTCCGGAACAGTTTGTCCTCCCCTGGCCCGTTGGAGCTGATGATGGGGCTGGGGAGCACCTGGGGGATGAAGAAGGGGGTGGTTATGGCCACGTGGCCACACAAGGGCTCTGCAAACTTGTTCCCAGCCCTGAGTCTTCTCTTATTCTTGTAAGAGCTTTGTAAGAACAGGGCGAATTCTCAGTCCCTGCCCTGCTGGGACAAACCTGGCTCTGTCCTGACTCAGGGAGAGCTGTGTTTGTCTGCACAAGGGGGGGGCAAAGCCCCTCAGGTGTGGCCCAGCAGCCCCAGCCGTGGAGCAGGAATGATTTTGGAAGCTCTGTGGGCACAGGGCTCTCTCTTGGTTGGTGCTGTGCCCTTCCAGCAGCTGCCACGTCCTCCCCATCCCTGTCTCCACACCCTGCTGGGGCAGTGATCCCAGTGCAGGGGGGGTCAGAGCTTGCACACACCAGATCCCAGTGCAGGTGGGCTCCCAGCTATTCCTCCCTCCTGCCCTGATGTCTGGAATTCTCTGGCCCTCAGCTGAGAAATGCCAGCAGTGCCACAGCCCCTCACCCGAGTCCCACAGCCCTGCCCAGCTCCCAGCTGCTCAAACTGCCCTTTCCAGGGCTTTGCTGAATTCTTAAGAGGCTTTTCTTGCTGTTCCTCAGAGCAGGGGAAAGGCTTAAACTCCCAGCACAGACCTGCCAGTTCAGTCCCCAACTCCTGACTGGGTTCAGTGCCAAGCCCAGCTCCTGCTCCTGGAATTCAGGCCCCACTGGGATGGTGGTTCCCAGGGAGAGAAACTCAGCTCAGGTGACTCTGGCACCCGTTTTCCAAAGGTGTGGGAGAAGGAACAGCCTCTGCACCAGAGTCTATCCTTCCCTGTGATCCCTATTCCTGCACACACCAGGAACTGAGGCACAGAAGGGGCAGAGGTTTCTTATCCTGGTGTTTTGTGCCAACCAAAACTGGTGAGAGCTGGTAAGAGTGTCTCTTACATTACCCACAGCAATGCACCCTGTGATGGGGGTGCTAAATGGGATGGGGGTTGGCCTAAAAGGTACCAAAGGACAGAAGAAAAGCTGCTATTCCGGGAATTCCCCAGCCCTGGAAAAAAAAAAACGTGAAGCAGAAGGAAAGTGGTGCAGGCGTGGAAAATGAGGGAGGCCTGATTTAATTCCAGGAGACAGATCCGCTCCCTGCTCACTTGCAAACAGAAACACCATCAATTATTCAAGGGTGAAGCTCATGTTTGAGGCTCTGCTGATGCAGAGGGTGGGGATGAGCAGCGGGAGAAGGGGTGGGGAAGGCTGGGAATGCAGGGCAGGGGACACTGTCACCCTGTCACCCTGTGTCCCTGTCACCCTGTCCCCCTGGTGTCCCTGTCACCCCCCTGGCTGTGGGATGGCTGAGGGGAGCAGGAACAGGGAGTGTGGGGTCACACTGGGGTGGTTTCAGCCCTGCTGAGTCAGGGCAGAGGAAGGAACAGAGCCCTGGGCCAGTTCCCTGCTCCCAGTCTGCCCTTCCCTCTCTGACCTGCCCCAGCCCTGCTGCCAGCACAGCCCAGGGAACGGGTCCTGCTGTGGCACAGAGGAGTTCTGCCTGCAGGGAGCAGGACAACAGGGAATATCTCGGGAATATCTCTGGGAGGTGGAGGCTGCAGCTGCCCAGGAACCTCTGTCTCAGGTGAAAGACCCCAAAACTTTGGTTCTGCCGTGAACACTCTTCTCCCTTCTTCCCCTGCCACCCCGCAGGACGGGGCTTGGAGTGAGCAGGAGCCAAGATTTGGGCAGATTTTCCCCATCTTTGCTCCCCACAGAACATTTCCAGTGTGTGCAGAGCCACTGCCTCCACCTCCCCCTGCTTCCCTGCAGGCCAAGGTATTGTTCACACTCCTCCTCCTCTGCTGCTGCCACTCCATCTGTGCCCAGCCCAGGGAACATCCCGTCCTCCCTCCATCCCACTGCTCCCCTCCTGCTGCCAGGAGCTCTGGGGAGTGCAGAGCCACCTCTGGAGTGACCTCCTTGGGAGAGGCACCTTCCCCACCCCCATTGAGCTGCTTCTCCCTGGGGAAAGGCAGCACAGTTTATTTTTTTATTTTAATTTTTTTATCTTATTTTATTTTTATTTCATTTTATTTTCTTTATTTTATTTTATTTTTTATTTTATTTTTATTTTATTTTATTTCCTTTATTTTATTTTTATTTTATTTTTATTTCATTTTATTTTATTTTTTTATTTTTTATTTTATTTTTATTTCATTTCATTTTATTTTATTTTATTATTTTATTATTTTATTTTATTTTATTTTTTATTTTATTTTATTTTTGTTTCATTTTAATTTCATTATTTTATTTTAATTTTTATTTTATTTTTATTTCATTTGATTTTCTTTATTTTATTTTTATTTTATTTTTATTTCATTTTATTTTATTTTTTTTATTTTTTATTTTATTTTTATTTCATTTTATTTTATTTTATTTTATTTTATTTTTTTTATTTTATTTTTATTTTATTTTATTTTTATTTCATTTTAATTTCATTATTTTATTTTATTTTTTATTTTATTTTTGTTTCATTTGATTTTCTTTATTTTATTTTATTTTTATTTTAATTTTATTTCATTTGATTTTCCTTATTTTATTTTTTATTTTATTTTTATTTCATTTGATTTTCCTTATTTTATTTTTTTTTATTTTATTTTTATTTAATTTGATTTTCTTTATTTTATTTTATTTTATTTTATTTTTTATTTTATTTATTTATTTTTAGAATGGTTTAACTTGCCAAGGGGGAGGAGCTTGAACCTTCCCAGCAGCTCCACTAAAACCCTCATTAATTAATCCACTCAGGGGCCACCAAAAGCACTGCCCAGCCCGGGGGTGGCACCAGAGATTTTGGGGAGAAGGGGATGAGAGCAGGAGATCAGCACAGGGAGTGTTTCCTCCTCTCCTGCCCCTTTCCCAGCGTTACCTGGTGAGATGTGATGCTCAGGGCAGGGTTGGTCAGCTCTGTCTTATCCTGGGACTTCTCCCTGGCCAGACGAGCTGCTTCCTTCACCTCCTGGAACTTCTCTGCAAACTGCAGGAGGGGAAAAGTCAAAACAGGGACCAAACTGCAGCCGGTGCCTGGGGTACTCCAGTCAACCTGCTCCTCTGTCTTTAACCATTAAATCCAGGGAATAGCCCCTTCCTGCCCGGGATTGTGGCACTCAGGGCTGTGGGTTCAGCCAAACAGGGCCCTGAAGATTTAATCAGTGGTGCTCGAACTGCAAATATCACTTCAAAGCTCTTTCTTGCATCTTTGCATCCCCAGGTTTTAGCGCAGCAGGGAGGGGATTTAACTGAGGTTCCCAAAGCCTATTTTTTTTTTTTTTCCAGAGGCTGAAGGGTTCCAGAGCCTTCCAGGGGTTCCAGAGCCTTCCAGGGGTTCCAGAGCCCCTGCAGGGTCACCTGGGAGAGGTGCTGCTCCTACCTGGGAGAGGTGCTGCTCCTACCTGGGAGAGGTGCTGCTCCGAGGCAAAGCCCAGCCCGTACACGGTGTTGGCTCGGCTGTCGGCCCATTGCCCGAATTTCTGGGATGTCTTGGTGAAGGTCATGTTGGGGGTGATGGTGCTGTTGATGATTGCCTGGGGGGAGAGGCAGTGGCAAAGTCAGGGAACCCCCCAGGTGGGGTTGGATGGTGGAATCCCGGGATCACGGAGCGGTTTGGGTCGGGAGGGACCTTAAAGATCATCCCATTCCAACCCCTCTCCACTGAGATCACCACAACCCCTGTGAACTCTGGGAATTAGGGGTAGAAATCTCTGCCTTCTCATCTGCAAAACAGCAGCTCAGGTTCAGGCTTTGGGTGACCAAAAGTCTTTCTAAGCCCGGCGACGTGACACGAAGGGATCTTAATCATCTTTTCTAACGAGAAAAGGGATGATAAAAAAAAAAAGAAAAAGAAGCCTCAGTATCAGCAGCTTCCTCCACTGCTGGAAAAGATGATAAGAGACAGCACGTCTCTGGGGCCTCAACAGCTTTCTGCTGTTCTCCAGTTTCATGGCAAGTGAGGGGGGATGGAAGAAAAAAAGGCTTAACCACCACTCAGGACTGGGTATTACGAAACTCCCTCTCAGGACTGGGTGTTATGAAACCCTCTCTGCTGGGCAGGGGAGCAGCAAAAAAGCCTGGGAAGACTCTGTGCCATCCCAGGGCTTCGAGAAGGAGGCAGGAGGGTGCCCACCAGGAACAGTTTAGGGAGAGTAACTCGTGTTCTGTGCAGGTGACTGAACCTCCGAGGCTTCTTCGACCTCTCTCTGTGCAGAGGTCGGGTTCAGCACAGGATAAAGGCTCTTGGAAAACACTTGGGGTTGGAATGGGGGGTGTGTGTGACAACACCAGACCCCAGGGTGTGTGACAACACCAGACCCCAGGGTGTGTGACAACACCAGACCCCAGGGTGTGTGACAACACCAGACCCCAGGGCACGTTTTCCCCCAGCACAGATTCCGGTTCTGCCTCCGAACGAGGAGGGAACGAGGCTTCACCTGACCATGGGAAGGTGCCAAAGCGCCCAACCCCGACCCCACCCCAACCCCAGGGGCACCAGGAGAGGTTCTGGGTGGGGGAGAGCCCTCCGTGGGGCTGCTGTGCCCCCACCTTGGTGCCCCCCACGCTGATGATGCGGTAGACGTTGCGCGTGGCATCGTAGAAGTAGGAGACGGTCAGGGCGTGTTTGCTGGCCGGGATCCAGTTCCGTTTGGTGGCCGGGTCGATCTGGAAAACGTGGGCCCTGGTGCTGAAGATTGGCTGCTCCCTGCAAGAGAGGAGGGCAGGGCTGGCTCAGGGCAGGGGGAAGCTCAGAGAGGGGGGAAGTGCAGCCGTTTCCTGCTCTTCCCCTTCCCCATGTCCTGGGCACAACTCCTGCCCTTCTTCATGTTCCTGGGCACAACTCCTGCTCTTCCCTGTGTTCCTGGGCACAACTCCTGCTCTTCCTCGTGTTCCTGGGCACAACTCCTGCTCTTCCCTGTGTCCTGGGCACAACTCCTGATGTTCCCCTTCCCCGTATTCCTGGGCACAGCTCCTGCTCTTCCCCATGTCCTGGGCACAGATCCTGCTCTTCCCCTTCCCTGTATTCCTGGGCACAACTCCTGCTCATCCCTGTGTTCTGGGCACAGGTCCTGCCCTTCCCCTTCTCCGTGTTCCTGAGCACAGCTCCTGCTCTTCCCCTTTCCCATGTCCTGGGCACGACTCCTGCCCTTCCCTGTGTCCTGGGCACAGCCCCAGCTCATCCCCTTCCCCATGTCCCGGGCACAGCTCCTTCTCTTCCCCCTCCCTGTGTTCCTGGGCACAGCTCCTGCTGTTCCCCCTCCCTGTGTTCCTGGGCACAGCCCCTGCTCATCCCCTTCCCCATGTCCTGGGCACAGCTCCTGCTGTTCCCCCTCCCTGTGTTCCTGGGCACAGCTCCTGCTGTTCCCCCTCCCTGTGTTCCTGGGCACAGCTCCTGCCCTTCCCCTTCCCCGTGTCCCTGGGGTGCCAAGGACAGAGTGTCTCCCCCCAGCCCACCCCTGCCCCTCTGGGAAGGGACCAGCAGCTCCCCACTGCCCACACTGCTGCCATCCAGTGACCCATCTTACTCCAGCAGTCGTGACCCAAGCTCTGAGCTGTTTTCCCAAGACCTCTGGGTTTCTCTGTGCTCTCCACATCCTTGGCACTCCTCTGAAGCCCAGTTTTAGAAGCTGGGGGATGGTTCTGCACAGGAAGAGCCCGTGGCTGTCTCTGCCTCCTCCTCCTCCCCCCCATCCAGGCAGTGTGAGGACACACCACTGACCTTGGGCTGGGAGAACACCCTTGGCACAGTAACAGAGCTCCCCCAGGTACAGATTTGTACCTTCCTCTGGAGCTTCTCCTGCCCTGCAGACCCGAGACCCTCCCAGAGGCCACAGCCTGGGTGTTCCAGCAATCCTCTGCCCTGGGGTCGGTGGGTTTTATATTCACCTTCACCCGGGCACGGGAAAATTGGGAGTTAAAAGCACAAATAGCCCCCCCCTCAACCTCATATTTAGGGCACAGCTGGTGGTCCTTCCCAGCACAGCCCCTGGGGCAGGGTTGTAACATTTTCAGCCCTGACCTGAAGCTTTCTTTCACCACCACTCAGCACTTCGGTGCTCCCCCAGGAACAGGATCTCTCTGGCTGCAGGATCTCTCCAGGCTGGAGCTCCAGGGAAATGGATGGATGGGTGGATGGAGGATGTGTTTGGGATGTGAGCACAAAGAAAACCCTTCCCCTCAGCACAGCTCTTCCTCCCTTGACTCACGCTTGGGAAGCACATCCTGCAGCCAGGGGGTCACATCCCGGGATTAAAGCAAGTCCCTGCAGGAACCAAAGGAAACACTTCACCCTCCCCAACGTGCAGCTGCTGCAGGGAAAGCCCTGAACCAAACCCTGAACCAAACCCTGAACCAAACCTGAACCAAACCTGAACCAAACCCTGAACCAAACCTGAACCAAACCTGAATCAAATCCTGAACCAAACCTGAACCAAACCTGAACCAAAACCTGAACCAAACCTGAATCAAACCCTGAACCAAACCTGAACCAAACCCTGAACCAAACTCTGAACCAAACCTGAACCAAACCTGAACCAAAACCTGAACCAAACCCTGGTTGTGGAGCCACAAACCCCTGAGCAGAGCAGAGGAGCTCAACCTCATGAAGGCAAGAAGGTCTCACCCAGCCCCTTCTCCACATCCTCCCTGCCTGGTTTTACCCAGTCTGCTTTCAGAAGAAATTCAGATTTTCCAGGCTCCACTAACAGATGCTAAATTTTCCTCCTCCTTTCACACACACAGGACCCACAGAGCAGGGAAAAACCTAATGTTTGTGCACCTTAAATCTCAAATCCTGGGCTCGTGAGGGAAAGAACAGAGGGAGGGAAGAACAACAGTTACCTAGTTGTTGACATTTGTTAGTAGGGGTAAGGGACTACAGGCCCGTGGAGTTAGTTTGTGTCTCTCCTCCAACAGCTCCTCCTCAGGTGGTTCCTAGAGGGTCTGAGGCTCCTTTTTGGTGTTGCCTCCACAGGGATTCATTTCCTAGCGAGGGAAAAGTTCAGCTGTTATTGATGTCCCGGCACAGACACGGAGTTCAACCTTCCAGGGGGTTTGTCCATCCCAGATTCACAGGGCTTGGGATCTGGGATGGTTCCTCAGCAATGAACAAGGTCCCAGATTCACAGGGCTTGGGATCTGGGATGGTTCCTCAGCACTGAACAAGGTCCCAGATTCACAGGGCTTGGGGTCTGGGATGGTTCCTCAGCACTGAACAAGGTCCCAAATTCACAGGGTTTGGGATCTGGGATGGTTCCTCAGCACTGAACAAGTGGGGTTTTTACCCCTGTGGTGGGAGATGGTCGGGTGAGCTGTGCCACTGGAGTAAATCCCTTTGGCAGCAGGTGCCAGCTGTTGGGATAAGGCCATGGAGGAGCCTGGAAGGCTCCAGTGATTCCAGTCATGCACACGTGGTGCTGCTGCAGGATGGAAACCCCCTCAGAGATCAGCCCTTGTGCAGGGCAGCTATTCCTGTGCTCAGTGTCCATCCAGGAGGGCTGTACCTGGATCCCATTCCTGTGCTCAGTGTCCATCCAGGAGGGCTGTACCTGGATCCCATTCCTGTGCTCACTCTCCATCCATAGGGGCTGTTCACAGATCCCATTCCTGTGCTCACTCTCCATCCATAGGGGCTGTTCACAGATCCCATTCCTGTGCTCCCTGCCCATCCATAGGGGTTGTACCTGGATCCCATTCCTGTGCTCCCTGCTCATCCATAGGGGCTGTTCACAGATCCCATTCCTGTGCTCCCTGCCCATCCATAGGGGTTGTACCTGGATCCCATTCCTGTGCTCCCTGTCCATCCAGGAGGGCTGTACCTGGATCCCATTCCTGTGCTCCCTGTCCATCCATAGGGGCTGAACCTGGATCCCATTCCTGTGCTCCCTGTCCATCCATAGGGGCTGTTCCTGGATCCCATTCCTGTGCTCACTCTCCATCCCTAAGGGTTGTACCTGGATCCCATTCCTGTGCTCCCTGCCCCTCTGGCTGCACCCAGAGCCACAGAATCCAGGAATCCCCTGGCAGGGGGTTGGAACGAGATGATTTTCAAGGCCCTCCCAACCCAAACCGTTCTGTGATTCTGTGAAAGTCTTTGCTTGGTTGGTTTGTTCTGTTGGTTTTTTGGGGGATTTTTGTTTTCTTTTAATCCATCAAAGGATACAAATTGTATCCAGCTCGTACAAGAATTCCTTTGTGCAGGATCCTGTTCTGCAAACCTGCCCTTCAATCCTGGCGAGGCTGAGGCAAAGGCTCCGGAACAAAAGCTCCCTCAGAGGGGGAGTGGTGGAGCAGAGCAAACCCCGGGCAGGGAGAGCAGCAGCAACGAAAAACCGGGGGAGAAGAAAAGCCAGGGAAGCTGAAAAAACCCCAGGAAACCTGAAAAAAAACCCAGGAAAGCTGAAAATCCCAGGAAAGCTGAAAAAAACCCAGGAAAGCTGAAAATCCCAGGAAAGCCGAAAATCCCAGGAAAGCTGAAAACCCCAGGGCACAACTCGAAGTCAGAGCTGGTTCAGGAAATGTCATGACTTTGGAATCCCAGAATGGTTTGGGTGGGAAGGGACCTTGAAGTTCATCCCATTCCACCCCCTCCCACTATCCCAGGGTGCTCCAGCCTGGCCTGGGACACTCCCAGGGATGGGGCAGCCACAGCTTCTCCGGGAAATCCATCCCAGCCCCTCCCCACCCTCCCAGGCAAGAATTCCTTCCCATTTAACCCCCCCGAGAGGCTCAGGCAGGGAAGGACAGAGGGACAGAGGGACACGGAGGGATGCCCGGCACGGGGACACCACGGGAGGTGACAGCCAGACCCGTCAGCACGAGGAGCACCCACCTGCATCCTGCCCGCCCTCCAAAACGCTACGAAGCGTTTAAAAATAGCCCTGGAAGTGCCCGGGATTGGAGCTGTCATGTTCCCTCTCCCGTTACAACCCTCTTCTCCCTCCCTCCCACGTTTTAAGAGCAGCGCTGGAATCTCCCGAAACGCTGACTCCTCTTTTCCTGCTCCCAGCTGGGAGTCCCCGCAACAATACGGCCCCGGCGGCGAAGAAAAGGGCCACGTGTAAATAAAACCACTCACATCCCCCCCCAAACCCCCCAAGGGCTGTCCTTCGCAGATAATTAAGGAAAAAAACCAAAAGCAAACGACTGGAAGGACAAAGATCTGGCCGAGGCACAGACAGCGCTCTCAGCAAGTGCCTGATGGCAGCTGGAAGGGATCCAGGTCTCATCCCTGCCAGCACAGGGGGGGAGGGAAGGGCAAAATTCAATATCCCACGGCCCCCCTGAGAGCTTAAAAATGACCGGGTGGAGATCCCTTAACGCTCCAGCGGCGGCGAAGCCGAGCAGCTGAAAAGGAAAAGAGGGGATGATTTAACTAATTCCCCCATTCCCACACACCGGCAAAGCACCTGGCTCCGGGATGCTGCCCGAGCAAAAACCCTCCTCCTGGGGCCTCTCCTTGCAGGGAAGCTGGAGGAAGGTCCCAGAGGGGTTTTGGGGAGGACACACAGGTACAGGGGATGGATCAGTCGCTTCCCATTTGCTCCCGGTGTCTGACTCAGTGGTCGTTTAGGAGAGGATGTAAAACTGCACCCCGGTCTCATTTCCACCTCTATTCTTATATTATTTCCCCTCTCAGCAGCCTCCGAATTGATTTCTTCATGAATAGCTGCTCATTTCACCAGTGCCAGGAGAGCAAATCGTTATTTGTCCTCTTAATTTACGGTCTCAGCAGAGCAGAGATGGGCAGGGCAGAGGCAGAGATGGGCAGGGCAGAGGCAGAGATGGGCAGGGCAGAGGCACCGGGGCTGGGGGAGGGACCTGGCCAGGCTGGGACACGGCCAGGACCCCGGAGAAAGCCCCCCCTGTGCCAAGGAGGGACAGATGGCACCGATTCAGTCCCTGCCCCGGCACCACGTTTTGCCCAGAGGGGAACAGGGAGGTGCCAGAGCCTGGCGAGGCCGAGCCCAGCACCACTGCAGTGTGAGCAGGGATGTCACCGGGTGTCCCCGCTGTCCTTGGGTGCCCTCCTGCTCCCTGCACGGGCATCTTCCAGAATAACCCGGTGCCACTGCAGAGGCCGAGTCGTGGCAAGGGCTGGGCCACCTCCCTCCCAGGGGAAGGGGGGACACTGTCCCTGTGCCCTGCTCAGGTGACCCCCCACCTGGGGGACAGGTGACACCCCCCCTGGGTGACTCCATCCAGCACAGCGAGGACACGGAGCTGTTGGGACGAGCCCAGAGGTGATCAGAGGGATGGAGCAGCTCTCCCGGGAGGAAATCCGGGAGAATGGAATGCCTTTGCTCAACAGCTCCTGCTCCGGGTGTGGGGAGGGGTCTCCTCCTGACTGCACCTGGACTCGGGCTTTGTCCCTGTTCTCTGCTTTTCTGTGCAGTCTGGAGGGTTTTCCCCCCCGGAGATCCACGTTATTTATTTGTTTGTCCTCAGTAATTCTCTCCTCTGCCTGTGACCTGCCCACCGAGGTCACTGAATCACCCCACACATCCTGCTCACCTGCCCCCACCCTCTGCTGCAGGACCAGGGAGGAGAAAACCTGGTGTTTTGCTGTGCAGGGGGAAGCTTTTAGAGCCATCACTCCCCGAATTTATATCAAAATTTCTGCCCTATTTTCGGTTCCCGAGCGACGACGGAGCAGGACTCAAACCCAGGCACGAGTTTTGAGGGAGATTGGGTAGGTGAGGCCGAGTTCAAAGCACTCCAAGTGGCACAAACAGTGAATAGAAATCGGGAGAAAAGTCTTTCACTACTCGAGGCAGCAGCTGGAACGTGCTGGGGAGGCTGAACTTGGTCCTCATTAACTGCGCCCGCCGTGGTGCTCCTGGATGGGGTTCAGTCAAGGGCACCTCTGGGAAGTCCACGTGCTGTTCCCCAGCCTGCACCTCCTCTCACTCTCTGCAGCTTCTCTTTGCAGGGACATTCATTTCCCTGTCAGAGGAAGGAGCCTCTCTGCTCTTGGACGCAGAGGAAAATCACCTCAAACCCTCTGGCAGCCTGCGGTGCCCCCCCACCTGAAAACCCCAAAAATGCCTTGCAGTCCATCCCAAAGAACCACAGGGGTAGAACCCCTTGTTTTGGGGGGATCAGAGCAGTTCTCAGCCCTGGGGGACAGAGGAAGGGGTTTTGGGGGTTCAAAGTGCAGGCACCTGGGAACCTTCTGTGCTGGGGTTGGGCTGAACCTGCAGCCAGGAGGAGCAAAACCCAAAAATGAGGTTGTCTTCTGATGAGCCCCATTTCCAGGCATGGGAGGGGAGGGTCTTTCTTATCCCTGGTGCTCCCCACAACCCCCTGACAGGAGGGGGGAGCCAAGGGGGGTCGGGCTCTGCTCCCAGGGAACAACAGGACAAGGGGAAACAGCCTCAAGCTGTGCCAGGGGAGGGTCAGGCTGGACCCAGGAGGGATTTCTCCATGGAAAAGGTGCTCAGGCACTGGAAGGGGCTGCCCAGGGAGGTTTGGAGTCCCCATCCCTGGAGGTGTCCGAGGAAGGACTGGACGTGGCACTCAGTGCTCCAGGCTGGGGGACAAGGTGGGGATGGGGTAGAGGGTGGACTCGATGATTTTGAAGGTCTTTTCCAACCTCAGCAATCCTGGGATCTCCCAACTGCTGTGGTGGGACCTTCACATCCCCCAGCACGACCTCCCAAAAGGGGCAGCTCCTGCAGGCACTGGGAGGGCTCTGGGAGGGCACTGGGAGGGCTCTGGGAGCACAAACGTGGCCCAGCCCTGGCAGCCGTCCCGGGGCCACGCTGAGTCAGCTGAGCCCGCCTGTCCCTGCGAGAAATCTGGCAATCCCTGGGAGAACCAACCCCCCCTGCACCGGCCAGGGCAGCCCGAGGGGGGGTTGGCCGGGGTGGGTCGGGGGGGACACACGTGTTTGGGACAGACAGAGCTCCCAAAGGCAGAACTGGAGCACAGAGAGGGCCTGAGAACCCAACTCCTCCTCCTCCTCCTCCTGCTGCTCCAGGGCTGTCTGTCGTTGTTTCCTTTTATCTCCCCTCGGCAGCTTGAAGAGCTGCT